>NC_079189.1:306607689-306935995 GCF_029499605.1 Hyla sarda
CCTGGCAGTCTGCAAATCACTGCGCAGTAGTTTTTATTCATACATTTTCTATCTGTTCCTAGTAAAGCTGGATGCTAATCAACATAGCTGTCACTATGTGTGTCATTCAGCTTTTTCAGACTCCTGAATGTCTGATCAGCTTCTTTGTCATTCAGATGTCAGAGAATGCTTTGGCTGTTCAGGCATGCTTAGAGTTGTAGTTTTGCATTTCAACAGCTGGAGCTGTGGTGTTTATAAAGCACTGTGTTAGAACAGTGTTGCCTTTAGCTGTTGCAAAACTACAACTCCCAACATCCTTTATCTGTAGTTTTGCAAGAGCTAGAGGCACACAGCTGGAGAATACACAGCTCTAAAACAGTTTTACAAAGATTTTACCCCCAGCTGTTGTTAAACTACAACTCCCATCATGGGGAAGATCACCACTACTGCCTTAAGCTGTTCACCTAGTGGCGCAGTTGTGATCTCCTATACTGGATACCAACTAGGGATCGACCGATTATCGGTATGGCCGATATTATCGTCCGATAATCACGATTTTGGGCATTATCGGTATCGGCAATTATCTTGCCGATAAGCCGATAATGCACCGCGACCGCCACCCCCCACCGTGATGCTGGGCGGTATACCGGTATGGATTTTTGCCCATACCGCTTTACCGGTCGGGCCCCTCCCCCACCCTCCGAGTCAATAAGAAAAATTAAACTTACCCGTAATGGGGGTGGTCCGGGCCATCCATCGTTCCTGTAGTGTCCGGGGGCGTTCCGGGTGAAGGGTGAACCAGTCCGGGCTGTCCTTCTTTTCCGGGGGTCCTCTTCTCCACTCCGGGCAGGCTCCGGCCTAGTACACTGCATAGACGCCGCTACGCCGTGACGTCAGGTGCGTCGCTGCACACGGGCGTCACTGCGCAGCGGCGTCTATGCAGCGTACTAGGCCGGAGCCTGCCCGGAGTGGAGAAGAATTTACGCCGGAGAAGGACAGCCCGGACCGGTTCACCCTCCACCCGGAACGCCCCCGGACACTACAAGAACGATGGATGGATGGCCCGGACCACCCTGACAGGTAGGGGGGGAGAGAAGCGGGTGGTGGTGGCGGCGGCGGCGGCCTATGGCCCCGCAAAAGCCACTGCAGATCATTGATTTAAAGCGCCCGCTTTAAATCAATGATCTGCAGCGGTATCGCAGGGGGTTAAATAGCCGATAACTTATACCGGAATATCGGTATAAGTTATTGGCTATCGGCCCTAACCTGCACCGATTATCGCTATCGGCCCTAAAAAAACGATATCTGTCGATCCCTAATACCAACACACTTGTCAACCGGTATCCAGTATGCTGCAAAATAGAGTAGTCTGTCTTCATAAAGATAGATGACCTCTAGTGGCAATTATTTTTATTTTAGATTTTTAAGTAAAATTGACTTTTTTATTTTTTTAAATGTATATTTAAAAAAAGTCATCTTATCAGTAGTACTACAAAATATAAAGTTTTTCGTAATGACAGTGCCTCTTTAAAGAAAACTGTACTTATTGTGGGCAGCAGCAGGTCCAGTTTTCTCCTATAATTAGTAGTTTCATTTGAATTGTATTTGTCCCCTTAAAGAGGCACTGTCATTGTTAAAAACTTTTCATATATAGCAGGACTCATTATAATATGACCTTTCACAATATACACCTATTAAATTTTTTTTTCAATTTTCACCTGAAATTCAAGCTCAAAATAGCCACCACTAGGGGTCGCCTGTCTTTTAGCCAGACAGACTAGTCTAGATTTTACAGTATACTGGATACCGGCCGTAAAGCATACCGGTATCCAGTATAGGAGATTTCTATTGTGTATGCAAAACTACAGATAAAGGATGTGTGGACATGCTGGGAGCTGTAGTTTTACAACAGCTGGAGGCAACACTGCTCTAACACAGTTATTTACAAACATTGCAGCTTCAGTTGTTACTAAACTACAACTCCCAGCATGCTGAAATAGTCAAAGCTTTCTCGGACTCCTGAATCACAAAGTTGATCAGACATTCAGGAGTCTGTGAAAGATGAATGACACACATAGTGACAGCTATGCTGATTAGCATCCAGCTTTACTAGGAGAAGATAAAACAGATAGAACATGTATTCATAAAAATGCTGTACTTTTATCTAAAAAATCCTTGCACTAATTTTATAAAGATCTATTCTTATATTTATACATTTTATCCTGTTATGAATTTGCCATAATGTCTTCTGATTACTGCATGCAAGCTCCAAGTATCTTTCTCCGTGTAACATGACACAGCATAAAACCAGAGAAGAAAGGGTTACAGAGTAGAGAGTACTGATTGGCTGACTGCACAGGCTTGCTCCTGTGAGGGAGACACACTGACACGCCCCCTCCAGCCTGCACAATGAAAAAGTAACTCACCAGCAGATAAATGCTTATATCTCTGGATATATAGGTCATAGACATATAAAAATTACATGCACATGATCAGGATTGGGTCCTGAGTAACATATCACTTTTTTTCTTTTACTTGCACTATGACAGGTACGCTTTAAGTTCAGTATTTAATTGCAACAAATGGTTATAATTTTTTTTCTATAGGACAAACTTCTAGTCAGAGAGTCATAGCGACACAACAATCAAAGAAACAATCAGTGGAGATGCACAGGGGTAAGTAATATGGGTAATTGTTGCTGCAACAATTTTACCTGAATTTATCATGCAGCATTTAAGTATTTAGAACAATGGGGGAGATTCTCTAAGAATTTTGTACCAAAAAAAGAAAAATGTTGGCGCAAAAAGTTTTGACCACATTTTCAAAGAGCTTTGTGCCACGGTTCACACTGTTCATGTGAGTTTTGTAAAAGTGGGCTTGTCCATGTATATTGTCTGCTTTACCTGATATTTTCAAAAGGGTGAAAGTCCAATTTACATCAAAAATTTCACACCAGTTTTTTGAAAGTGTAGAAATCACATAAATGGTTGAAGGAAATTATTGACACATGTTATTTAAAAATCGTGTGTATGTATATGGAGAGAGAGTGAGAGATATATATAATGTATATAATATGTATATAATATATATATAGATATAGATATATAGATAGATATATAGAGATATAGATAGATATAGATAGATATAGATAGAGATAGATAGAGATAGATAGAGATAGATAGAGATAGATAGAGATAGATAGAGATAGATAGAGATAGATAGAGATAGATAGAGATAGATAGAGATAGATAGAGATAGATAGAGATAGATAGAGATAGATAGAGATAGAGATAGAGATAGAGATAGATAGAGATAGAGATAGAGATAGATAGAGATAGAGATAGATAGAGATAGAGATAGAGATAGAGATAGAGATAGAGATAGAGATAGAGATAGAGATAGATAGAGATAGATAGAGATAGATAGAGATAGATAGAGATAGATAGAGATAGATAGAGATAGATAGAGATAGATAGAGATAGATAGAGATAGATAGAGATAGATAGAGATATATAATATATATATAATATATAATATATAATATATAATATAGAGATATTTGTGTGTGTATATATATAATTCCTATACCCCCCCCCCCCCCCCCTGGTCACTGCACCTGCAAGTTCAGAAATGTTTTATTTATGCAGTTATATACAGTATGGGCACTAGTAACCATGGAATATTTTGTAAGATGTTTCTGCCAGAATTTGGTGGAATATAAAATTTGGCACAAAAATGTTCAATTTTGCTGCAAAAAAATCTATGGCTGCAAAAAAATTTGGTGCGAGAATGAGTTTTCACATATCTTCAAAGCAGCACAAAAGACCTTTGAAAATGTGAGGAGAAAAAAAAGGTGTGAATAATATTGCTGGGACAGAAATTACAGTAGTTTTTGAGAATCTCCCCTAATGTTTTGTAGTTTTTTTTGTTCCCCCCCCCCCCCCCCCCCATATTTTACTGATTGGGCAGGTAAATCTGTGGTCCATATTTTACTCATGTGAAGTGTCCTTGTATGTCTGATCTCATGTCTGTGCTCAGGTCCTACCACTACTACTTGTGCTGAAAACTCAGGTATGCTTTGAAGAAGTTTCCCTCCAATTCATGACTTCCTGCTTGATCCAATTTAAGGCATAGGCAGATGCTAGTGCACAGTGGGTGGTACCTTTCCAGAGACAGCCATAGGACATCAAAGATGTGCCATACACAAGTGTGCTTGAATACTAGCTTTGCTGTTTTTCTTACTGCCCTCACTTCTCATGCTGCCTATCATAATAGACCACACAGATTTTTTTTTTTAGATTTTTTTGGCATGAGGGTAGGCTCACACAGAACGGATCCGCAGCATATTTTTAACTAAATATGTAAAATATGCTGCTGATCTGCTGATGAATGACCCTACAGTATGCCTCCAGCTATGCCTGCCTGCTCATAGCGATCTGAGAGTTGCCACACGCATGCACAAGTATACTTGCAGACAGCGCTCCTGCTGCCTGAGCTAGACGGGGAGCAGCTGTGATGTGTGGGAGTACATGTGCTTGGCAACTCGCAGAACACTGTATACTCGTAGCTGCAGATTGCCGCTATGAGCAGGCACAGCTGGAGGCACACTGTAGGATCCATCATCTGCGGAAAATGTTGCAGTACCGTTCCGCGTGAACCTTCCCTAAATACTGAGATATTATCATTGACTGAGGCATCTAAGGGGCTAAACAGGTAGCAGTGGTAGTTCAGAAATGAGTTTAAGCTGCACTTTCAACAGTACCTGCAATAACTGAATGACATATATTTTTCATTTTATGGCAATGTTTAATGTCATGGCACATTTAGGGGGTTATGTAGTAGATTGTACTGTTATCTTTTTGGTTGTCCTGATTATTTTTTTTTCTTCTTCTGGCCGGCGATGTTGTATTGTGGACCTAACCTTAGGATGCGCTTACACAAGAGTTTGCATGCAGTGCTTGCGTTTTACTGTGAATTGAAAGCAAACACTTTTATTCTTTATATGTTCCCATTTTATAGTGAGGGAAAGGTCAAATAAGTCACTAAATGGTGTTAAAGTGCAACTGTCATGAAATCTTGGTGCAATAACCTGCACACAGCCTTTGTGGTGTGTATAACAATGTTTTCTCTATCGGCTCCATTGGGGGGACACAGACCATGGGTGTATGCTGCTGTCACCAGGAGGCTTGACACTATGGCAGCAAGAAAATTCGGCTCCTCCCAGCAGGGTATACCCGCCCACATGCACCTGAGGTAATCTGTTTTAGCTTAGTGTCTAAGGAGGTAGACATGGTCTGGAGTTCTCCCCAGACCAGGTCTCATGTTTTGTTTTTTTAAGTTAGGGACATTTAGATTTTTATTTCCATTTTCTTTCCTGTTTTCAGGTGGGGACTCAGGAACTGCGGCTCACTGTTTCCCCATTGCGATTGAGGGGGCACAGACATTGCGTATATGTGCTGTTAACCCCCTCACTAACGGTCAGCACCTGGGGTTGTACCTCATGGGTCCGGGTCCCCCTACCTCTCTGCTCGCCTCGCTCGCACATGGTAGCCTGGCGTGATGCAGGTGACAAAAAGCTGACTGAAGACTTCATAGGAAGGCTTCATGAGGTAAGTTCTTCTGCCTGAGGTGAGTATTCTCCCCTTTTTCTTCCAGGTAGGGACTTTCAGCCTCTGGAGACCCCCTATTTTTGGCCCACTCTTGGTAGTCTGGATATGGGGCCTGGCTTGAAGGACCTTGTTCCCTCTTCCTATGGGGTCTTGGGGTGGGGGACAAATGTCTCCCGTTTTAAAGCAGTGGTGTGGAACAGACTGTAAAGCTGTGAGGGAGAGCTGTTTCACTGTCATGGCAGCACGGCTTAGACTTTCACTTTCTGCGGGCGCACGGCTCAGTGGCTGCATATCGCGTCCGCCATATGTCTGTCGGCGGCGTGAGGCTGCTGGCCGGGTGCTCGCCTGCTACCTCCCCCTGTCATCGCTCGGGGCTGGGAGTGGGCGCCGTTATCGGCCGCATATCACGTCTGCCATATTTCCCTGTCGGCAGCGTACGGCTGCTGACGGGGAGCTCGCCCGTTCCCTCCCCCTGTCATGCGCTCGGGGCCGGGAGCGGGCGCCATTATCAGCCGAACATGTACTTCGGCCACGAGCGAGGTCGGAACTCCGCTCCGTCACCCGCAGTTGGCTGTGTTTTTCTTCTAAGAGCGCGGGGTTTCTTTTATGAGCCCTGCTTCTGTGCTGCAGAGCTCTCCATTTTTACTCTTAGCACAGTCATAAAGTTGCAGGCTCAAGTCCTGCTTAAGTCACCTTAACAAACGAGGACGCCATTATAGCATTTTAGTTCTCTGGCCGCGGGCCCTTGTTGGGCTTTAGCCACGCCCACTCACGGACGCGGGAATCCTATGAAGTAGGCCAATCAGTGCTAAGCGCGCGCAGAGGTGTTTTTAGAGGTGCCAATAGACCGGTCCTCTCTTCTCGTTGTCTCTGCAGAACAGTCCCTCCTTCTAGACAGATAGCAAGGGCCCTGGTCACCTATTGTTCTTGCAGGGACCGCAATTCATACAATGCTTGATTCTTGTTCCACCAGCACCACTGCTTCCCCTGCTATATCTACCCCTCGCCCAGTCTATATCCGACTTGGCTTAGGTCTCCGCCTGGGAGAGGTCCACCCTACGCTGGCCCTCCAGAGGGACCCGCTTCCCTTCTCTCTATATCACCGCTCTCGCAAGCGTTATAGTGGTGTATTCTCTGACTCATCCCCTGGGTCTCCTGATAGACACGGGTGCTCCCCTCATAGGACTCACCTGCTGCTCCACTTGCATAAGCGTCGCCCCTTCAGAGGACACTTCTGTGGTCGCCGCTCTGGCTCTCCAGAGCCGCGTACCCGGTCGGTGTCCCGCTCCTCCAGGGCTGCCTCCACTTGTTCCCACTCACCTGGAGAACTTGAGGATGAGGTTTCCGATTTGGCATCGGATTCAAAGGACCGCACGGATATGCCTGATGTGGTGTACTCATTGGTTTCGGCCATAAGAGACACCTTCCAGCTAAAGGACCCAGTAACTTTGGACGTGGTCCAAAAGTTTCCTCTCATTGTGCCCGACCTCTTCCAGGGCTGTCCACCTCGTTCCCATTCACCTGGAGAACTTGTGGATGAGGTTTCTGATTCGGCCTCCGACTCAAAGGAACGCACGGATGCCTGATGAAGTGTACTCATTGGTTTCGGCCATAAGAGACACCTTCCATCTAAAGGACCCAGGAACTTCGGACGTGGCTCCAGAAGTATCCTTTCATTGTGCCCGACCGGCATCCAAGATTTTCAGATCTCACGGATATGGCTGACACGGTGCACTCATTGGTTTTGGCCATAAGAAACACCTTCCATCTAGAGGACCCAGGAACTTCGGACGTGGCTCCAGAAGTCCCCTTTCTTCGTGCCCGACCGGAACCCAAGACTTACAGCTCTCTCACTGAATTTTACGCCCTGCTGGTATCCGCCTGAAGTCGCCCTGACAAGAAGTTTCAGGACACAAAAGAAGGTTCAAGCGCTGTATACCTTCGCCAAGGACCTCATTGCTCGATGGACCTCCTCTCCAACTGTGGGTCCACCGGTCTCCCGTCTCTCTAAGGCGACTACCCGGCCGTTGGCTGATGCGGCTGCCTTCAAGGATCCAGCGGATATGAAGGTGGAGACTTTGGCAAACTTTGCCTTTGAAACAGCAGGTTCTTTCTGTGTTCTGCTTCCATGTGCAGCCACTGTGCTGCCTTTGCCACAAGCTACCTGGTAGCCACCATGTGGCTTAAAGCATGGAATTCAGACACCACCTTCGGGAAATGAGGCGACTGTCGGAAAGGAGTTCTTTATTACCTCTGGATAAGGCTCACATAACCACTTTCCGTCCGAAGTCCTCCGCCTTCCGGTTCTGCGGACCTTTGGTATCAATAAAGGGTCCAGCCAGGCGCCTTCACGGGAAGAGGGTTCCCTCCTTCCGGACCCGTCCCTCCCGGCGGTCGGCTATCCGTTCCGGCCGTTTTGCGGCCCCATCAGGCACCCGTAGGCCTTCCTCGGCCTGAAGGGTCGCCCCCACCCGCCGACCTTTCTTGGGTGGTTGATCGCCTCTTACTCTTCTGGGATGCCTGAACCAGCTCCTTTTTATCCAGGGAGTAATTGTCCTGGTTCCTTCTGGGGAACGTTTTTGAGGTTTATACCAACCTCTTTGTTGGCCCCAAGAAAGGCGTTTTTGTTCACCCAATCTTGGTTCTCGAGTATCTCGGCCAGCATCTTCTGCTTTCCCATCCCGAATGGAGTCTCTCCGTTTGGTGCTGGCGTCCAGGGTTCAAGGGGAGTTTTCTTTCCTTGGCGGACATCATGGAGGCCTGCCTCCATATCTGTTTCCCGGTCATCAGCAGTACTTCCGCTTTGCAGTTCCGGACGGTCATTTTCTATTGTGGCTCTCCTTTTTCAGTCTGGTCACCTCTCCGCGGACCCTTACCAAAGTCCTGGTGCCTGTGATGACCCTTTTACGGACAACAGTAGTTTTCGTGATTCCTTACTTGGATGACCTCCTGATCGGAGCTCCAGCCAGGGCCCAGATCCTGGAGAGTCTTAGTCTCAACCTCCGAACCTTGTCACTTAACCATCCAACCGCTCTTCCAGTTCAACGCGGCCTCTGCCCGCTTTCGACTCCACCAAACAATTGGCTGACTCTCTTATCAAGAGACCGATGTCTTCTGCACCCTGCTCCAGTTTCCATTCGCTTTTGCATTGATGTCCTGGGTTTGTTAGTGGAGGCCGTGCCATTTGCCCAGCTTCATCGCCGACCTCTTCAACTGGTGATTTTCTTCTGGTGGGACAGGTCTACATTGTCTCTCGACCGCAAGATTGTTCTCTTTCGACAGTCTTGTCGGTCCATTCTATGGTGACTTTGTTTCCCCCCTGCTTTTTCAGGGGCGCTCCTTTCTGCCCCTCCCTGCCAATCTGTCGGGCTGGGGAGGTGTTTTCAGGGACTGGCCGGTCTGGTGCCTTGGTCCCCCGAGTAGCCCTTTTCCCCTTCAACATGTTGGGGCCTAGGGCAATTTTTTCCTTGCTTGCTTATTGGGAAACTCCCTTCTTGGGAACTCATTTTTCCAGCCATATCTGCTATCTTCATGCTAGCTGTCCCTGGGATGTGGTCTTCTCGGCCGGTCCTCAGTCGTTCACGGCGAGTGGTCCCCACATCCGGGGGTGTTTACAGTGATCTGCAACCCCTGGGGCGCTCCTGGCGTGGACCTCTGCTTGTCACGCCACAACTGAAGCGTTCCTCTCTCATGGTTGGGCTTGTCCTGCCTTATCTATAAGGTCAGGTTCCTGAACGACTTAATGCTGCGCCTTCCCTATTTACCGTCTCTGCCTTTGTCGGCGTGGCGGCTGAGGCCGCGGTTCTAAGGACCTGCGGTTTCTCTTCCCAAGTGGTTCGCACCATGCTGAGGGCTCACAAGCCTTCCTCTGCAAGATTTACCACCATACCTGGCTGTCTTCTTTTTGTTGGTGTGAAACTCAGCCTTTTTTCCCCGTCGTGGTTTTACTTTCCCAACCCCTTTCCCTTTCCAGTCGGGGCTGGAAGGTGGCGTTCCTTTTTGCTCTTGCCTCTGTTTGGAGGGTGCCAGAGCTGTTAGCTCTCCTGCCATTCTCCCTTCCTGGTTGTATACCAGGACAAGTTGTTTTCCGTCCAGGTCTGTCCTTCTTACCTTGATGGTTTTGACTTTTTCATTTCAATGAGATCGTCCTACCGTCCTTTTGTCCGGCCCTTTCTCATCCCTGGTAATGTTTGTTCCACAACCTGGTTGTGGTGAGGGCTGTTCGGACTGATCTCTCAGTCTCTTTCCTTTCGGCAGTGTGACTCCCTTTTTTGTTTTTCCCGAAGGTAGTCTTTACAGGACAACCTGCTCTATGGCCACCATTTTTCGGTGGATCCAGTCTATTTCCGAGTTTACCTCTGCAAAGGGAAGATCTCAGATGATACTCTAAGCCGTAAGACGTTGCAGGCGGCGGCGGTGGTGGTCCACCCGTCCACCTGTCTGATTTCTTACCCACCCAAGGGACGGCTTTGGTACGTCCCATGGTCTGTGTCCCCCAATGGAGCCGATCGAGAGAGATTTTACGGTAAGCATAAAAAATCTCCTTTTCTCTAAGGATCCATTGGGGGACACAGCTCCCACCCTTTTTTCTGGGGTTCCTATTTCAGTTATCTGTCCGAAGGTGTGTTCAGTTGCCTTTTCTTCTGATTGCTCGGACAGTGTGTGGTTTTCTCTTGACCTGTTGGTCTTCTCCTATTGCTCTGAGACTAAAACTGATTACCTCAGGTGCCTGTGGGCGGGTATACCCTGCTGGGAGGAACAGGCTTTTCTTGTTGCCATAGTGTCAAGCCTGCTGGTGACAGCAACATACACCCATGGTCTGTGTCCCCCAATGGATCCTTTGAGAAAGAGATTTTATGGTAAGCATAAAAAATCTCCTTTTTTCCTGATATTTGCAGGCTTTCATGACGCCAAAAAATGCTTTTAATCAAAGCCACTGACGGTCGGATAGGTGTGGCGCGAGGTACGCGATGCCACGCCCACCGAGTATGTCAGCGCTGGGACCGCTGTGTGATTGACACACAGGTCCCAGCGCATGCGCCCTTCAGCTAATCGAACGTGCACGCTGCTGTGTCTCATCCAGCAAGCGCTCGCTTCCGCCGTGGTCTTCCTCCTCAGTGCGCCTGTGCAGAGCAGCGCACATTCAGGTTAGTTGTCAATACTAGGTGCAGAGAAGAAGCGCGCTCTCTGCACCTAGCACTGCGCAGGCTCACTGAGGAGGAAGACGGCAGCAGGAGCGAGCGCTTGCTGGATGACGCACAGCGGCAGGGCATGTTAGATTAGCAGAAGGGTGCATGCGCTGGGACCTGTGTGTCAATCACACAGCTGTCCCAGTGCTGACATACAGGGTAGGCGCGGCATCAGTCCTTCAGTGGCTTTGATTAAAAGCATTTTTATGGTGTCCTGAAAGCCTGCAATTATCAGGTAAAAACATTGCTATACACACCACCTGCACACAGTACAAAGGCTGTGTGCAGGTTATTGCACTAGGTTTCATGACAGTTGCGCTTTAACTCCATGTGCTGCTAAGTGTATTTGCAAATACCAGAGTCCGAAGCATTTAACCCCTTAACGACGCAGGACGTATATTTACGTCCTGCGCTGGCTCCTGCGATATGAAGCGGGATCGCGCCGCGATCCCGCATCATATCGTGTCGGTTCCGGCGCTAATCAACGGCCGGGACCCGCGGCTAATACCACACATCGCCGATCGCGGCGATGTGCGGCATTAACCCTTTAGAAGCGGCGGTCAAAGCTGACCACCGCTTCTAAAGCGAAAGTGAAAGTTACCCGGCTGCTCAGTCGGGCTGTTCGGGACCGCCGCGGTGAAATCGCGGCATCCCGAACAGCTGACCGGACACCGGGAGGGCCCTTACCTGCCTCCTCGGTGTCCGATCGGTGAATCCAGGCAGGAGCAGTCAAGCGCCGATAACACTGATCACAGGCGTGTTAATACACGCCTGTGATCAGGATGGGAGATCAGTGTGTGCAGTGTTATAGGTCCCTATGGGACCTATAAAACTGCAAAAAAAAAGTAAAAAAAAAAAAAAGTGTTAATAAAGGTCATTTAACCCCTTCCCTAATAAAAGTTTGAATCACCCCCCTTTTCCCATAAAAAAAATAAGTGTGAAAAAAAATAAACATATGTGGTATCGCCGCGTGCGTAAATGTCCGGACTATAAAAATATATCATTAATTAAACCGCACGGTCAATGGCGTACGCGCAAAAAAATTCCAAAGTCCAAAAAAGCGTAGTTTGGTCACTTTTTATACCATTAAAAAATGAATAAAAAGTGATCAAAAAGTCTGATAAAAACTTCAGATCACGGCACAAAAAATGAGTCCTCATACCGCACTGTACGTGGAAAAATAAAAAAGTTATAGGGGTCAGAAGAGGACATTTTTAAACGTATAAATTTTCCTGCATGTAGTTATGATTTTTTCCAGAAGTGCGACAAAATCAAACCTATATAAGTAGGGGATCATTTTAACCGTATGGACCTACAGAATAATGTGTCATTTTTACCGAAATATGCACTGCGTAGAAACGGAAGCCCCCAAAAGTTACAAAATGGCGTTTTTTCTTCGATTTTTTTCGCACAATGATTTTTTTTTTCCGTTTCGCCGTGCATTGTTGGGTAAAATGACTAATGTCACTGCAAAGTAGAATTGGCGACGCAAAAAATAAGCCATAATATGGATTTTTAGGTGGAAAATTGAAAAGGTTATGATTTTTAAAAGGTAAGGAGGAAAAAACGAAAGTGAAAAAACGGAAAAACCCTGAGTCCTTAAGGAGTTAAGGACCAGGCCCATTTTATTATTGCATTTTCATTTTTTTCCTCCTTCTAAAGATAATAACTTTTTATTTTTTTTATTTCCATCCACAGACCCATATATGAGGGGTTGTTTTTTTTGCGTCACAAATTTTACTTTGTAATAACATCACTTATTTTACCATAAAATCTATGGCTCAACCCAAAAAATATTTTCTTTTATGTGGGAAAATTGAAAAGAAAACCGCAATTTAGCAAATTTTGGAAGGTTTTGTTTTCATGCTGTACACTTTATGGTAAAAATGATATGTTTTCTTTATTCTGTGGGTTAATACAATTAAAATGATACCTGTGTTATATGCTTTTCTATAATTGTACTGCTTAAAAAAAAAAAAAACTATTTGAACAAAATTAGTATGTTTGAAATTGCCCTATTTTGACCACATATAACTCATTTTTTCCGTATATGGGGCGATATGAGGGCTCATTTTTTGCGTTGTGATCTGTAGTTTTTATCGCTACCACTTTTGCTTAGGTTTAACTTTTTATAAATTTTTTGGGGAATAAAATGTCACAAAAATGCAACAATTTTGGACCTTTTTTATTCTTGTAAGTTTACGCCGTTCACTGTATGGGATAATTACCGTATATACTCGAGTATAGGCCGAGTTTTTCAGCACGATTTTTCGTGCTGAAAACACCCCCCTCGGCTTATACTCGAGTGAACTCCCCCACCCGCAGTGGTCTTCAACCTGCGGACCTCCAGAGGTTTCAAAACTACAACTCCCAGCAAGCCCGGGCAGCCATCGGCTGTCCGGGCTTGCTGGGAGTTGTAGTTTTGAAACCTCCGGAGGTCCGCAGGTTGAAGACCACTGCGGCCTTCAACATCATCCAGCCCCCTCTCACCCCCTTTAGTTCTGAGTACTCACCTCCGCTCGGCGCTGGTCCGGTCCTGCAGGGCTGTCCGGTGAGGAGGTGGTCCGGTGAGGAGGTGGTCCGGGCTGCTATCTTCACCGGGGAGGCCTCTTCTAAGCGCTTCGGGCCCGGCCTCAGAATAGTCACGTTGCCTTGACAACGACGCAGATACGTCGCTGTCAAGGCAACGGCTCTATTCCGGGCCGGAAGCGCGGAGAAGAAGGCGCCCCCGGTGAAGATAGCAGCCCGGACCACCTCCTCACCGGACCACCTCCTCTCCGGACAGCCCTGCAGGACCGGACCAGCGCCGAGCGGAGGTGAGTACTCAGAACTAAAGGGGGTGAGAGGGGGCTGGATGATGTTGAAGGCCGCAGTGGTTTTCAACCTGCGGACCTCCGGAGGTTTCAAAACTACAACTCCCAGCAAGCCCGGACAGCCGATGGCTGCCCGGGCTTGCTGGGAGTTGTAGTTTTGAAACCTCTGGAGATCCGCATGTTGAAGGCCGCAGTGGTCTTCAACCTGCGGACCTCCGGAGGTTTCAAAACTACAACTCCCAGCAAGCCCGGACAGCCGATGGCTGCCCGGGCTTGCTGGGAGTTGTAGTTTTGAAACCTCTGGAGGTCCGCATGTTGAAGGCCGCAGTGGTCTTCAACCTGCGGACCTCCGGAGGTTTCAAAACTACAACTCCCAGCAAGCCCGGACAGCCGATGGCTGCCCGGGCTTGCTGGGAGTTGTAGTTTTGAAACCTCTGGAGGTCCGCATGTTGAAGGCCGCAGTGGTCTTCAACCTGCGGACCTCCGGAGGTTTCAAAACTACAACTCCCAGCAAGCCCGGACAGCCGATGGCTGCCCGGGCTTGCTGGGAGTTGTAGTTTTGAAACCTCTGGAGGTCCGCATGTTGAAGGCCGCAGTGGTCTTCAACCTGCGGACCTCCGGAAGTTTCAAAACTACAACTCCCAGCAAGCCCGGACAGCCGATGATGAAGGGGGGGGGGGGGGGTGTGGGGATGATGAAGGGGGGTGGGGATGATGAAGGGGGGGGGGGGTGTGGGATGATTACAAGGGGATGATGAAGGGGGGATGTGTGGGATGATAAGGGGATGTGTGGGATGATGACAAGGGGATGATGAAGGGGGGATGTGTGGGATGATGACAAGGGGATGATGAAGGGGGGATGTGTGGGATAAGGGGATGTGTGGGATGATAAGGGGATGATGAAGGGGGGATGTGTGGGATGATGACAAGGGGATGATGAAGGGGGGATGTGTGGGATGATAAGGGGATGTGTGGGATGATGACAAGGGGATGATGAAGGGGGGATGTGTGGGATGATGACAAGGGGATGATGATGAGGATGTTAATGACGGGTCTGGATGATGACAGGGGGGGATGAGGTATTTCCCACCCTAGGCTTATACTCGAGTCAATAACTTTTCCTGGGATTTTGGGTTGAAATTAGGGGTCTCGGCTTATACTCGGGTCGGCTTATACTCGAGTATATACGGTAACAGTATATTTTGATCAGACTTTTACGCATGCGGCGATTCAAAATGTTAACGATTCCTTTTTTTTCCGTGGTAAAATGGGGAGGGGATTTTTTTTTCAGTTAACTTTTTTTATAACTTTTTAAAATAAGTTTTACACGTTATAGCAATCATTTGATTGCTAATACTGTTCAGTGCCATGCATAGGGCATAGCACTGATCAGTGTTATCGGTCATCTTCTGCTCTGGTCTGCTCGATCTCACACCAGAGCAGAGGATCCCTGGAGAGACAGACGGAGGCAGGTGAGGGGACCTCCGTCCGCCATTATGGATGATTGGATCCCCGCGGCGATCATCCATTTAAAGTACCGCACTGCCGCAGATGCCGTGATCTCTTGATCACAGCATCTGAGGGGTTAATGGCGGACATCTGCGTGATCGCACATGTCCGCCAATACTGGCGGGTCCCTGGCGTGCATGACTCGAACATCGGTCCGGTGCTCGCGGTCATGGCGGAGCGTAAATGTATGTCATGGTGCGTTAAGTACCACGGCACCATGATGTACATTTACGTCCATTGTCATTAAGGGGATAAATTTAGCTTGATATTGGATTTTGCATGTTTTTTTGAGAGGCCTGATAAAAAAAAATAGACTGCTATAATATATGATGCAGTCAAAATAAATACCGTATTTATAGGCGTATAACACGCACTTTTTAGGCTAAAATTTTTAGCCAAAAGTCTGTGTGCGTGTTATACGCCGATACACCCCCAGGAAAGGCAGGGGGAGAGAGGCCGTCGCTGCCCGCTTCTCTCCCCCTGCCTTTCCTGGGGTCTAGAGCGCTGCTGTCGGCCCTTTTCACCCCCTGGTTATCGGCGCCGCTGCCCGTTCTGTCACCCTGACTATCGGTGCCGGTGCCAATAGCCAGGGGGAGAGAAGCGGCGCCGACAGCCAGGGGGAGAGAAGGGGCAGCGGCACCCATTGCCGACGCCGCTGCCCCGTTGCCTCCCCCCATCCCCGGTGGCATAATTACCTGAGTCGGGTCCGCGCTGCTCCTCTGCTCCAGGCCTCCGTCGTTGCTATGCGCTGAACGGCGCGGCGCATGACGTCAGAGCGCCGTGCATAGCAACGACGCTGGGGACGCACGACGGAGGCCTGCAGCAACGCGGACCGGACTCAGGTAATTATGCCACCGGGGATGGGGGGAGGCAACGGGGCAGCGGCGCCGGCAATGGGTGCCTCTGCCCTTTCTCTCCCCCTGGCTGTCGGCGCCGCTTCTCTCCCCCTGGCTATCGGCGCCGGCACCGATAGTCAGGGGGACAGAAAGGGCAGCGGCGCCGATAACCAGGGGGTGAAAAGGGCCGACAGCAGCGCTATAGACCCCAGGAAAGGCAGGGGGAGAGAAGCGGGCAGAGACGGCCTCTCTCCCCCTGCCTTTCCTGGGGGTATATCGGGGTATACACGCGCACACACGCACCCTCATTTTATCATGGATATTTGGGTAAAAAACTTTTTTTACCCAAATATCCTTGGTAAAATGAGGGTGCGTGTTATAGGCCGGTGCGTGGTATACCCCGATAAATACGGTATTCCTAATTTAGTTACTGTGCTAGCAAACTGCTACCCCGTTTTAGGGCACTTCACTCTTTCACCGGAGTTGGGCTCACAAAAATCCATACACATGGGAAAATAACAAAATAACCTTATTCAAATTTATGGAACTTATTTTTAGTGGCTAAAATTCCTGCAACAAATGTTGTGTGAATGGAACTGTAAAGTGTTGCATCATAATGCATGTTTCATGATGGTCTAATTTCTCTCTAACCTTGCTGCATTGCAGGAGGGACTTTAACATTTGTGAACCCTGGCCTCACTGTGCATAAGTCAGCAGCTGTGGACCGCCAACGGGAATACCTCCTAGATATGATTCCTTCCCGATCGATCACCCAGTCCTCTACGTGGAAATAATGAACGGAACCTTCAGCAATGACAGAAATAAAGACAAAAAACGCAAAGTTAGAGAAGATAAGAAAGAAAGGACTTTTTCTGGATTAGTCCTTTTCCCAAACAGGAGAGGAACGATTATCCTCTTCACTTTTCCTTCTTTGCCATTTTCTACTACACATGGAATGCTTGATAATGACCAGCCGATGAAGTGTCTGTGCTTTCTAACAGAGGAGTGCACAGGAAAAAGGAAGCAACTTCTTCCCTCCCCTCCAACCCTCCCCCCTTTCAAATTTCCATCTAGACTGGCATGACGTCTTATACTACAGTTTGCCATGCTCCAGATCCATACTTTTCTGCATTCAGGTCTAATTTCCCTAAATAAACTATAATTCCCTCTACTAAGGCATCAGATTCTTTTCCAAGGTGTGTTTTCAAGATGTAACTGGATTTCTGTTTTCTTGTTTTTATTTTAGATGTTGGTATTTCTCATGGCTACATTTATCAGGTCCACTTCTGATTCTGGGACAGTACAGATCCAGTCAGAACAAAAGCATTTTGTTAATGCACAGATATAAATATATTTAATTCTATGGAAGATACTACATTTATGCCCTGCAGAGTTCTTTGTGGGTGTTCCAGCCTCATGAAAATTGTCCAGGCCGGATGTTTCCACAATAATAGTTTCCTCTTGAACCCAGTTTGTATGGTTCTCACTGGATGCAAGTTTGTGAAGGGTTAGAGGATTTAAAAAGAAAAAAAATGAGGTAGGCTTGTACCTCGTTTAGGTAAATGCTGCATTGTTCCAGACTTTTTTTCTTCTGTTTTCAGAATGTTTCAGTGGCTTTCCCCTCTTCTGGCTTTGCAAAAAAAAAAAAATGTAACAAAAAAAGAAAGCCACGTTTGGACAGTCTTTTTCTGTCTTTCCACTGTATCCTCACAATGAAGTGTCCCTTTAATTATATCATGCTTCTATTGGAAAGTGGAAGCGATGGATTGGCAGAGGGGAAAAAAAAGTACGCCTGATAGTTAAATCCTCACTTTGCCCTATAAAATAATGTTCTTTTAATCCTCATTTGTTGTGTGGATTTCAATGTTTAGATACTTTTTTGATATATGCAGTTGCTTAGGGGTTAGGCTATATATATATATTTTTTTTGTTTTGTTTTTGTGGGAGGGAAGGGAGACTTTGTTTGTATAAAAGGAAAAAATAGAATTTAAACTTGAGACTTGGTGTGTATGAAAAACTAGCTGAATGAGAGAATATTATATATATATATTTTTTTTTTCCATTCCAGATGTATGGCTGTTTTCAAGGGGAGGTTTATCCTTACCTTTAACCTTTCCATTTTTCCCTCTTTCCTCTGCTTGAGAGCCGGTATTATTTTAATTTGTAACTAAATTAAAAAAAAAAAAAATTCCCCTTCAATCTTCAGCAATAAGCACCCTTTTATTTAAATACAATTTAGTCATCTTTGCAATGCCCTAAAGTGTAGGGGTGCTTTTTTATTGGGTAACCTTGCCCCTGACCCCTGGAAAATGCACCTCAGTAGCTGTTTTTTTTTTTTTTTTTTAAACCCATGATTGTATTCATTACAAGTATATATTTATTCAATTACCTGTACATTTTTTCCTTCTCAGAATTTGCTTTTCCCCCCCGCAGGAGACCTTCTGTTAGAAATAAACCTGTTTTGTTCCTCATGTCTGTCCTAAAATGAGGAAACAATTTATTTAAATGTTAGCTGCTCTCCTGACTTCCTTATTGTATTCTTCAAGAGGACATTTTTTTTTCTTCCTTTTGTTCAAACTATATACGCCTGATTTTAGGTGGTACAAGTTTTTTTGATTGTGGGAAAAGCATAGTGTGTGTGAGCCTGCCAGAATGCGTGGGATCCGGGGTTGCCCCATCACTGATAGAACTAGCAATTTCTATTTAATCACACTGGCCAGAACCGCATTTCTGAATAATATTAATAAATAACTAAGCCAACTACATTTTCTTTGTATTTTTGTTGGGGAAGGGGGAATCTCATATGCTGCCAGACTGATGTATATAGCTGCTGTTAATCATTTCCACTACCACATAATGACGCTATGTGAGCTCTTGATGCATGTGTTAGTATCAGCTTGTATTCTTTATGAAATAACAATGGTGAAGCACCTTTTTCTATAGAACTCTGCATTTTTCTATCCTAACTGTCTGAATAAATCAACTGCATGTTACTGTTCCTCTTGGCAATAAAGTGTGTACCTGCTGTCAGCACTAAATGGGTAGTGTAGGGACATGCTACATTTACAAGGGGAATGGAAACACCTTGTTGTTTTATTCAAACATTTCCAAGAGGAATAACAGGAATAGTCCAATAATAATGTTCTAAGCGCCAATACTTCAGAATGATTTTAGAGATGAGCAAAGTTACAGTACTTGGATTCTGCACAAACCTCGTGTCTCAGCAGTTGCTGATTTTAAAAATGTAAAAAGAGTAGGAGAGGCTCTTTACTAGGACCCGAGCTACTCAAATAACACCATACCCACGGTGTAAAATGCAATAAATAAAAAATGGAAATTGAGGCTCAAGGTCAATGAATAACGGATGATATGTTTATTATAATAAAATATATATGATAATTAACCCCTTAAGGACTGAGGGTTTTTCGGATTTTGCACTTCCGTTTTTTCCTCTTACACCTTTTAAAAATCATAACCCTTTCAATTTTGCACCTAAAAATCCATATGATTGCTTATTTTTTGCGCCACAAATTCTACTTTGCAGTGACATCAGTCATTTTACCCAAAAATCGACAGCGAAACGAAAAAAAAAAAAATCATTGTGCGACAAAATTGAAGAAAAACGCAATGTTGTAACTATTGGGGGCTTCAGTTTCTATGCAGTACATTTTTCAGTAAAAATACCTGATCACTTGGCAAATCCACAATAAAAATTCACAATAAATATACAAATATAATACGGCAACTGTAACTAATTTCAACAGGTATTAATAAAATTGTAAAAAATATTTGAGTATCCGATAAAACAGCCAAAATTATCCACAGTGTCCGATAAGCCAGCTGAATAGATATTTTTGAGAAATTGATCTAATAGTTCAGATGGTGGGTACCATGAAAATAAAGTGCATATTAATCTCTTAGTAGTTTTGTTCAAATGAATCCCCTTGTATGTGAATATTTGTAATCCGATGTATAAATTTATGCAAAGAACCCGCTGCTAGAGTCTAGACAGTCTCAATGATATACAGCGATGTCTGAAGTGAGCTTATAGGGAGGATTCAATGTTGCTAGACAAGTGATACAATGTATGCATACACTTGTGTAAAGGGCTTAGAGATTTTGCGGTCTCAAATTATGCAGTGGGTTTTGATGGGCAAATAAACAGGGCACAGCAGCGCTTCAAATGTACAGCATAGCTGTATACATAGTATCTGATGTGGCGATGGTGGTTCCGGCTTGGTACAGATGATGGTCGGCTGTTAGAGACACGGCTTGTCTCAAAAGATACAGCAAATGGTAGCGGATCCGATCCTTGTAACATCTATGATGATTAGCCCGGTGTAGCGTATCCTCGTGGCTGGAGCATTGCGCATAGGTTTGATGCGCCGAAAATTGAAGGGTTCTATCTCTGGGATATTGGCTGTATGGAGTGGCACTTAGAAGCGAAAGCTGGACGTGTTTCAAGTCCTCCTTAGGACTTTTCCTCAGCAGCTAAAAGTAAAAGTGAGTTCCCAAAGTCCTTTAGTGGGATTTTTATATGTATACAGTGATCCCCCGACTTATGATGGCCCCGACATATGATCATTTCAACATATGATGGCCTCTCAGAGCCCATCGTATGTTGAAGGCAGCCTCGACATATGATGCTGCTGTGTGTCGGGGCCATCGTACAAACAGCTATCTGACAGCGCTGACAACTTCAGCAAATGACAGATAGTTGTATAATGTGCCCCGTGTGCCCCGTTCTGCCTCCTGTTACTCACATGCTGTCCTGCTAACTCATACAGGCTTCCACTGTGAGCTCCGTGTAAGCCCCCCCCCCCCAGTGCAGCCATAGCCTGTAGCATCTTGCTGCAGGCATCCAATGAGCTGCTCCCCTTCCTTTCCTATAGAGCTGTAGTCGGCAGGATCGTAATGGAGGACATTCTGTCCCCCCTGAAGGTATTTAAATAACTGTACAGTACTGTATGCGATGTCACACATCACATACAATACATAGACACACTATACACCCCATACATCAATGTTTCCCTATCAGTGTGCCTCCAGCTGTTGCAAAACTATAACTCCCAGCATGCCCAGACAGTCAATGGCTGTACGTGCATGCTGGAAGTTGTAGTTGTGCAACAGCTGGAGGCACCCTGGTTTGTTATACACTCCACATACAATGGTCATCCCAGAACCAATTAGCAGTTTCCCATAGAGATATGTATTCAACATTCAATGGTTCCAAGGCCCCAGAACCAATTACCATTTTTACATAGACATATGTACTCGACATATGATGGTTTCAACATATGATGGTTCTCCTGGAACCAATTAATATCATATGTTGAGGGACCACTGTAACTCCTCCCTTTATGGCTTTAACTCCTATAACTCCTTCCTTTTGACTGATTTCAGACACTGTGGATAATTTTGGCTGTTTTATCGGATACTGTGGACACTCTTATATATTTTTACAATTTTATGTATTTTACTCATCTGTTGATATTAGTTACAATATTTACAATATTTATTGTGAATTTTTATTGTGGATTTGCCGACCCACAAGCCCTGTGAGGTTCGGCACACACTTTAATTATCATATATATATTTTATTATTTATTGATATATACATCCATTATTTATTGACCCTGAGCCACAATTTCCATTTTTTATTAGTTGCTGATTTTAGCCTGCATAAATTTGTTCAGCTTTCAGGCGCTCCGGTGGGCTGGAAAAGGTGCATACAGTCCAGCTGAACTAATTTATGCAGGCAGCAACCACTGAGCCGCAAGGTTCTTGCAGAATCGAAGTACTGTAACTTCGCTCATCTCTAATTGTTTTAATAAGCACTTACATTGCCTTTAAAAACACATGTCTGCCTCTGGTCAGGTTTAAGTTTAACCCCTTCGCGACCTACATGTACGGCGCCGCGAAGTGTCACTTGGCGCGCGGCGACTTACATGTACGGCGCGGGGTTCCGGGAGCGGTGATCGGGCCGAGATGACTGCTGAGACCCCCCCCCATGACCGCGATGCGTGCAAATCGCAGGTCAATTCAGACCTGCGATCTGCGCGATTCCGGGTCATACGGGTCACTGGTGACCCGGTGACTCGGAAAATAAGAGGGATCGGGGGTGTCTGAGACACCCTCGATCCCCCTGAAGGGATAGGAGTTTGGTGGCAGGGGTGCCACCCCTCCTATCCCTGCTATTGGTCGGCCGAGCGACCGACCGATAGCAGACCGGGAGAGGGGGGGAGGGGTTAAAGTTCGGTTCCCCCGCTTTGCCCACCTATCGGTGTCCGGGCAAAACGGGGGAACCGTCCAGGTAAGGTCGGCGCCGAAGGTCCTTACCTGGATCCCGGATCCCCGTTCGCGATCCTCCCCCACGTGCGGCGGTGGCAGCAATACTTCCGGGTCCTGCTAGGTGAGTTGTTGCCTAGCAACATCCGGAGGGCCACAGTTTACAGTGGTCTCTAAATCGTGGCCCTCCAGATGTTGCAAAACTACAACTCCCAGCATGCCCAGACAGCTGTTTGCTGTGTGGGCATGCTGGGACTTGTAGTTTTGCAATATTTAGAGGGGTTCAGGTTGTAGATCACTAAGTGGTCTCAAACTGTAGCCCTCCAGATGTTGCTAAACTACAAATCTCAGCATGCCCAGACAGCAGTTTGCTGTGATTTACAACCTGAACCCCTCTAAATCTTGCAAAACTACAACTCCCAGCATTCAGGAACAGCATAAGGCTGTCTTGGCATGCTGGGAGTTGTACTTTCGTGCCTCCAGCCATTGCATAACTACATCTCCCAGCATGCCCTTCCGCAATCAGTACATGCTGGGAGTTGTAGTTTTGCAACAGCTGGAGGCACACTGTTTGGAAAATACTGAGTTAGGTCATAGAACCTAACTCAAGATTTTCCAGCCAGTGTGCCTCCAGCTGTTGCAAAACTACAACTCCCAGCATGCATGGTCTGTCAGTGCATGCTGGGAGTTGTAGTTTTGACCCCCCTCCCATGTGAATGTACAGGCTACATTCACACTGGCGGCAGATTACAGTGAGTTCCCCGCTACAAATTTGAGCTGCGGCAAATTCTCCGCCGCAGCTCAAACTCCTAGCGGGAGACTCGGTGTAATCCGCCGTCAGTGTGAATGTAACCTAAAAACACTACACTACACTAACATAAAATAAAGAGTAAAACACTACATATACACACATACACTGCCCCCTCCCACCACCCCCCCTCCCCAATAAAAATGAAAAACGTATTGTACGGCAGTGTTTCTAAGATGGAGCCTCCAGCTGTTGCAAAACAAAAACTCCCAGCATTTCTGGACAGCAATTGACTGTCCAAGCATGCTGGGAGTTTAGGAACAGCTGGAGGCACCCTGTTTGGGAATCACTGGCATAGAATACCCCATGTCCACCCCTATGCAAGTCCCTAATTCAGGCCTCAAATGCGCATGGCGCTCTCTCACTTTGGAGCCATGTCGTATTTCAAGGCAACAGAATAGGGTCACATATGGGGTATCGCCGTACTCGGGAGAAATTGCCTAACAAATTTTGGGGGGATTTTCCTCCTTTTTACCCCTTATGAAAAGGAACAGTTGGGGTCTACACCAGCATGTTAGTGTAAAAAAATTAAAATTTTTACACTAACATGCTGGTGTTGCCCTATACTTTTCATTTTCACAAGAGGTAAAAGGGAAAAACGCCCCCCAAAATTTGTAACGCAATTTCTCCCGAGTACGGAGACACCCCATATGTGGGCGCAAAGTGCTCTGGGGGCGCACAACAAGGCCCAGAAGGGAGAGTGCGCCATGTACATTTGAGGTGATTTGCACAGGGGTGGCTGATTGTTACAGCGGTTCTGACAAACGCAAAAAAAACAGACCCACATGTGACCCCATTTTGGAAACTACACCCCTCACGGAATGTAATAAAGGGTGCAGTGAGAATTTACACCCCACTGGTGTCTGACAGATCTTTGGAACAGTGGTCCGTGAAAATTAAAAATTTTGCACAGCCCACTGTTCCAAAGATCTGTCAGACACCAGTGGGGGGTAAATGCTCACTGTACCCCTCATTACATTCTGTGAGGGGTCTAATTTCCAAAATGGTATGCCATGTGGGTTTTTTCTGCTGTCCTGGCACCATAGGGGCTTCCTAAATGCGACATGCCCCCCCGAGCAAAATGTGCTCTCAAAAAGCCAAATATGATGCCTACTCTTCTGAGCATTGTAGTGCGCCCGCAGTGCACTTCAGGTCCACTTATGGGGTACCTCCATACTCAGAAGAGATGGGGTTCCAAATTTTGGGCGGTCTTTTCTGCTATTAACCCTTGCAAAAATGTAAAATTTGGGGGGAAACCCACATTTTAGTGAAAAAATAAATACATTTTTTTTACATATGCAAAAATCGTGAAACACCTGTGGGGTATTAAGGCTCACTTTATCCCTTATGTTCCTCAAGGGGTCTAGTTTCCAAAATGGTATGCCATGTGTTTTTTTTTTTTCGCTGTTCTGGCACCATAGGGGCTTCCTAAATGTGACATGCCCCCTAAAAACCATTTCAGAAAAACGTACTCTCTAAAATCCCCTTGTCGCTCCTTCGCTTCTGAGCCCTCTACTGCGCCCGCCGAACACTTTACATAGACATATGAGGTATGTCCTTACTCAAGAGAAATTGGGTTACACATACAACTATACATTTTCTCCTTTTACCCCAAAAATTGGGTCTACAAGAACATGTGAGTGTAAAAAATGAAGATTTTGAATTTTCTCCTTCACTTTGCTGCTTTTCCTGTGAAACACCTAAAGGGTTAAAACATTTACTGAATGTCATTTTGAATACTTTGGGGGGTGCAGTTTTTATAATGGGGTCATTCATGGGGTATTTCTAATATGAAGACCCTTCAAATCCACTTCAAACCTGAACTGGTCCCTGAAAAATTGTGAGTGTGAAAAATTGGAAAATTGCTGCTGAACTTTGAAGCCCTCTGGTGTCTTCCAAAAGTAAAAACTCGTCAATTTTATGATGCAGACGTAAAGTAGACATATTGTATATGTGAATCCCAAAAAAAAAAATTGGAATATCCATTTTCCTTACAAGCAGAGAGCTTCAAAGTTAGAAAAATGCTAAATTGTCAATTTTTTTCATAAAATTTTGGGATTTTTCACCAAGAAAGGATGCAAGTTACCACAAAAATTTACCACTATGTTAAAGTAGAATATGTCACGAAAAAACAATCTCAGAATCAGGATAAGTAAAAGCATTCCAGAGTTATTAATGTTTAAAGTGACAGTGGTCAGATTTGCAAAAAAGGGCTTTGTCCTAGAGATGAAAATGGGCTCCGTCCTTAAGGGGTTAAGGACCACAGGTTTTTCAGTTTTTGCACTTTTGTTTTTTTCCTCCTCCACCTTTTAAAAATCATAACCCTTTCAATTTTGCACCTAAAAATCCATATGAGGGCTTATTTTTTGTGCCACCAATTCTACTTTGCAGTAAGATCAGTCATTTTACCAGAAAATCTACGGTGAAAGAGAAAAAAAAACATTGTGCGACGAAATTGAAGAAAAAACGCCATTTTGTAAATTTTTTTTTTGGGGGGGGGGGGGGGTTCCGTATCTACGCAGTGCATTTTTCTGTAAAAATGACTCCTTCTCTTTATTCTGTAGGTCCATACGGTTAAAATGATACCCTACTTATATAGGTTTGATTTTTTTTTTTCGTACTTCTGGAAAAAATAACTACATGCAGGAAACTTTATACGTTTAAAATAGTCATCTTCTGACCCCTTTAACTTTTATTTTACCGCGTATGGGGCGGTATGAGGGCTCATTTTTTGCGCCATGATCTGAAATTTTTAGCGGTATTGATCAGACTTTTTGATCGCTTTTTGTTCATTTTTTTCATGATATAAAAAGTGAACAAAAAGACGTTATTTTAGACTTTTGAATTTTTTTGTGCATACACCATTGACCATGTCGTTTAATTAATGATATATTTTTATATTTTGGACATTTACGCACCGGCCATAGCACATATGTTTTATATTTTTATTTACATTTGTTTTTTTTTAATTTTTTTTTTTATTTGGGAAAAATGGTGGTGATTTGGACTTTTATTAGGGAAAGGGTTAAATCACATTTCACCTTTTTTTTCACACTTTTTTATTTTAATTTTTTGCAGTGTTATAGCTCCCATAGGGTGCTATAACACTGCACACACTTATCTTTTACACTGTAGCCATAGCTTTGCATTGAACAGTGTTATTGGCGGTCGATTGCTCAAGCCTGCATCTCAGGCTTGGAGCAATCAATCGCCGAACGGATGCGCCGGAGGAAGGTAAGAGGACCTCCACTCATGTCCTAGCTGATCGGGACACCGCATTTTCACTGCAGTGGTCCTGATCAGCCCCACTGAGCAGCCGGGAAACTTTTACTTTCGTTTTAGAGGGTTAATAGCACGCCGCAGAGATCGCGGGGCCGTGCACTGCCTTGACTGACCCGATATGACATGGGGTGACCCCACGTTGTATCGGGGGAGCCGGCCAAGGACATAAATATACGTCCTTGGTTGTTAAGGGGTTAAGAAAAAACCAACCCTTCTGTAGTTGTAACTTATATGTATTTTTAAAAGTCCTTTTTAGCTAGTCAATTTTTTTAGCAATTTATAACTTTTGGCATTAATAATTTTGCACATGGTTTTACTTACCGGTAGTTTTTTTTACATTTATTTATGTATTTGAAGTGTTTGTCAAGGCACGATTAATATATGAATGTGGCTAGAAAAATTGTACTCACCTTCCTTAATCCTCTGCTTTTCCAGTGGTGCTCAATCCCCTCTTTTGGGTCTCTGGCTTTGTCTCACTCAAGGAAGTGGCCACAATTACAGGACGCCGTGGCAGTTTGCCTCAGTTCGTATTTGACTGGAGTAGGGGAGTATTTACTTAATTTTTTTTTTATTTTAGTTTTTTTGCTGCCCAACTGAAAAAAAAAGTCCCCAGACAAGCTTATTAAAGAAGCCTCAGCTTTGGGTGTCTTTAGACACAAAAAAACACAAAATTGTGAAACTTGCCTGAAAACATGTTAAAGCATACATCCAGTGATGGCTTGGGCAGCAGGATATATGCTAACATTTTTTGCTGTGTTGCGTGAGACTAATGCCAAACCTTAAACTGCATGCCCACAGTCTCAGATGGCAGTGCATCCCTCTGCCCGAGCCACCTCTGTATGCTTTTAAAAAGTGTGAAATCTAACCATAAAGCAAGAACAGTGCAGAATTGCAAATGTTTAGTAATTTCATATACCAGAAATAATTAATTTAAAAAAAAGTTCAAAAGGTCCCATGAAACACAAATGTCACTGATAAAAACTAAAGATTGCAACGCAAAAAATAAGCCTTCCTACAGCCCCATATATATGCTAGAATTTAAGTGTTAACATAAAACCTACCTAAATTATTGTTTTAATTATATGGACCTAAAGAATAAAGATGGTAATTTGGAAAAAATTGGGACGTGTTAGATGGCGCCAAATCCTTGAAGAAACCAATGTGCCAAAAATATTTAACAGTTTGGCTTTTATTGGTAACATATAGTAGGGTGCAACACAAAGGTTTCGAACCAGTGCCGGGTTCTTCGTCAGGCATAGAGTATTACAGATGTACGTTTGCAGTGGTTTAAATATACACCTTCAGAGTAGAATTACTGCTGGGTCATCAGGTCACCGGTACAGGTAATTTCCATAATCATTAAATCATTCATTTGCATAACATGATGGAAGAGCTAATAATATACTAATATACTTTGTTACAGGTATTACAGATGCTTGTAGTGGGGTATATTCTGGCTCACATCTGGAATCTTTTTCATACTGCAGCATATTGTTGCAAAAACAGTTTGTCTTTTACCAATAAAAGCCAAACTGTTTTTAAGAAATATTTTTGGCACATTGGTTTCTTCAAGGATTTGGCGCCATCTAACGCGTCGAAATTTTTGCCAAATTACCATTGACACTGTACCGTTACCTGAAGGTGAAGGGCGTAGAGGCTGCCTCCCGCACGTCTGGACCTCCAGCAACAGCGAGTCTATGGGCATTTAAAGGCTCAGCACAACTAACCACGGTAAGGTGCAATATATTGCGCATACCTTGCTCTATCCTAAATAATACTCCACTAGGAGCGCACCCCTGTTTTTTCTTTTAATTCTCCTAAAGAATAAAGATAATTTTTTTAACTGAAAAGAGAACACCGTGTGAAAACACTCCACCCCAAACAAAATTGTGTTTTTTGGCTTTACCAGAGATTTTGTGGTAAAGCTAGTGATGTTTTAACAAACTATAATTGATCCTGCAAACAGGCCCTCCTCGTGTAGTTCTGTAAATGGAAAATTGAGTTATGGATTTTAGAGAGGAGGAAAAAATGAAAAATCTCTATAATTAGCCTGCTAAATAACTTGTTAACACACTCATTAGTTATAGCCAGGTGAAGTGTGCGGCAGCGTACTACACTTCTCAGCTTGGTGCGAAATTTGGTAACAGGAGACAGGCTCCATATACTATAATGCAGCCTGTCTCCTCAAATCAGTTGGACTGCACATTGGGCCAGAGTGAAGCACCCTACCACACACTTCAACTGGCTATAACAAATGAGTGGGTTAATTGTAACGACAGTTAAAGCTTCAATAACATCTAATTCAAGGAAAACCAGAGTTTTTTTTTATTTTATATTTTTACTTTTTTTTTTTTTTATTGTGAATGGAAAAGAAATGGCAGCAATGTATAACAATGTCTACCAAGTAGTTAATAGGGAATCCATCATCAGTGTCAGTTGCCCAAACCTGCTGGTAGTGCGGGTGACACTGATAATTATACTTGCATACCCCAATTTGCCTGTTATCCTTCTTACTTGGGCGGCAGGCTTCGTGCAAGGGTGACTCTCCCAAAGCACCTGACCGGCTGCAAACAGGCTTGGAGAAGTAGCAGTGGTGAAGTCGGCATGCTCCTTGGAGCTCTACCAGTACACAAAGCCGGCCACCAAAATAAGGGGCATAACTGACAAATGGATCGGGGATAGGAAAGTATCATTATCAGTATCACAAGCACTATATACCTGTACTAGCAGGTTAGTGCTGGTGACACTGATAACAATACTAAGAATTCGTAAAGAAAATGTTATATGTATTTTAGTGTGTGTGTATGTGTGTGTGTATATATATATATAAATTTTTTCTTCCATTCTGATTTCAGCACTGTTGTAAATTCCACTTTATAGCTGAGACTGATTCATTTCGAACAAGTTCTTGTTTTTTTTTTGTTTTTTTTTTTGTTTTTTTTAACATAAGCTACTTCTTGTAATGTTATCCTTAACAAAACATATAACAAATGTTTTTCAGAGATATATATCATGTGTTATATATTCATACATCGTTTAACATCCCTACATTGAAATTCTCAGAACAAGAAAAAAAAAAGTCATCTAAGTAGACATTTGTTTTGTGTGAGACTGTAAATTGAGTCCATCTTAGATCCAGATGGCAACAGAGCCTCAACACCTTCCTCAGGAGAAATGTTTAATGTTTATCTGCTATATAATGGATTAAATCCACATAATTTTGTATTCAATTTTAGTTTTCCTTAGTAGGCTGTGAAGACAGCAGGAGTTGCCTGCTCAGCTCCAGCTGTATAAGGCACCGGTGGCTGCCTCATGTGCCGCGCTAATATGAGCTGGGATTGTTGTACACCAAGGCAATACTTTGTCTGTGTTACTCACACAGATCCAGTATGTGTGTAAAAATAAATATAATTCAGAGTGGTGCAGTTGTTCTATAGCAACCAATCAGATTGGTTCTTTTTTTCTTTTTTTTAATGAAAGAAGCAATCTGGTTCCTGTGGGCAACTGCGCCACTTTTCCTCTACATCGATTTTGATCAATCTTCCACTTTATCCCTACTCATATCATCTGACATTGAATTTTCCTGTGTAAATACCGTAAATGAAATGTGGGGATGTGTAACATATAGAATAATACACAAAATCAAAAACACCCCAAATGGGGAATGAGGGGTCCTGAGACAATAATTACAAACCCCAGGGCCGAAGCCCAGGAGTCACTAACTCCCCTCTTTTTATAATCCCCTAAAATGTAACTTTTATTGGTATCTTATAAAATAATCCCTGTTGCTGAAACAATACAAAATGACCAGTAGGGAAAACCCCTGTCCGATGAACAATATATTAACGGCACTGCAGCATGCCACAATGGCAACACAATGACGTGCAACTTAAAATATGAGCACAGCCACCCCCGACATGTTTCACTGTAAGGACAGCGTTATCAAGAGGTTATGTGGCTACAATGTGACCAAAATGCCGGCGGGGCTATTTATAAGCTGGTGTTCCTCATCATCATTAATGGACCAGTCTCCAGGTCCAATCAGGAGACCTGTAACGGAACCATGATGCCCCAGCCAATACTGAGAGCCGGACCGGAACTCTTCCGGGTCAGAACACTACCTGAGCACCTATCCTCATACCTGAATTTATGACGTGGAACCGGGATGGGAGTCTCTCTGCAGCCCGTCATCACTGCGTGACCGGATCTCACCTCGCGCCTGCGTAGTTAACAGCGCTGGATTCTGGTCCACCCCGCATGCGCCGGCCTCAACGCCGTACTGCGCATGTCTTAGGACTTAGACTCAGAACGCTGGATGCCAGCCCCATATCACAGTGTGTATGTCACCCAACTTATATTATGTGGTTGAATGGACCACTGACTATTATCTCTGCAGCCATAAATACCATAAAAAAAGATATTAACTATATATGGATAGGATATGCTTAATGGACTAAAAGCAAAAAAGTTGTTGTAGATGTGATGGTATAATGTACAATACTGTGAGTATAATATAATGTAATAGTGTAATATACTATAACAGTAATCATCAGATGTATACTCATATGACAAGATTGGGTGCCGGAGATTCCTAAGGTAAGTATAGGTGCATCAGGTTTATTTATATTATTATTAGCTGGCAGGTATGCCAATTGTGGTCACATAGTAGATAATAATAGGTAGTGGGATACAAAAAATTGTAGAATAGTACATAAAAAAGACAAGCAGCTGAATGTTAATCATTTACTACATAATTAAACTTCACAAGAAGGCCGCAAACGAGAAGCCTTCATTAAGGCCCAACGGTGCCTTACTTTTAAGAAGAAAAATCCATTTTGCCTCTTCGCGAAGAAGGCAAACATCAATATTGCCCTTTCGTGGACCTAGTTTTAAATGACAAAGCCCATGAAAATGAAGATCCTGTATTCTTCCATGATGTACGCTGTGTCTGGCAAGTGGGGTAATCAACCATGGTCCGTATGTTACTCAAATGCTTAGACATGCGTCTACGTAGTTCTTGCGTGGTTTTACCCACGTACAACTTCGGGCAACTGCATCTGGCTACATATACCACATTCCGCGTCCCGCAATTGATAAACTGTCGTATATCGTATTCTTTCTGATCAACCGGATTTACCAGCTTCTTAGTTCTTGGGATCAGATCACAGAACTTGCAATGGCCACAGGGATAAGAACCCACTGTCTTATTCTGAAGCCAGGTGGAAGGGCCCTCCTCCGTCTGAAGATGACTATGAACTAACTGGTCGCGAAGGCTAGGGCCCCGTCTGTGTGTCAGACTTGGTCGCATCCCCACCACCGGGGCTAGGTCTTGATCCCTAGATAACAAATGCCAATGGCGGCGTAAGATGGCCATTACCCGATTGGTGTACCCATCATAGGTTCCGATACATCTCACCTTCTTCTGGGTCTCTCCTTGATTAGATGGACCCAGGAGAGTATCCCTATCTTGTTCTGCCGCCCTCCTATATGCTCGTTTAAGGTATTTCCAAGGGTAACCCCGCTGTTGGAACTGCTGGTACAGGTTATTTATTTCCCTTTGGAAACTGGCCTCTTCGGAACAATTCCTCCTTGCCCTGAGATACTGGCCCACGGGAGTAGGCATACTGATGTTCGGCATTTGAATACCTGAATTGGATGCTTGTGAGGTAGGGAAAAAATTGGTGATGGTGGTTCTCCTCTGTGGCAATGGTGCCAGGTGTACCAGAGAGGGGGCACCGACTGGCGGTTGTGGGGCAGAAGTAGATGCAGAGCCAGATACTGATGGCAAAGTGCCAAACATGGCAACAGTTTTTGGCCACCAAAAGCACTGTCTTTCACGAACACAATACTTTTACTCTGTCACTCCTAGAATTTATTCTTACTCAGAATTATTTTCTTTTCAACGGCACCTATTATCACCAAACACAGGGCACTGCTATGGGGGCTTCTTGTGCACCGAATTACGCAAATTTATTTTTGGGGTGGTGGGAGAACACAGTTGTTTTTTGTTGATGAATTAAGTTGTTACACACAGCACATTTTGTTTTGGGGATGTTACATCAATGACGTCCTTATTTTATGGGATGAGTCACGAGCACTTTTTGATAATTTCGTCTCTACTTTGAACACCAATGATATTGGGATGACCTTTACTGCGGAGTATGGCGGACGTACCATTAACTTTTTAGATTTGAAAATCTATGTGGACAGCGACAATCGCATTCAAACGGATATATACAGAAAGCCGACCTCCACAAACTCCCTATTGCACTGGGATAGCTGGCACCCGGATCCTCTCAAGAGGAGTATTCCCGTGGGCCAGTATCTCGGGGCAAGGAGGAATTGTTCCGAAGAGGCTAGTTTCCAAAGGGAAAGTAATAACCTGTTCCAGCGGTTCCGACAGCGGGGTTACCCTCGGAAATACCTTAAACGAGCATATAGGAGGGCAGTAGTACAAGATAGGGATACTCTCCTGGGTCCATCCAATCAAGGAGAGACCCAGAAGAAGGTGAGATGTATCGGAACCTATGATGGGTACACCAATCAGGTAATGGCCATCTTACACCGCCATTGGCATTTGTTATCTAGGGATCAAGACATAGCCCCGGTGGTGGGGATGCGACCAAGTCTGACACACAGACGGGGCCCAAGCCTTCGCGACCAGTTAGTTCATAGTCCTCTTCAGACTGAGGAGGGCCCTTCCACCTGGCTTCAGAATAAGACAGTGGGTTCTTATCCCTGTGGCCATTGCAAGTTCTGTGATCTGATCCCAAGAACTAAGAAGCTGGTAAATCCGGTTGATCAGAAAGAATATGATATACGACAGTTTATCAATTGCGGGACGTGGAATGTGGTATATGTAGCCAGATGCAGTTGCCCGAAGTTGTACGTGGGTAAAACCACGCAAGAACTACGTAGACGCATGTCTAAGCATTTGAGTAACATACGGACCATGGTTGATACCCCACTTGCCAGACACGTTCAGAGCGTACATCATGGAAGAATACAGGATCTTCATTTTCATGGGCTTTGTCATTTAAAACTAGGTCCACGAAAGGGCAATATTGATGTTCGCATTCTTCGCGAAGAGGCAAAATGGATTTTTCTTCTTAAAAGTAAGGCACCGTTTGCGGCCTTCTTGTGAAGTTTAATTATGTAGTAAATGATTAACATTCAGCTGCCTACTGTCTTTTTTATGTACTATTCTACAATTTTTTTGTATCCCACTACCTATTATTATCTACTATGTGACCACAATTGGCATACCTGCCAGCTAATAATAATATAAATAAACCTGATGCACCTATACTTACCTTAGGAATCTCCGGCACCCAATCTTGTCATATGAGTATACATCTGATGATTACTGTTATAGTATATTACATTATATTATACTCACAGTATTGTACACTATACCATCACATCTACAACAACTTTTTTGCTTTTAGTCCATTAAGCATATCCTATCCATATATAGTTAATATCTTTTTTTATGGTATTTATGGCTGCAGAGATAATAGTCTGTGGTCCATTCAACCACATAATATAAGTCGGGTGACATACACACTGTGATATGGGGCTGGCATCCAGCGTTCTGAGTCTAAGTCCTAAGACATGCGCAGTACGGCGTTGAGGCCGGCTCATGCAGGGTGGACCAGAATCCAGCGCTGTTAACTACGCAGGCGCGGGGAATCCTCGCGCGAGGCGAGATCCGGTCACGCAGTGATGACGGGCTGCAGAGAGACTCCCATCCCAGTTCCACGTCATAAATTCAGGTATGAGGATAGGTGCTAAGGTAGTGTTCTGACCCGGAAGAGTTCCGGTCCGGCTCTCATTATTGGCTGGGGCATCATGGTTCCGTTACAGGTCTCCTGATTGGACCTGGAGACTGGTCCATTAATGATGATGAGAAACACCAGCTTATAAATAGCCCCGCCGGCGTTTTGGTCACATTGTAGCCACATAACCTCTTGATAACGCTGTCCTTACAGCGAAACATGTCGGGGGTGGCTGTGCTCATATTTTAAGTTGCACGTCATTGTGTTGCCATTGCGGCATGCTGCAGCGCCGTTAATATATTGTTCATCAGACAGGGGTTTTCCCTACTGGTCATTTTGTATTGTTTCAGCAACAGGGATTATTTTATAAGATACCAATAAAAGTTACATTTTAGGGGATTATAAAAAGAGGGGAGTTAGTGACTCCTGGGCTTCGGCCCTGGGGTTTGCAGTTATTATATAGAATAATACATACCGTATTTTTTGCCATATAAGATGCTCCAGCATATGAGACACACCCAATTTTAAAGGGTGAAAATCTAGAAAAAAAGATTCTGAACCTTCAACCTGCAGACCTCCAGATGTTGCAAAACTACAACTCCCAGCAAGCCTGGACAGCCATTGGCTGTACGGGCATGCCAGGAGTTGTAGTTTTGCAACATCTGGAGGTCCGCAGGTTGAAGACCACTGGTATATGAGGGAATACTCACGTGTCCCCGCCGCTCTGGACCTGTCACCGCTGCCCTGGATGTCTCCCTCCATCGCTGTCGCTCCGGAACGTCTCTGCTGCCGGGTATCCTCGCTCTCCGTCGCCGCCATCACGTCGCTACGCACGCTGCTCCTATTGGATGACGGGACGGCGTGCGCGACGACGTGATGGCGATGGAGAGTGACGGCCATGCAGGGAATCCTGGCATGGAGCAGACACCGAGGAGGCAGGTAAGGTCCGCGATTTCACCGCAGCGGTCCCTAACAGCCCGACTGAGCAGCCGGGTTAGTGTCACTTTCGCTTCAGACGTGGCGGTCAGCTTTGATTGCCGCGTCTGAAGGGTTAACACAGGGCATCACCGCGATCAGTGATGTCCTGTATTAGCCGCGAGTCCCGGCCGTTGATGGCCGCAGGGACCACCGCGATAGGACAGGTTTTAATGTGTATTTGCCGTATAAGACGCACCAACTTTTCCCCCCCATAAGTGCGTCTTATACGACGAAATATGCAGTACATTTAGGTGCACTGCTGTGGTAGATAGTAACATACTAGACTATCCCTCAAACTGATGTTAAATTTGAAACATTAGCCAGTGTATCCTTATATGAAGTTCATACCTGAGCCCACACACAAACGCCAAGGTTTCTCAAGAGACATGGGACTTAACACTAAACCTACCTGGGCAATTATGGCGGCCTTAGGTCCAACTCACAGCCTGCTCCCAGTTACCTCCAGTGTGGCTGGGCACACATACAATGGGAGGAGGGAAGAAGGTTATGAGCACCACCCAAGTAGGCTGATGTGTTACCGGCCTCACAGGTGCACCTAAATGCTGCCTATAATAGTGATTAAGGCACATTACATTTGGAGTTTATACACCACAAAGTATAAGATCAGTTTGAGGGTTAGTCATGTTACTGTATACATCTACCACAGTAGTTCACCTAAATTTATGTATTATTCTCTGTTACACATCCATACCTTTCATCTGGTGTAGGATGCCATTGTGACACTTGTGGTCTGCTGCAGGCATCCCTCATTGTATGCATTTTATGCTGGGGATCACACTTGGCAACAGACCACAAGAGCAGGGTCTTCTCCCCCAGCATAAATGCACAACTGCAATTGGGGTTGAGCACCTCCTGCCATTTGAAACCACGTTTTTTTTTTCTGGTTCAAATCTTGGAGGTTTATTAACTCCAAATCTAATGTGCCTTAATCACCATTATAGGCAGCATTTAGGTGCACCTGTGAGCCTGGCAACATATCGGCCTACTTGGGTGGGGCTCATAGCCTTCAGCCCTCCTCCCACTGAATGTGTGCTGAGGTAACTGGGAGCAGGCTGTGACTCCGACCTAATGCTGCTGTCATTGCCCACTGGCCCCTGGTATTGCCCATACGACATGGGTAGGTTTAGTGTTAAGTCCCTTGCCACTTGAGAAACCTTGGCATTGGTGTGTGGGCTCAGGTATGTCCTTCATGTAAGGATACAGAGGCTAATGTCTCAATTTTAACGTCAGTTTGAGGGTTAGTCATGTTACTGTTTACATCTACCACAGTAGTGCACCTAAATGTATGTATTATTAAATACAGTAAAGGCATTTAGTAAATTGGCCCTTTAGCTAAAAATTCACAATTTTATTAAATCCTCGTAAAAAACCCAATGACAATAATATAAATAATTAGTATCAATACATAAGAAAGAAAAAGCTCTCCTATGATGAACAACCGTATATCCCAACGCGTTTCCCCGTGTATCTTGTGATATACAACGGTTCATCAGGGGATGACAACAACAGTATACAAATATATACCTAATAAGCACCGAGATATGGAGGAACAATATGTATAGATAGCGTGCAACACATGGACAAAGGCACAGCTTAATGTACAATAGATGAAAGGACAATTAGAACTGTACATATGTTATAATACATCAAAACAAACATATATACAATACAAAGCACGTGAATGCAGATAGGAAATAGCAAGGCTTATTTGTGGCTTCATTTGAATATCCTCCGACTGATGTAACAACCTCTAGGTAGCAGAAAACGAGATCACTGATAAAGTGAGGACCCTACGATAAGGGCTCCTCCACAGAAAAAGGGGAAATAGGCTAGGGCATTTTGATATGGGGTAACTACACATGGATAATGGCTGGACATCTTTTGGACTATACTGTGGTTATGTGGACATCATAGAGATTTCTTTACCTAGGTGGCATTATTATCTGAATTCTTTATCTAATAATCTGGAGGGTCAAACAAGATCTTGGTGATTGAATAAATGTGGTCTGGAGTTATCTGTAGTAAGGAAGCAACTATTTTCAGGTCTTTATTCCAGGGGGCCAATTATTAAGCCTATTTCCCCTTTTTCTGTGGAGGAGCCCTTATCGTAGGGTCCTCACTTTATCAGTGATCTCGTTTTCTGCTACCTAGAGGTTGTTACATCAGTCGGAGGATATTCAAATGAAGCCACAAATAAGCCTTGCTATTACCTGTCTGCATTCACGTGCTTTGTATTGTATATATGTTTGTTTTGATGTATTATAACATATGTACAGTTCTAATTGTCCTTTCATCTATTGTACATTAAGCTGTGCCTTTGTCCATGTGTTGCACGCTATCTATACATATTGTTCCTCCATATCTCGGTGCTTATTAGGTATATATTTGTATACTGTTGTTGTCATCCCCTGATGAACCGTTGTATATCACAAGATACACGGGGAAACGCGTTGGGATATACGGTTGTTCATCATAGGAGAGCTTTTTCTTTCTTATGTATTGATACTAATTATTTATATTATTGTCATTGGGTTTTTTACGAGGATTTAATAAAATTGTGAATTTTTAGCTACATGGTTTAATGTTATTCTGGTAGAAAATAGCTATAGGACACCATTGTGTCCGACTGTCAGTGAGATTTTTTTTTTTTTTTTTAAATTGGCCCTTTCCCTCATCCTCTTTCAGCAGTACCCCCCAAAGTTCTTTTCGGTGGAGGTTATGCTAATGTTTTATTATTTGGCATATAATTGGGGGCAACATTTTTAGTTCACTATTTATGTAGGTAAATGAAGACCTTGCAAAAATTAAATTGAAAGCTGGGAAGGCAATGAATGCATGTGCGGAAAGGAAGCTATGACAATATGTACGGAAGTGAATTCTGTGACAGTATGTGCGGAATAAAATGCTATGACGGAAATAAATGCTATGTGCGGGACTAAATGCTGTTAAAGCCTGTGTGGAAATGAAAGCTTTGAAGTATGTGCGGAAATAACTGCTATGAAGATAGGTGTGGAAAAGTTATGAATAAATGCTATGAAGATATGGCTCGGATTTTCACATCTGCAAAGAAAATCTGATGTAATATGGTGAGGATGAATGTGGAATCGGTGTAAGGTTAGAAACTGTAACAAAACCTCAGCTGTGAGATGTATCTAGCACAGACAAGTCTTCAGCCTCTGCACAGAATTTATTCTTAACACTTCACTTTATTCACGTGGACAATGCATGTTATCTTATTTATACTTTATAAAATGCACCTAACCCATCTTGCCCGCAATCATCTATAGGAACTGGAGATGAGTCCATGAGTTACGCAGTGCTGCTGGAACAGGTCCCAGGTCCTGACCCTGCAGTCTGCTGCACCCAGCAATAACCCTCAGGGCAACCAGTGAACATTAATCTGACGGCCGTGTCCAGCTGTTGAGAAACTAACATATCCAGCAGCCCGGACAGACATGGTGGGAGTAGTTGGATAGTCTCTATCCCTGACACACAGCACATGATTCTGGCACCCCACCAGACTCGCAGCCACGGCGCACGCATCCGGCACTGAGGCAGCAGTCAGGCTGCGCTGAAGCCAGGACCACGACACCCAGTGTAGGTACCGCCACCGCTGGGTGCCGGAGTGCCAAGGATTGGCGGCACCCGACTGCATACCGAATGAATGTCCAGGGAGACACGTTCAGCATTTCATTCATGGATTTCATTATTAATGCTATTATGATTGACAATATTTGTGCTCATTTATCTGGTTTCCTCTTTTTTGCCGGGAGACCGTGCATGTACCACTGATGAGGGACCGTGAATCTGGTTCAGTCAGCACCGCTCCCTGTTACCCCGAGTACTGCTGAAGTACTGATCTGGTACTGTGGAAAAGCCCAGCCCCCCGGAAGCTCTGCCGTGAGATGTTGCCGGTCGAACAACCAGCACCTGTATACCGAGCCTGCATACAGCAGTGAGGTTACCCTCCTGGCCAGAACTGCCTATCCCTTGCATTTACCCCTGGCTCCCGAAGCCTGCGTCCGCAGACAGAGCCGGCGGAACAGCAAGGCCTGACCTCACCTGACCACATGCTGATCCTCCAGTCCCGCCGGACATCATCCCGTTACTACCTTCCATGCCACTCGGTGGACTGCATCTGTAAGTATCTGAATCTCCCACCAGCCCTGGAGTCAGCTGACAGCGAAACCCATCACAGCGGCTGTCCTCTGCAAACATAACGAACGCCTTACTAATAGGAAGCAGGGGCGTTGTATGCCCCCAACCTCTATGTGCCGCCTCTGTGTGTCGCTAATTAAAAGCATGTCAGAGGTATTACCACTTAGAGACAAAGGCCAAAATTGAAAAATTAGGCTTGGCCATTAACCCCTTAAGGACCCAACCAATTTTCACTGTAGGACCCGGCCATTTTTTGCACATCTGACCATTGTCACTTTAAACATTAATAACTCTGGGATGCTTTTACCTTTCCTTCTGATTCCAGGAGTTTTTTGGTGACCTAGTCTACTTTGTTAGTGGTAAAATTTTGTCGATACTCATTTCTTGGTGAAAAATTCCAAAACTTGATTAAAAAATCTTTGAAGCGCTCTGCTTATAAGAAAAATTAATCTTCCAAATAAATTATATATTGATACAATATGTCTACTTTATGTTTCCATCATGAAGTTGACAAGTTTTTACTTTTGAAAGACATCCGAGGGCTTCAAAGTTCAGCAGCAATTTTCCACAACATTTTCAAAATCAAAATTTTTCAGGGACCAGTTCTGTTTTGAAGTGGATTTGAATGGCCTTCATATTAGGAATACCCCATAAATTACCCCATTATAAAAACTGCACCCCTCAAAGTATTCAAAAGGTTTGTTAACCCTTTAGGTGTTTCACAGGAATAGCAGCAAATTGAAGGAGAAAATTAAAAATCTTCATTTTTTTAAACTGGCATGTTCTTGTTGACCCAGTTTTTAAATTTTTACAAGGGGTAAAGGGAGAGAAATCTTCCTAAAATGTGTAACCCAATTTCTCTTGAGTAAGGAAATACCTCATGTGTATGTCAAGTGTTCGGCGGGTGCACTAGAGGGCTCAGAAGGGAAGGAGCGACAGTGGGATTTTGGAGAGTGAGTTTTTCTGAAATTGTTTTTGGGGGACATGTCGCATTTAGGAAGCCCCTATGGTGCCAGAACAGCAAACCCCCCCCCCCCCCCCACATGGCATACTATTTTGGAAACTACACCCCTGAAGGCACGTAACAAGGGGTCAAGTGAGCCTTAACTCCCCACAGGTGTTTGACGACTTTTTGTTAACGTTGGATGTGTGAATTTTATTTTTTTCACTAAAATGCTAGTTTTCCACCAAATTTAAAATTTTTTACAAGGGGTAATAGGATAAAATGCCCCCCAAAATGTGTAACCCCCCTCTCTCTTCTGAGTATGGAAACACCCCACCATGTGTGGACGTCAAGTGCTCTGTTGGCGTACTACAATGCTCAGAAAAGAAGGAGTCACATTTGGCTTTTACAAAGTAAATTTTGCTGAAATGGTTTTTGGGGGGCATGTCGCATTTAGGAAGCCCCTATGGTGCCAGAACAGCAACCCCCCCCCCCCACATGGCATACTATTTTGGAAACTACACCCCTCAAGGAACGTAACAAGGGGTACAGTGAGCCTTAACACCCCACAGGTGTTGGACGACTTTTCGTTAAATTTGGATGTGTAAAATTTTTTTTTTTTTTTACTAAAATGCTGGTTTCCCCCAAATTTAACATTTTTACAAGGGGTAATAGGAGAAAATTGCACTGCGGTGGGGGGTGGGGGGGGGGGGGGGCATATCGCATTTAGGAAGCCCCTATGGTGCCAGGACAGCAAAAACAAAACACATGGCATACTATTTTGGAAACTACACCCCTCAAGGAACATAACAAGGGATACAGTGAGCCTTAACACCCCACAGGTGTTTGATAAATATTCATGAAGTGGGATGTGAAAATTATATATATATATATATATATTTTTTTTTTTTTTTTTTTTTTTTTTTTTTACACTAAAATGCTGGGGTTACCCCAAATTTTTCATTTTCACAAGTGTTAAAATTTGTAAATATATTTCTTTGGAGTAAGGACATACCTCATGTCTGGGCGTAAACAGCGTGCACACCGGTCTCAGAGGTGCAGGAGATCAGTGAGCTTTGCATTTTACCTATGGAGCCAGAACAGTGGGACCCCCCCCCCCCCCTCAAGGGGCATTACATGGGGTAAATAACTGGGGTACACTAAATAACTAAAATGGGGTACAGTAGGACATAAAATTAGTAAAAGTTTATTGGTGAAAGCAAAGGTGGCATAACGGTAAAACAGTTCGGGATGCAACCCAAATCGCAACTAAAATAAACAGGAGGGAAAGGTGGGTGTACATTGAAGACACAGTCATAGAACATATACAGGAAATACAAGAAAAATCTGGTCAGTGTAACAATAATCAGTACAGAGTGAAAGTGTATCTAATGGCAGGGCAGTAGGAGGAGGATATCCATGGGGACCAAAGACGATCATATTGATCGACAAGATCATCACGGATAGCGTTAAGCTTTTCAGATAACATGATGATAAAGTTAACACGATCCACCACCCTGTCTACGGACAACAAGGGGGATTTCCAATTCCCCACCACATGTATCCTGGCCGCCATAAGAACCAATTGGGCTAATTGAAATAATTTATGGGGCATGCGGGTGGGCTTATGACTAAGAAGGCAGAATGTAGGTTGTAATGGGCTGAGGAACCCCATGACGCCTCTAAGAAGAGAGATCACCGAGGACCAAAACGACTTAATCCGAGGACACGACCACCAAATATGGTACATAGTTCCAATACAGGAACAGCTTCGGAAGCACAGTGGCGGGGAGGTGGGAAATATATACGGTGTAGCCGAGACAGAACATAGTATCCTCTGAGAATTTTAAGGTAGGTTTCCGTAAGGGATACCTGCCAACTACCCCTGCTAAGGGAAGTGCAACAAGAATGCTATTTGGAGATCGGTAATGTCTGAAAATCGGTCTCCCAGCGTAACATGAACGGCAACTTAACATCGGGAGGAGGGGCATTAAGGTTGTTATAGATCACTGAGAGTAACCCGTTGCGTGTTGGAGAATAAAACAGTAAGCGTTCAAATCTAGAGAGGACAGACGTAGAAGGAGGGAGAGGTAGAGAGAGCAAGAAAGAAAAAACCTTGTGTATCCGGAAGCGTTCCGAATCAGGAGGACAGTAGCGGAAGCGGAATTCATCCAAAGTCGGAAGACCACCTCGGATAAGAAAAGCATAATAACTAGTAAGTTTTTGAGAGGCCCACCAAGTGAAATCAGAGGAAGAGAGGCCAGGAGGGAAAGCAGGGTTAGCCAGGAGAGGGGTAAGGGGTGAAGATGGGGACTGGAGCTGGAAACGGAACCTGACCAACCGCCACAGTGAGAGGGAGTACAAGGTAAGTAGGGCAGAGGAGGGAACATAACGGGAGACAGAATGTATGGAACATATAAGAGCAGAAAAGGAATATGGACAAAGCAAATCGGATTCTAAATGCACCCAGACCAGAGTTGCAGATGGAGCAAAGAACCACGCCAGTTGGGCCAGTCTGGCGGCGTAATAGTACTTCAAAAAGTTAGGGACGGACAAGCCACCAACACGTTTGTGATAACAGTAGTGCAGTTCGTGCATAACAGTAGAGGAAATACGTGGGCAACTCTGTCGCCAAATGAACACGAAAACCTCAGACTGTAGTCTCCTGAGATCAGACACAGGGATCGGCAGGGTCCAAAATAGATATAACAGTCTCGGTAAAAGTACCATTTTCCAGTGGGACATAAAATTATAAAACAGGTTATGTTCCCAGAATGATGACCCAGAGCATAGCCATAACTAAAGAATATGCCCACCCCAAACCCTATGCTCTGAATCATCATTCTGGAAATGTGATGTGTGTGGCTGTCCCTAACCTGTTGCCTCAAATGCGCACCCCGCTCATGTGGAGAGAGAACGCTGCACATTTGAGGCAACATAAAAAGTCCCCGATGATAGTGACCCATGACCCATTTTTTTTTTTTAAATACCCCCAGAGGTCTTATCATTTTTTTTTTTAAGATGAAACACTATTTTGGGCAATTTAGTGGTTAATGGGGTTAAAACGTGGAATGTACTCTGGACTTGGTACATTGGGGTCAAATTATGGAAAATTAAAATGAGAAGGGAAAATTTAGTACTCCATGGAAGTGTGATGCTCCCTGAAGCAATCCTTAATGCAGAGGCCCAGATGATCGGGGCAAGTGTCACATTGAGTTTCAATAGCTATTGAAAAAGGGGTCTCCCGAAACATGTTTAGCATACCTATCTCCAGCCTACAGATCACCCTTGAAAGTCCAAATACTTTTTTCCACTATTTGCAACAGCTGGAATCCCCTGCTTTCGGGACCACTGTGCAGACGTGCGTTCTTTCTCCGCTCTCAATATCACCACCTCTTGCCTGCATCCACTCACAAGCTGCACACCGCACGATCACCACCAGCAGAGCCGGAGAATCCGAGGAACTGATTACACAGACATCCACATCGAGCCGGCTGCCTAGCCGAGCCAGTCTGTGATACGGAGCCCAGCGCATCAGGGGCTTCCATCCTTGGTTTCCTGATTTCAGTGGAGCAGTGAGTGGTGAAGTAGCACAAAAAAACATATCTAACATTATTTGATAACATCTGTGCCTCTCTCTCTGTGGATTACCGTATATACTCGAGTATAAGCCGAGTTTTTCAGCACGATTTTTCGTGCTGAAAACACCCCCCTCGGCTTATACTCGAGTGAACTCCCCCACCCGCAGTGGTCTTCAACCTGCGGACTTCCAGAGGTTTCAAAACTACAACTCCCAGCAAGCCAGGGCAGCCATCAGCTGTCCGGGCTTGCTGGGAGTTGTAGTTTTGAAACCTCCGGAGGTCCGCAGGTTGAAGACCACTGCGGCCTTCAACATCATCCAGCCCCCTCTCACCCCCTTTAGTTCTGAGTACTCACCTCCGCTCGGCGCTGGTCCGGTCCTGCAGGGCTGTCCGGTAAGGAGGTGGTCCGGTGAGGAGGTGGTCCGGGCTGCTATCTTCACCGGGGAGGCCTCTTCTAAGCGCTTCGGGCCCGGCCTCAGAATAGTCACGTTGCCTTGACAACGACGCAGATGCGTCGTTGTCTAGGCAACGGCTCTATTCCGGGCCGGAAGCGCGGAGAAGAGGCGCCCCCGGTGAAGATAGCAGCCCGGACCACCTCCTCACCGGACCACCTCCTTACCGGACAGCCCTGCAGGACCGGACCAGCGCCGAGCGGAGGTGAGTACTCAGAACTAAAGGGGGTGAGAGGGGGCTGGATGATGTTGAAGGCCGCAGTGGTCTTCAACCTGCGGACCTCCGGAGGTTTCAAAACTACAACTCCCAGCAAGCCCGGACAGCCGATGGCTGCCCGGGCTTGCTGGGAGTTGTAGTTTTGAAACCTCTGGAGGTCCGCATGTTGAAGGCCGCAGTGGTCTTCAACCTGCGGACCTCCGGAGGTTTCAAAACTACAACTCCCAGCAAGCCCGGACAGCCGATGGCTGCCCGGGCTTGCTGGGAGTTGTAGTTTTGAAACCTCTGGAGGTCCGCAGGTTGAAGACCACTGAGGGCGAATGATGAGAAGAGGATGATGAAGGGGGGTGGGGATGATGAAGGGGGGGGGGTGTGGGATGATTACAAGGGGATGATGAAGGGGGGATGTGTGGGATGATAAGGGGATGTGTGGGATGATGACAAGGGGATGATGAAGGGGGGATGTGTGGGATGATAAGGGGATGTGTGGGATGATGACAAGGGTATGATGAAGGGGGGATGTGTGGGATGATGACAAGGGGATGATGAAGGGGGGATGTGTGGGATAAGGGGATGTGTGGGATGATGACAAGGGGATGATGAAGGGGGGATGTGTGGGATGATGACAAGGGGATGATGAAGGGGGGATGTGTGGGATGATAAGGGGATGTGTGGGATGATGACAAGGGGATGATGAAGGGGGGATGTGTGGGATGATAAGGGGATGTGTGGGATGATGACAAGGGGATGATGAGGATGTTAATGACGGGTCTGGATGATGACAGGGGGGGATGAGGTATTTCCCACCCTAGGCTTATACTCGAGTCAATAACTTTTCCTGGGATTTTGGGTTGAAATTAGGGGTCTCGGCTTATACTCGGGTCGGCTTATACTCGAGTATATACGGTACAATATCGGTGCAGAGGCACCAGAATTACATCTAACAATACCTCTGTGCATACAACATCTTTGTATATACTGTCCACAAACCCGCAAAGGACTATATACAAATGAAGATTGGGTGACTGTTATATGGATTTTATTCTTTTATATTTCTGCATTTATTAAATCATTTTAACTTCTAGTAGATCCATAGCAAGAGTCCTGCTTGGACTACTTATATTAAACTGTAAATAAATGTAATATTTATTCATACCTATATACTACTAGTCTTTCATATAAATATACACTACATTACATATACAAATATATACCTTGTGGTCTGCATCCATTTCTTTCTATTGTTTCCACTTTGGGTTACGTGTAACGCAGAAACCTTGGCATATATTTCTCACATCCATTACTGTGAGCCCCCCAACCTCCTTTTTATATCCTTCTAGAAATATTGGACAGAACAGCAGATAATCTGACGGATTCTGCAGATGCATCAGCGAGAAAGTTGGTAGCCATTTTAAGAATATGGAGACTTGCAATTATATCCTCTTTAGGGGTATCGCCCTGTAAGTGTAGCTGAAGTTGGTCAATCCAAACGCCCAAGGTTCTGGCTACACAAGTGGAAGCTACATTAGGTCTAAGCAGAGTAGCTGCTGCCTCACAAGTTTTTTTCAAGAGACTGTTTTTCAGTCCATTGGATCCTTTAATTGGCAGGAGTCTTCAAATGGTAAGGAGGTATTTTTGGCCAACTTTGCTATGGGAGCGTCAACTTTAGGGATAGTGTCCCAGTTAGAGGAGTCAGCCTCAGCAAAGGTGATAACGTGTCTTAATGCCCTTAGGAATGAAGGACCCCTTATCTGGCCTAGCCCATTTGTCATTAATTATCTTATTAATATTAGGATGCACAGGGAAGGAAGGAAATTTACGGTCACATAGGCCCCCGAATAATTCATCATGAGTGGTTTTAACCTCTTGTACCTCCTCAAGATTAAGGGTGGCTCTAACGGCTTTAATTAGCTCCTCAATGTCCTCAGGATTAAACAAAAACATTTTTAAAACCCGTATCCTCTTCTTCTTGTGGGCTGTCTACACATTCACTCTCCTATGACCTGATGAGATGTATTATCATCAGAGTCGGAGAAAGAGACCATCTTAGATTTTGTTTGGATCTTTTGAGATGTAGATGGGACTGCCTGATTTGAAGAAGAGGATTTAGAAGCCTGGATTTCAGACTGAATAATTCATCTAATACAGTGGTTCTTAACCTTGTTGGAGGTACTGAAACCCACCAGTTTCATATGCTCATTCACCGAACCCCTATTAATTGGAAAAATAAAATGTGATTTTTTTCAAATTCAAAACATGGGAGGTATATATTTAAGTATATATTTATACATAGGTGCACAAAATGAACAAAACCATTAAGAACAATGAACATAACCATAAAAACATGATTTTCACACAAAAACAAAAACATAATGAATATTTACTGCAAATCAGTGTGACTTCTGCTGTTGTCTTTCAGAGACCAGTTCAGAAATGCGCGGCTTTACCTTGGCAAGTGCCACTCTCATGTCATTTTCGCCACAATGGCAGTGTTTCCCCACATTAGGCAGGCAGTGTTCCCCCCCCCCCCACATTAGGCAGGCAGTGTTTCCCCCCCACATTAGGCAGGCAGACTTCCCCCACATTAGGCTGGCAGTGTCCCCCCCCCCCCACACACACATTAGGCAGGCAGTGTTCCCCCCCACATTAGGCAGGCAGTGTTCCCCCCACATTAGGTAGGCAGTGTTCCCCCACATTAGGTAGGGAGTGTTCCCCCACATTAGGCTGGCAGTATGTTCCCCCACATTAGGTGCAATATAGTCCCCCCACATTAAGCTGGCAGTATGTCCCCCCACATAAGGTGCAATATAGTCCCCCACATTAGGTGCAATATAGCCTGCCACATTAGACTGGTAGTATGTTCCCCCATATTAGGCTGGCAGTATGTTCCTCCCCATTAGGTGCAATATAGTCCCCCACGTTAGGTTGGCAGTATGTTCCCCCACATTAGGTGCAATATAGTCTGCCACATTAGACTGGTAGTATGTTCCCCCATATTAGGCTGGCAGTATGTTCCCCCCCATTAGGTGCAATATAGTCCCCCACGTTAGGTTGGCAGTATGTTCCCCCACATTAGGTGCAATATAGTCCCCCCACGTTAGGCCGGCAGTATGTTCCCCCACATTAGGGGCAATATAGTCCCCCCCACATTAGGTGCAGTATGTTCCCCCACAGACATACAGCCTCCAGCCATACAGTATGGCTGGAGGCTGTATGCCTGTGTACTGCCCCACTTCAGTGTTCCGACCACCGCTCTTCGGGTCCGGCCATAGCAGGACCGGAGGATCACTGGTTGGAACACTGAAGCTGACGCGCCGCTGGTAAACACTTACCAACTGCCAGTTCGCGTCCTTCTTGCTTCTTCTCCGCGCTCCGTTGCCATGGGCGCACGCATGGGACGTGAGTGACATCCCTGCGTGCGCTAGTTCCCGGCGGTCCCCGCTTTTTTAAAGTAAACGCGGGGCCGCAGGGTTCTTAACAGAGGCGTCCCTGTGTTCCGAAAGCATCTTTTGGAACACAGGGATGTGCCGAGGCAAAAACACCCGGCGGGCCTCCCCTGCCGAACCCCCGAGACAGTGGTTAAGAACCACTGATCTAATATCTTTCATAATATCCCAAGTTTCCTCCAAGACTAAATTGGCAAAAGATTTTTTTACATAGTGTTTTTTTTTTTTAAGACACCTGAGGCTCCTTATTACAGATTTTGTTTTTACGGAAACAAAAGGAGTATCCTTTTCTCCCTAAAATATAAAGGGAGGCAAGGATCAGACAGTAGTTCTGAAGGTACAAACCCTATAGGCCCTCATTACTCACGGTTACTTGGATCTGCACGTGATCAACCTCAGCAGCCTTGACCGGTGTAGGCAAAGTGGAAAACGACTGTAGCAGCAGAAATTCCTTCAAGGGAATGGTCATAGAGGCTTGAAATCCACCATGGTAAAAGCCAAATAAAGAACCAGCATCAGGAGTACTTACAATATATCCTGTGGGGGGTAATAGGACGTAGCAAACTGCAGTGCTGTCGCGGATCCCTGCGGCGTTAGCGGCGTCGGCTGTGGTAGCGGAGTGGTTCTTATAGAGCTTACTCTTTTAGAGTAAGCACCATTTGTAATTTTCATGCATCCTATATTCATGGGGATTTTGAAATCCCGCCTCTCTTCCGGCCAGGTGTGACGTCAGACGCCATACACGAGGCCGGAAGTGCCCTCCGGAGGACTCATACGTCACCGGAAGTGACGTCCTTACCATAGAGTCCTCCGGTTTAGCGATGCCGCCGGTCGGCACGGGACCGGAAGTCAGGACGGCCCCTATCACGTCTCCCCTGCATAAGCCTGCCTGGGTGCCGCAAGGGGAGATAATAAGAAAAAAAGCGTTTCTATATCGGATGGGAACAGAACCGGCTTAATGTAGGTATTTATGGGGCAGACTAACCCCCGAAGCTTTTAACAGAAGAGAGCTCTCCTGCACTCTCAGAGGTTCCTTCACTAATCGGGACAGGAAAAACACTGGGAATGGAGAGGAAGGGGTGGGGTTTTAAACTGTGTTTTTCCTGTCCCAATCAGGCGGAGGCAATCTCTGGGTGCTGTCATGGAGACTACTTGGGAAATAGCACTTCCTGTAAGTAGGTTCTCCCCTGTAAGTAGGATTCTCCTGATGGTAGCTTGCCCTGTGTATGTAGGATCCTACAGTAGGTAGCTTGGTCCCCTGTAGGTAGGCACCCACTTTGTAGTATGTTTGTCCCAGGTAGGTTGGTAGGACCCCCTTGTAAGGCTGCTTTCACACTATAAAATTCATCTGTTAAAAGATCCTTTATAAACGTCCGTTAGAAAAGCTTTAAAAACAGATGTTAAATTTTTTGATTATGGCCCGTCATGAATAACTGACGTTAATTGTGATGGAAGAAAAAACGGCACATTCACAAATTAACGGGTAAATTAACAGCTGTTATTTTTAACATTGAAGTCTATGGCAAACAGATGAGCCTTTATGTCATCCTTTTGCACCTGGTTTATAATATCCGTTATTACTTCTGAGCATGCTCAGAAGAGGTGACATCAGCAGACTACTACATTGCTGAGGGACTACTACTCCCATCATGGAACAGACTTGTTTTCATGATGGGAGTAGTAGTTCCCTGGCTGCGGGAGTCTGCTGGTGGCTGGGGAGGCTACATTAGTTTTTGTACTACAACCCCCATTATGGAACACTCTGTTCCATGATGTGGGTTGTAGTACAGAGGCTGAGGGATTGATCCTACCGGGTCTCACTTCTGACACTCGATATGATTAGAAGTTATTAAACAGGGGATCGGGCGGCATTCTCCACTCCCCTGCCATGTACGATGTATTTACTTTCATTTTTAAATTCCCCGCCAGGAGCCCTGAATGGTCGGTACTGAGGAGCCATTCAGGGCTCCCGGCAGGGTTTTCAAATAGAAGCGCTGCGGTGGGTAAAGATATATAGAATCACTGGGGGGGAGGGTATATATCTGGCCCCCACAGCGCTTCTATATATCTTGACCCCGCCCCCGTGTTAATTTATATATGTTCCCCTCCGCAGCAAATTTATATACGTTCACCTCTGCAGCACATTTATAGATGTTCCCCATGCAGAGCATTTATATATGTTCCCCCTGCAGCGCTATCATAAGCCCCTGGCAGTGCTATGAATGAAGTGTTCTACAGCAGTGCATCTGGCCGTCGCGATGTGCTGCTGAAAGAATACTTGTCATTCATAGCACTGCAGCGGCATCTGTATATAGATACGCTGCAGGGGTCACACATATATTCATGTGTCTGGCCCCCACAGTGCTTCTATAATCAAATGCCTTGGCAGCACTATGAAAGAAAAGTATTCTTTCAGCAGCACATCTGGCCGGCCTGATGCACTGCTGTAGAACACTTGTTATTCATAGCGCTGCCTGGGCTTATGATAGCAATGCGGGGGGAACATATATAAATGCACTGCGGGGATACATATATAATGGCACTGCGGAGGGGAACATATATAAATGCGCTGCGGGGGGCAAGATATATAGAAGCACTGTTGGGGCAAGATATATACCCCCCCCCCCAGCGATTCTATATATCTTTTCCCATCGCCATGACAGCACCACCTGAGAGAGGGACTCCGCCCCTAGGGACAGGAAACCTTGGAGAATAAAAGGAAGTCCTCTCTTCTTCATCCTCAGTGGTTTCCTGTCCCTATAGGAAGCTTGGAGGAGCCTCTGTCTCAAGTGGGGATTTAGGAAAATGACTTAGGGATTTCTTTATGCTGGGCCCCTCTGTGTAGGTGGTTTAAGGATCCCTTATGATCCCTGGTTGGGGATCGTAGCTAGGCTCACTTTCTTTCTTTCCTCTATTTCAAATCTCCCACCCTTCCCCCACTCTCCTCCGTCAGCAGCACGTGGAAAACTTACAATTCATTATGCCCACCTCCACTGGAATGCGAGTAAGCTGTGGCCGGGTTGATGGATGTGTGCGGCAGGCTGCTGGCAGAGGATCCCCGGCATCTGAGTGCGGTCAGCTGCTGGATGGCTGCGACCGGCATGGGGGCGGGATTAGCATCATCACTGCTAGCAATTGATGATGCGAGAGGAAGCCGGAGGTCAAAGGGGGGGGCGGATGTGACATCACACGCCGGCGCTCAGGAGGCGTCATATTTAAAAGGAAGCAACTTTAAATTTAAAGCCATTTCAGCTCTTGAACTTCTATACAGTGTGGTGAGTTGGCCAGTTCCAGCCAACCTTCCAGTTCCACCTTTCCAGCATTGGAGTGGGGGATTTTTTTCGTGTTTCCAGCATGAATACTAGCGGTGACAACCCAAGGCATACTCCATCTGACTCATCTGCAAAGACGCCATCTTCAGTACCGGCAGTTTCTGAGTGAGTGTATTTTTTCTGTTTCAAAACTTTTTCTCTAAATTGCTGCGTCTTTGGTTATTTTCAGCACGGTGATAATGCACCTAGGAAAGAAATACTACCTCCTGAATATGGAAAAGCTTCATGTCAATCGTCTATTAATAAGCTGATCACTTCGGAGGTTCCAGTTTCTTATTAGAAAGGAGATCCAGTCATCCATTCACAATTTAACAGCAGCTGCTAATCCTGTAGTCTTTGATTCTGCACCTCTTCCCCCTGCTTCAAATGTTATTACTACTCCAGTGGTCTTAACTCAATCTGATTCTGAAGAAAAGGTTATTATTGTGCTAGATGGGTCAGACTCAGGAGAGGAGTCAGATGAAGACTCCTCAGGGAAAGTTTTTTTTCTCCTTTGAGGACACTGATTGTTACGCCTAGCGCTCCGGGTCCCCGCTCCTCCCCGGAGCGCTCACGGCGTCTTTCTCCCTGCAGCTCCCCGGTCAGTCCCGCTGACCGGGAGCGCTGCTCTGTCATGGCCGTTGGGGATGCGATTCGCACAGCGGGACGCGCCCGCTCGCGAATCGCATCCCAGGTCACTTACCCGTTCCCGTCCCCTGCTGTCATGTGCTGGCGCGCGCGGCTCCGCTCTCTAGGGCGCGCGCGCGCCAGCTCCCTGAGACTTAAAGGGCCAGTGCACCAATGATTGGTGCCTGGCCCAATTAGCTATTGGCTTCCACCTGGTCCCTGACTATATCTATCCTCCTCCCATGCACTTCCTGGCCGGATCTTGTTGCCCTTGTGCCTAGTGAAAGCGTTTTGTGTGTTTAAAGCCTGTGTACCAGAACTTCTGCTATCTCCCCTGACTACGAACCTTGCCGCCTGCCCCCGACCTTCTGCTACGTCCGACTTTGCTTCTGCCTACTCCCTTGTACCTCGCCTATCTTCAGCAGCCAGAGAGGTGAGCCGTTGCTAGTGGATACGACCTGGTCACTACCGCCGCAGCAAGTCCATCCCGCTTTGCGGCGGGCTCTGGTGAAAACCAGTAGTGTCTTAGAACCGGTCCACTAGCACGGTCCTCGCTATCCCTCTCTGGCACAGAGGATCCACCTCCTGCCAGCCGGCATCGTGACAGTAGATCCGGCCATGGATCCCGCTGAAGTTCCTCTGCCAGTTGTCGCTGACCTCCCTACGCTGGTCGCCCAACAAGCTCGTCAGATCGCCCAACAAGATCACCAGCTGTCGTACTTGACCACCATGACACAGCAACTCCAGTCACAACTACAGCAAGTACAGTCACAGCTACAGCAGCAACAACCATCTCCTCCGCCAGCTCCTGCACCCCTTCCGCAGCGAGTGGCCACTCCTAGCCTCCGCCTGTCCTTGCCGGACAAATTTAATGGGGACTCTAAGTTTTGCCGTGGCTTTCTTTCGCAATGTTCCCTGCACATGGAGATGATGTCGGACCAGTTTCCTACTGAAAGGTCTAAGGTGGCTTTCGTAGTCAGCCTTCTGTCTGGAAAAGCTCTGTCATGGGCCACACCGCTCTGGGACCGCAATGACCCCGTCACTGCCTCTGTACACTCCTTCTTCTCGGAAATTCGAAGTGTCTTTGAGGAACCTGCCCGAGCCTCTTCTGCTGAGACTGCCCTGCTGAACCTGGTCCAGGGTAATTCCTCCGTTGGCGAGTACGCCATACAATTCCGTACTCTTGCCTCTGAACTATCCTGGAATAATGAGGCTCTCTGCGCGACCTTTAAAAAAGGCCTATCCAGCAACATTAAAGATGTTCTGGCCGCACGAGAGACTCCTGCTAACCTGCATGAACTCATTCATCTAGCCACTCGCATTGACATGCGTTTTTCTGAGAGGCATCAAGAGCTCCGCCAGGAAAAAGACTTAGATCTCTGGACACCTCTCCCACAGTCTCCACTGCAATCTGCGCCTAGGCCTCCCGCCGAGGAGGCCATGCAAGTGGATCGGTCTCGCCTGACCCTGGAAGAGAGGAATCGCCGTAAGGAAGAGAATCTTTGTCTGTACTGTGCCAGTACTGAACATTTTTTGGTGGATTGCCCAATCCGTCCTCCACGTCTGGGAAACGCACGCTCGCACCCAGCTCTCGTGGGTGTGGCGTCTCTTGATGCTAAGTCGGCTTCTCCACGTCTCACGGTGCCTGTTCGGATTTCTACTTCAGCCAGCTCTTCCCTCTCAGCCGTGGCCTGCCTGGACTCTGGAGCTTCTGGGAATTTTATTCGGGAGTCCTTAGTGAATAAATTCCGCATTCCGGTGACCCGTCTTGTCAAGCCACTCCACGTTTCCGCGGTCAACGGAGCCAAGTTGGATTGCACCGTGCGTTTCCGCACGGAGCCCCTCCTAATGTGCATCGGACCTCATCACGAGGAAATTGTATTTTTGGTCCTTCCTAATTGCACTTCTGAAGTTCTCCTTGGACTACCCTGGCTTCAACACCATTCCCCAACCCTGGATTGGTCCACTGGGGAGATCAAGAGTTGGGGCCCCTCTTGTTCCAAGGACTGCCTTCAACCGGTTCCCAGTACTCCCTGCCGTGACCCTGTGGTTCCTCCTGTATCCGGTCCCCCTAAGGTCATTAAGGACTCTGCCTGCCACAGGAAATGCCTCTCCCCCCCTCCCAGTCCCATCAGGCAAGCCCCTGTGTCCCCGCATGGCCCTCGTCCTGGTGTCACACTGCCCCGTGCCAGGTCTCGCCCTCTGCCCTCTCTCCCCATTCCTACTCCTGCTGTTCTGCCTGCCGTTGAGGAATCCCTCCATCCTTTCCCGGTGTCCTCATCCCAGGGGAGGCAGTTACCGGATAAAGAGAAGGGGAGACCTAAGGGGGGGGGTACTGTTACGCCTAGCGCTCCGGGTCCCCGCTCCTCCCCGGAGCGCTCACGGCGTCTTTCTCCCTGCAGCTCCCCGGTCAGTCCCGCTGACCGGGAGCGCTGCTCTGTCATGGCCGTTGGGGATGCGATTCGCACAGCGGGACGCGCCCGCTCGCGAATCGCATCCCAGGTCACTTACCCGTTCCCGTCCCCTGCTGTCATGTGCTGGCGCGCGCGGCTCCGCTCTCTAGGGCGCGCGCGCGCCAGCTCCCTGAGACTTAAAGGGCCAGTGCACCAATGATTGGTGCCTGGCCCAATTAGCTATTGGCTTCCACCTGGTCCCTGACTATATCTATCCTCCTCCCATGCACTTCCTGGCCGGATCTTGTTGCCCTTGTGCCTAGTGAAAGCGTTTTGTGTGTTTAAAGCCTGTGTACCAGAACTTCTGCTATCTCCCCTGACTACGAACCTTGCCGCCTGCCCCCGACCTTCTGCTACGTCCGACTTTGCTTCTGCCTACTCCCTTGTACCTCGCCTATCTTCAGCAGCCAGAGAGGTGAGCCGTTGCTAGTGGATACGACCTGGTCACTACCGCCGCAGCAAGTCCATCCCGCTTTGCGGCGGGCTCTGGTGAAAACCAGTAGTGTCTTAGAACCGGTCCACTAGCACGGTCCTCGCTATCCCTCTCTGGCACAGAGGATCCACCTCCTGCCAGCCGGCATCGTGACACTGATCAATTAGTGAAGGCTGTACGTTCCGCTCTAAATATGGAAGAGCCCAAGGAACAAAGTTCAATTCAAGATACTATGTTTGAGGGTCTTGATTCTAAAAAATACAGAGTAATTCCTATACACAAAAATTATCTCTAAATGTTATTCTTAAGGAATGGGAGAACCCTGACAAAAATACTTTTTTGCCTAAAGCTTTAAAGAGAAAATATCCGTTCGCTGACAGCGAAACTAAAACTTGATGTCTATTTACAAAATCTCTAGAAAAGGATCTCTTCCCTTTGAAGACCTTGGGACCATTAGGGATCCAATGGATATAAGAATAGACATGTTTCTTAAAAGAAATAGCATGCTTCAGGGGCAGCCTTAAAACCGAATGTATCAGGGACTTCTGTGGCCAGATCTGTTTTAATTTGGTTAGCCTCTAACATCCAAAATAAAGTACCAAGGGAACAGCTCTTGTCTTCCATTCCCACTATCCGTAAGGGGTTGGCCTTCTTAGCTGACTCCACCTCAGATGCTCTAAGGTTATCTGCCCGGACTGGGGCACTATCAAATTCAGCTAGAAGGGCATTGTGGTTAAAAAATTGGCCAGGTGATGTATCCCAAATACATTAATTATGTGCCATCCTCTGTGAAGGAGAGCAGTTGTTTGGCTCTGTCCTTTCTGATCTACTTGAAAAAGCAAATGATAGGAAGAAAGGGTTTCCTTTTGACTTTGGGTCCAGACGTAACCAGTCCTTTCGGTCCAGGGGGAGAGGTCAGTCGGGGCACTGGGAATTCTCGTAAGATAATAGCGGCCTCATGTTTAACCAACCACAAATCTCCTAAAAATTAAAAAACAGGGTCTTAATGACGGGGTCCTGCGAGTGGGTGGCAGACTGCAAAGTTTCTTTCCAGCATGGCAAAAAATAGAGGGCAGTTCCCAGATTCTGGACATCATTCAGAATGGTCTGCGCTGGGAATTTGCAGCCTTCCACCCACTCCCTCTGTCATAACCAAAAGTCCTTTGGGGTCAATAGGTTAGATCTCATTAACCTCTTCAGGATGCAGGGCGTATGGATACGCCCTGCATTCTGAGTCCTTAAGGACGCAGGGCGTATCCATACGCCCGTGGGAAATCCGGTCCCCACCGCTAGCCGGTTGGGAACCGGAGCCGGATGCCTGCTGAAATCGTTCAGCAGGCATCTCGGCATATCGCCCAGGGGGTTCATCATGACCCCCCATGTCCACGATCGCAGCACATCGCTCATCAATTCAGACGAGCGATGTGCTGCGATTCCTTTCCCCGCCGCTCGCCGGGCAGGGATCGGAGCCAGATGTCTGATGATTTCCTTCAGCAGACATCCCGGCAGTGTGCCGGAGGAGGTCCGGAGGACCTCCTATACCGGCGATCGCTGCAGGATGCCGGTAACTACATACCGGCGTTCTGCAGCGGTTCCGTGTCATCAGGGTCACGTGTGACCCTGTGACCCAGATATAGATGGTGACTGGTGGTGTAATATACACCACCAATCACCATCCGTGCTGTCCTGGGGGCTGGCATTGTGGCCACCCCCCTCAGTACAGTTGTGATTGGGTGGTCAAAGTGGCCACACCAATCACAGTGTAATGGGAGGGGATGGTGGGGGTTAGGAGCATGTTGCTCCGTTCTGCCCGCCATTTCACAGAGATCTGGCGAGCAGGACAGAGCCCCGTGCTGCCCACCATCCCCTCACTGTAAAAAAAAGTGCCCCTTGCCCCCTTTCTGTGGCCCCTTGGCACAGAAATCCCCAGGGATAGCTTTAGATTTAGGTAGGGACAGGTTAGGGTTAAAAAAAAAAAAATGTTTTTCTTCGGCGTACCTCAGTGGGTGTCCGTGGGTCCGTAGCACCTTTAGCTGCGTGACCCCGGCCCTGCTGGGTCGCTGCGGTCTGCCACCAGCCTTTTTTTGGGGGCGCAGATCTTTTTTTTTTTTCCCTAAGCGTGTGTGCGGACCCTCTTAGTTATAAAAGAGCAGTCCGCCACCGTTTGTTAAAGCCCACCGCTGATCAGTCCTGTAGTACTGATCAGCTTTTTTTTGTGGTGCCGGCGCTTTTTCGCGTTTTCTAGCGCTTTTTTGCACCCATAGGTGGTCTGTGCCACCAGTAGCAGGCGTGTATTGTGTGGCCGGACCTTACCTGTGTGTGTGCGCGGCATGCCTCACCGCTGTCAGTGATTTATCACTGATCAGCGTTTTTTTGGGGGTTCAGGCGGTTTTTTTTATTTTATTTTTTGGGTGGGGGTCTGTGTACAAGCCACCAGCCACTGTTCTGGGCTGACTGGCCGGACCCCCCACTGACTTCTGCGCCCCCTGCCGCCACAAGCGCTAATCAGTGCGCACACCACTGATTAGATAAACGCTTTTTTTTGGCGCAGGGCTTTTTTGCGCTAGAAGTCCCTTTTTTTTTTGTGTGTTTTTTTTAAATCCCCTTTTTTTTTTTTTCCTGTTAGGGCGGGTTAGTTTAGTTAGGTTAGGGCGGGTTAGGGAGGTAGTCTCGCACCACACCACACACAGCACATACACCAATAAAGTTATCCCCCCCCCACACACACACCCGTATCCCCATTAGAGTAGGGAAATGGCCCGCAGAGTGTTTTCGGCGGAGGAGGCATATGCCATAATTGCCTCTGACACCGAGAGCGGCTCAGAGGACGATGAAGACCCCACCTTCCTTATTTCATCGTACTCCTCATCATCTAGTTCTGATGATTAGTGTTGCTCGCGAATATTCGCAATTCGAATATTATTCGCGAATATCGCATATTCGCGAATTCGCGAATTTCGCGAATATAGCGCTATATATTCGTAATTACGAATATTCGTATTTTTTTTTTTTTCTTCACAGTACACATCACAGTGATCACCCCTCTCTGCTTCCAGCTTGTGTGGTGTAAAGAAGGCTGTAATACTAATTTTCGCATATGCGAATTTTCACATATGTTAATTTTCGCATACACGAAAATAAAACGATAATATGTGAATATTCGCGAATATATGACGAATATTCATCCATATATTCGCGAATATTCGCGAATTCGAATATGGCCTATGCCGCTCAACACTACTGATGATGAGCCACCAAGGCGGCGGAGACGCCGCAAACCTCCTCTGTCTTTGACCTTGTGCCCCATGCTAGTATGAGTCCCCCTGGAGCTCATACTAGTGAAGCCCCCCTGCCAAGGTCACTGGTACCTCGTACTGGAGAACTTGTCTGGGCGGAGCCAGCGGACAACGAGCCCGTGATTCCTGAGTTTGTTGGCGACTCTGGAATCAAGATGAACAAGTACAAGTACGCTGGCAACACAGGGACATACCTGCAGTTCCAAGAGGAAGTTCTAAATGCCCTCATCTATGGTGACCGCCAAAGAGCGGGTCAGAGCACCTCTGGAATTGTGGGCACCCGGATCGTCCCTGGCCAACACTTTCCAGGTGTGATCCCCAACACTGCATTTCTTCTGAGATCGTCCCTTCTTTCCAGAGTGTGTTGCAAGAGGGGGATTCGGAAGGACACCACCACTCAATGCGACACTTGCCCCAATCATCCGGGCCTCTGCATAGGCTGCTTCAGGGAGTATCACACTTCCATGGAGTACTAAATTTTACATCCTTTGCCCTAATTTTCATTCCCCAAAATTCGATTCCAATGTACCAGTCCAGAGTACATTGTCTTCCAAATTTTATACCAACCCCCCCCCAAAAAAAAAATTTTTTTCCCAATATCTTTTTTATTTCTTCCCCCTAAAAAATGGGTCATGGGACACAGAGTCCACAGCATTGGAGGTTTGCAGTTGCCTCAAATGCACAATGCTCTCTCCCCACCTGAGCGGGTTGTGCATTTGAGATAACAGAATAGGGACGGCCCCACACATCCCCTTCCCAGAATGATGATTCAGAGTATAGGGTTTGGGACGGGCATCATTTTTACTTTTGGCTGTACTCTGGGTCATCATTCTGGGAAAATAATTGGCATATCAGTACTAAAATTGCTATTTTCTTCCCCCCATAGTACACTTCATCCATTCCTGGAAAATAAATGAAGGGAACACCCGTCTGTTCCAAATCTCCACTTCACCCTTATACACCTTCCCTAGGGGGTGTACTGTTTGTAATAGGTTCACATGTCGGTGTTCCTTTCTTTTATTTTCCTCTGAATGTATGTAACTGTTATGTCCGTAACAAACATTCTCGCTGAGTTCTCGCTGAGCTCTGTCGTATTTCCAGGCAACAATTCGGAGTCACATGTTAGTTGTTTCCAAAAAAAATGAAGCAGAGCATAGGTTGAAAATTGCAATTTTCAAAAGCTACCCTTCATCCATTCCTGGAAAATAAATTTAGGAAACACCTGTGCGTTCAAAATATCCTCTTTACCCCTATACCCATTCCTCAGGGTGGGTACTTTCTGTAATGGTGCCACATGTGGGTGTTTCATTTTTGTATTTTCCTCGGAATGTATGTAACCATCAGCTACTGATATGCCATAGGCCACAAATACAAAGTGACCTCTATGACTTCTGAGCCTTGTTGTGTGCCCGCCCAGCATGTTACCCGATATGTGGATGTATTTTTATAGTCAGGGGGAAAAGCCCTCCAAAATTTGTAACCCAATTCCTCATATTACCCCTTGTGAAAATGTAAAAAACTGGGTAACCCCAGCATTTTACTGTAAAAAAATTAAAATTTTCAATTTATGGCCCACTTTTCAAAAATCTTGTGAGGTGTCATTTCCCACTGTACCCCTTGTTACGTTCATTGAGGGGTGTAGTTTCTAAAAATGTGTCACGTGTTTTTTTTTTTTTTGCTGTTGGGGGCTTTATAAATGCACATGACCCCCGACTTCAATTTCAACAACATTTTCACTCCTTCTATTCTGAGCATTGTAGTGCGTCCACAGAGCAATTTACATCCACATATGGGGTATTTTTTTTTTCAGACAAAATTGTTCTACAAATTTTGGGGGCCATTTGCTCTATTACCCAATGTGAAAATGAAACATTTGGGGTAACACTATCAATATAGTGCAAAAAAAATCAAATTTTTCACTTTTATGGCCCACTGTTCAAAAAAACTGTGATGTGTAAGTACTCACTGTAACACTGTTACGTTCCCCGAGGGGTCTAGTTTCCAAAATGGTATGCCATGTGTTTTTTTTTTTTTTTTTTTGCTGTCCTGGCACCATAGGGGCTTCCTAGATGCGGCATGCCACCAGAGCAAAATTTGCTTGCAAAAAGCCAAATGTGACTCCTCTTCTGAGACCTGTAGTGCGCCAGCAGAGCACTTTTCACCCTCGTATGGGGTGTTTTCTGAATCGGGAGAAATTGGGCTTCAAAGTTTGGGGGGTATTTTCTGCTTTAACCCTTTGTAAAAATGTAAAATTTTTGAGAAACGAAGCATTTTAGGTAAAAAAAAAATATATATTTTTTTTTTACATATGCAAAAGTGGTGAAACCCCTGTGGGGTATTAAGGTTCACTTTACCCCTTGTTACGTTCCCCAAGGGGTCTAGATTCCAAAATGGTATGCCATGTGTTTTTTTTTTTTGCTGTCCTGGCACCATAAGGGCTTCCTAAATGCAGCATGCCCCCCAGAGCAAAATTTGCTTCCAAAAGCCAAATGCGACTACTCCTCTTCTGAGACCTGTAGTGCGCCAGCAGAGCACTTTTCACCCCTTATATGGGGTGTTTTCTGAATCGATAGAAATTGGGCTTCAAAGTTTGGGGGGTATTTTCTGCTATTACCCTTTTTAAAAATGTAAAATTTTTGGGAAGACAAGCATTTTAGGTAGAACATTTTTTTTTTTTTACATTTGCAAAAGTCATGAAACACCTGTGGGGTATTAAGGCTCACTTTATCCCATGTAACAGTCCCCGAGGGGTCTAGTTTCCAAAATGGTATGCCATGTGTTTTTTTTTTTTTTTTTTGCTGTTTTGACACTCTAGGGGCTTCCTAAAGGTGACATGCCCCCCAAAAACCATTTCAGAAAAATGTTCTCTCCAAAATCTCCTTGTCGCTCCTTCCCTTCTGAGCCCTCTACTGCGCCCGCCGAACAATTTACATAGACATATGAGGTATGTGCTTACTCGAGAGAAATTGGGCTACAAAGATTAGTATACATTTTCTCCTTTTACCCCTTGCAAAAATTCAAAAATTGGGTCAACAAGAACATGCGAGTGTAAAAAATTAAGACTTTGAATTTTCTCCTTCACTTTGCTGCTATTCCTGTGAAACACCTAAAGGGTTAAAACTCTGACTGAATGTCATTTTGAATACTTTTGGGGGTGTAGTTTTTTAATGGGGTAATTTGTGGGGTATTTCTAATATGAAGACCCTTCAAATCCACTTCAAACCTGAACTGGTCCCTGAAAAATATCGAGTTTGAAAATTTTGTGAAAAATTGGAAAATTGCTGCTGGACTTTGAAGCCCTCTGGTGTCTTCCAAAAGTAAAAACTTGTCAATTTTATGATGCAATGAGCCAGGGACCCCCCCTCTGTGAAGATCGGAGACCCAGGGCGCTGCATTTGGGCATTTTTTTAAATTTTTGGCCGCAGTGCTTTTTTACCCCCCATACAGTTAGTTACACCAATCTCACACACACTACATACTCACCCCCCCCACACACACACACACCCACCACCCCCGCCACCAACCCCCCCCACACCACTGTAGAAAAAAGGCGATGGCTTGCCAGGAATTTTCAGCAGCGGAGGCATACGCTTTTCTTGCCTCCGACTCCGAATCTGTCAGTGAGGACGATGAAGATCCTACATTCCTGTGTTCTTCATCGTCCTCCTCATCATCTTGTTACGCCGAGCGCTCCGGGTCCCCGCTCCTCCCCGGAGCGCTCACTTCACTCTCTCCGCTGCAGCGCTCCGGTCACGTCCTCTGACCCGGGGCGCTGCGATCCCGCTGCCAGCCGGGATGCGATTCGCGATGCGGGTAGCGCCCGCTCGCGATGCGCACCCCGGCTCCCCTACCTGACTCGCTCCCCGTCTGTTCTGTCCCGGCGCGCGCGGCCCCGCTCCCTAGGGCGCGCGCGCGCCGGGTCTCTGCGATTTAAAGGGCCACTGCGCCGCTGATTGGCGCAGTGGTTCCAATTAGGGTAATCACCTGTGCACTTCCCTATATTACCTCACTTCCCTTGCACTCCCTTGCCGGATCTTGTTGCCTTAGTGCCAGTGAAAGCGTTCCTTGTGTGTTCCTTGCCTGTGTTTCCAGACCTTCTGCCGTTGCCCCTGACTACGATCCTTGCTGCCTGCCCCGACCTTCTGCTACGTCCGACCTTGCTTCTGCCTACTCCCTTGTACCGCGCCTATCTTCAGCAGCCAGAGAGGTGAGCCGTTGCTAGTGGATACGACCTGGTCACTACCGCCGCAGCAAGACCAACCCGCTTTGCGGCGGGCTCTGGTGAAAACCAGTAGTGGCTTAGAACCGGTCCACTAGCACGGTCCACGCCAATCCCTCTCTGGCACAGAGGATCCACTACCTGCCAGCCGGCATCGTGACAGTAGATCCGGCCATGGATCCCGCTGAAGTTCCTCTGCCAGTTGTCGCTGACCTCACCACGGTGGTCGCCCAGCAGTCACAACAGATAGCGCAACAAGGCCAACAGCTGTCTCAACTGACCGTTATGCTACAACAGTTACTACCACAGCTTCAGCAGTCATCTCCTCCGCCAGCTCCTGCACCTCCTCCGCAGCGAGTGGCCGCTCCTGGGATACGCTTATCCTTGCCGGATAAATTTGATGGGGACTCTAAGTTTTGCCGTGGCTTTCTTTCCCAATGTTCCCTGCATCTGGAGATGATGTCGGACCTGTTTCCCACTGAAAGGTCTAAGGTGGCTTTCGTAGTCAGTCTTCTGTCCGGAAAAGCCCTGTCATGGGCCACACCGCTCTGGGACCGCAATGACCCCGTCACTGCCTCTGTACACTCCTTCTTCTCGGAAATCCGAAGTGTCTTTGAGGAACCTGCCCGAGCCTCTTCTGCTGAGACTGCCCTGTTGAACCTGGTCCAGGGTAATTCTTCCGTTGGCGAGTATGCCGTACAGTTCCGTACACTTGCTTCAGAATTGTCCTGGAATAATGAGGCCCTCTGCGCGACCTTCAAAAAAGGCCTATCCAGCAACATTAAAGATGTTCTGGCCGCACGAGAAATTCCTGCTAATCTACATGAACTTATTCACCTAGCCACTCGCATTGACATGCGTTTTTCCGAAAGGCGTCAGGAACTCCGCCAAGATATGGACTCTGTTCGCACGAGGCGTTTCTCCTCCTCGGCTCCTCTCTCCTCTGGTCCCCTGCAATCTGTTCTTGTGCCTTCCGCCGTGGAGGCTATGCAGGTCGACCGGTCTCGCCTGACACCTCAAGAGAGGACACGACGCCGTATGGAGAACCTCTGCCTGTACTGTGCTAGTACCGAACACTTCCTGAGGGATTGTCCTATCCGTCCTCCCCGCCTGGAAAGACGTACGCTGACTCCGCACAAAGGTGAGACAGTCCTTGATGTCTACTCTGCTTCTCCACGTCTTACAGTGCCTGTGCGGATGTCTGCCTCTGCCTTCTCCTTCCCTGCTGTGGCCTTCTTGGACTCTGGATCTGCAGGAAATTTTATTTTGGCCTCTCTCGTCAACAGGTTCAACATCCCGGTGACCAGTCTCGCCAGACCCCTCTACATCAATTGTGTAAATAATGAAAGATTGGACTGTACCATACGTTTCCGCACGGAGCCCCTTCTTATGAGCATCGGATCTCATCATGAGAGGATTGAACTTTTGGTCCTCCCCAATTGCACCTCAGAAATTCTCCTTGGACTTCCCTGGCTTCAACTTCATTCCCCAACCCTGGATTGGTCCACTGGGGAGATCAAGAGTTGGGGGTCCTCTTGTTCCAAGAACTGTCTAAAACCGGTTCCCAGTAACCCTTGCCGTAACTCTGTGGTTCCTCCTGTAACCGGTCTCCCTAAGGCCTATATGGACTTCGCGGATGTTTTCTGCAAAAAACAAGCTGAGACTCTACCTCCTCACAGGCCTTATGATTGCCCTATCGACCTCCTCCCGGGCACTACTCCACCCCGGGGCAGAATTTATCCTCTCTCTGCCCCAGAGACTCTTGCCATGTCCGAATACGTCCAGGAGAATCTAAAAAAGGGCTTTATCCGTAAATCCTCCTCTCCTGCCGGAGCCGGATTTTTCTTTGTGTCCAAAAAAGATGGCTCCCTACGTCCTTGCATTGACTACCGCGGTCTTAATAAAATCACGGTTAAGAACCGCTACCCCTTACCCCTCATCTCTGAACTCTTTGATCGCCTCCAAGGTGCCCACATCTTCACTAAATTGGACTTAAGAGGCGCCTATAACCTCATCCGCATCAGAGAGGGGGACGAGTGGAAAACGGCATTTAACACCAGAGATGGACACTTTGAGTATCTGGTCATGCCCTTTGGACTGTGCAATGCCCCTGCCGTCTTCCAAGACTTTGTCAATGAAATTTTTCGTGATCTGTTATACTCCTGTGTTGTTGTATATCTGGACGATATCCTAATTTTTTCTGCCAATCTAGAAGAACACCGCCAGCATGTCCGTATGGTTCTTCAGAGACTTCGTGACAACCAACTCTATGCCAAAATTGAGAAATGTCTGTTTGAATGCCAATCTCTTCCTTTTCTAGGATATTTGGTCTCTGGCCAGGGACTACAGATGGATCCAGACAAACTCTCTGCCGTCTTAGATTGGCCACGCCCCTCCGGATTCCGTGCTATCCAACGCTTTTTGGGGTTCGCCAATTATTACAGGCAATTTATTCCACATTTTTCTACCATTGTGGCTCCTATCGTGGCTTTAACCAAAAAAAATGCTGATCCCAAGTCCTGGCCTCCTCAAGCAGAAGACGCCTTTAAACGACTCAAGTCTGCCTTTTCTTCGGCTCCCGTGCTCTCCAGACCTGACCCTTCCAAACCCTTCCTATTGGAGGTTGATGCCTCCTCAGTGGGAGCTGGAGCTGTTCTTCTACAAAAAAATTCTTCCGGGCATGCTGTCACTTGTGGTTTTTTCTCTAGGACCTTCTCTCCAGCGGAGAGGAACTACTCCATCGGGGATCGAGAGCTTCTAGCCATTAAGTTAGCACTTGAGGAATGGAGGCATCTGCTGGAGGGATCAAGATTTCCTGTTATTATCTACACCGACCACAAGAACCTCTCCTACCTCCAGTCTGCCCAACGGCTGAATCCTCGCCAGGCCCGGTGGTCTCTGTTCTTTGCCCGATTTAATTTTGAGATTCACTTTCGTCCTGCCGATAAGAACATTAGGGCCGATGCTCTCTCTCGTTCCTCGGATGCCTCAGAAGTTGATCTCCCTCCGCAACACATCATTCCACCTGACTGCCTGATCTCTACTTCTCCTGCCTCCATCAGGCAGACTCCTCCAGGAAAGACCTTTGTTTCTCCACGCCAACGCCTCGGAATCCTCAAATGGGGTCACTCCTCCCATCTCGCAGGTCATGCGGGCATCAAGAAATCTGTGCAACTCATCTCCCGCTTCTATTGGTGGCCGACTCTGGAGACGGATGTTGGGGACTTTGTGCGAGCCTGCACTATCTGTGCCCGGGATAAGACTCCTCGCCAGAAGCCCGCTGGTTTTCTTCATCCTCTGCCTGTCCCCGAACAGCCTTGGTCTCTGATTGGTATGGATTTTATTACTGATTTACCCCCTTCCCGTGGCAACACTGTTATTTGGGTGGTCGTTGATCGATTCTCCAAAATGGCACATTTCATCCCTCTTCCTGGTCTTCCTTCTGCGCCTCAGTTGGCTAAACAATTTTTTGTACACATTTTTCGTCTTCACGGGTTGCCTACGCAGATTGTCTCGGATAGAGGTGTCCAATTCGTGTCTAAATTCTGGAGGGCTCTCTGTAAACAACTCAAGATTAAATTAAATTTTTCCTCTGCATATCATCCCCAGTCCAATGGACAAGTAGAAAGAATTAACCAGATCTTGGGTGATTATTTGCGACATTTTGTTTCCTCCCGCCAGGATGACTGGGCAGATCTCCTTCCATGGGCCGAATTCTCGTATAACTTCAGGGTCTCTGAATCTTCCTCCAAATCCCCATTTTTCGTGGTGTACGGCCGTCACCCTCTTCCCCCCCTCCCTACCCCCTTGCCCTCTGGTCTGCCCGCTGTGGATGAAATTTCTCGTGACCTTTCCATTATATGGAGAGAGACCCAAAATTCTCTCTTACAGGCTTCTTCACGCATGAAGAGGTTCGCGGATAAGAAAAGAAGAGCTCCCCCCGTTTTTTCCCCTGGAGACAAGGTATGGCTCTCCGCTAAATATGTCCGCTTCCGTGTCCCTAGCTACAAGTTGGGACCACGCTATCTTGGTCCTTTCAAAATTTTGTGTCAAATTAATCCTGTCTCTTATAAACTTCTTCTTCCTCCTTCTCTTCGTATCCCTAATGCCTTTCACGTCTCTCTTCTCAAACCACTCATCCTCAACCGTTTTTCTCCCAAATCTGTTCCTCCCACTCCTGTTTCCGGCTCCTCGGACGTCTTCTCGGTCAAGGAAATTTTGGCTGCCAAAAAGGTCAGAGGGAAAAAATTTTTTTTAGTAGACTGGGAGGGTTGTGGTCCTGAAGAGAGATCCTGGGAACCTGAGGACAACATCCTTGACAAAAGTCTGCTCCTCAGGTTCTCAGGCTCCAAGAAGAGGGGGAGACCCAAGGGGGGGGGGTACTGTTACGCCGAGCGCTCCGGGTCCCCGCTCCTCCCCGGAGCGCTCACTTCACTCTCTCCGCTGCAGCGCTCCGGTCACGTCCTCTGACCCGGGGCGCTGCGATCCCGCTGCCAGCCGGGATGCGATTCGCGATGCGGGTAGCGCCCGCTCGCGATGCGCACCCCGGCTCCCCTACCTGACTCGCTCCCCGTCTGTTCTGTCCCGGCGCGCGCGGCCCCGCTCCCTAGGGCGCGCGCGCGCCGGGTCTCTGCGATTTAAAGGGCCACTGCGCCGCTGATTGGCGCAGTGGTTCCAATTAGGGTAATCACCTGTGCACTTCCCTATATTACCTCACTTCCCTTGCACTCCCTTGCCGGATCTTGTTGCCTTAGTGCCAGTGAAAGCGTTCCTTGTGTGTTCCTTGCCTGTGTTTCCAGACCTTCTGCCGTTGCCCCTGACTACGATCCTTGCTGCCTGCCCCGACCTTCTGCTACGTCCGACCTTGCTTCTGCCTACTCCCTTGTACCGCGCCTATCTTCAGCAGCCAGAGAGGTGAGCCGTTGCTAGTGGATACGACCTGGTCACTACCGCCGCAGCAAGACCAACCCGCTTTGCGGCGGGCTCTGGTGAAAACCAGTAGTGGCTTAGAACCGGTCCACTAGCACGGTCCACGCCAATCCCTCTCTGGCACAGAGGATCCACTACCTGCCAGCCGGCATCGTGACACATCTAGTACTGATGATGAGTCATCTATACGGCGGCGGAGGCGCCCCATGATAGTGGCCCAGTGGCCGGCGTGAGTGGTGATGCTGCTCGTACTAGGAGTCCAATCCCCCCAGACAAGTTTACCGGAGCCCCCTTCCTTGACTATTTCAGTTATTTTTTCAGTGACAGTTTTGTCAATCACATGGTGGAGCAGACGAATCTATACGCCAGGCAGTTCATCGCCCACCACCCTGATTCTGTTTTGGCCAGGCCCAATGAATGGTACGCCATTGATGCAGCAGAGATGAGGACATTTTGGGGCCTCTTGCTGCATATGGGCCTGGTCAAAAAACCAAGTGTCAGACAGTACTGGAGCAGGGACATCCTCTACCAGACCCCACTTTACAGTATGGTCATGGCACGGAGGCGGTTCGAGGCCATTCGGAAATGAGTGCATTATGCAGATAATGCGACATGTCCGCCCCGAGGTGATCCCGCCCATGACCGGCTTTACAAAGTGAGGCCGGTCATCTATCACTTTGGGGCCAAATTTTTGGAGGCCTACGTACCCCTCAGGAAGCTCTCAGTTGATGAGTCTCTTATCAGTTTTAAGGGGAGACTCATCTTCCGCCAGTATATTCCCTCGAAGCGGGCGCGGTATGGCGTGAAGCTCTATAAACTTTGGGAGAGTACCTCTGGGTACACTCTCAAGTTTAGAGTGTATGAGGGACGAGATTCCCGTATTGAACCCCCAGATTGTTCCCCCACTCTGGGTGTTAGCGGGAAAATCATTTGGGAGCTTGTGTACCCTTTGCTGGATAAGGCTTACCACGTGTACGTGGACAACTTTTATACCAGCATCCCTCTGTTCACATCCCTTGCCGCCAGATCCACGTCCGCTTGTGGGACCGTGCGGAAAAACCAGAGAGGCCTCCCTCTAAATTTTCTGCAGACACCTATGCCCAAGGGTCCCGTGCCCTTACCCATGAAAACCTGTTGCTGGTCAGGTATAAGGATAAGAGGGATGTCCTTATGCTGACCACTATTCATGGTAACGGCAGCTCACCTGTCCCTGTGCGAGGTACCACAACACCGGTCCTCAAGCCCGATTGTATTCTGGACTACAATCGGTATATGGGGGGAGTTGATCTTTCTGATCAAGTCCTCAAGCCATACATGGCCATGTGGAAAACACGGGTATGGTACAAAAAAGTTGCGGTCTACATGGTACAGGTTGCCATGTACAACGCTTTTGTACTGTCCCAGTACGCTGGCAACACAGGGACATTCCTCCAGTTCCAAGAAGAAGTCCTAAAGGTCCTGATCTTTGGCGACCGGGAAAGAGCAGGCCGGACTTCCCAAGGAACTGGAGTTATAGGTGCCAGGATCGTCCCAGGCCAACACTTTCCAGGTAAAGTCCCCCACACTGGAAAGAAGGGATGATCCCAGAAAAAATGCAGAGTGTGTAACAGGAGGGGGATTCGGAAGGACACCACCACTCAATGTGACACTTGCCTGATCATCCGGGCCTCTGCATTAAAAACTGCTTCAGGGAGTATCACACTTCCATGCTGTACTAAATTTACCCTTTTCATTTTAATTTTCCATAATTTGACCCCATTGTACCAAGTCCAGAGTACATTCCAAATTTTAACACCATAAAACCACTAAATTGCCCCCCAAAAAAACTCATCTAAAAAAAAAAAAAATACTGATAAGACCTCTGGGGGTATTTTTTCCTCTGGGTCATGGGTCACTGAGTCACTATCATCGGGGACTTTTTTTGTTGCCTCGAATGCGCATCGCTCTCTCTCCACCTGAGCGGGGTGCGCATTTGAGGCAACAGGTTAGGGACGGCCACACACGTCACATTCCCAGAATGATGATTCAGAGCATAGGGTTTGGGGCGGGCATATTTTTTAGTTTTGGCTATGCTCTGGGTCATCATTCTGTGAACATAACCTGTTTTATAATTTTATGTCCCACTGTACCCCATTTTAGTTATTTAGTGTACCCCAGTTATTTACCCCATGTAATGCCCCTTGAGGGGGGGGGGTCCCACTGTTCTGGCTCCATAGGCCGCAACGCAGAAGCTTAAGGCCCCTGAATGCGACCTGCTCCTCTCAGACCAGTGTGCAAGCTGTTTACGCCCAGACTTGAGGTATGTCCTTACTCTAAAGAAATGTATTTACAAACTTATGGTGACATTTTCTCCTTTTACCACTTGTGAAAATGAAAAATTTGGGGTAACCCCAGCATTTTAGTGTAAAAAAATCAAATTTTTCATTTTCACATCCCACTTCATGAATATTTATCAAACACCTGTGGGGTGTGAAGACTCACTGTACCCCTTGTTATGTTCCTTGAGGGATGTAGTTTCCGAAATAGTATGCCATGTGTTTTTTTTTTTTTGTCCTGGCACCATAGGGGCTTCCTAAATGTGACATGCCCCCCGAGCAAAATTTGCTCTCAAAAAGCCAAATATGACTCCTTCTCTTCTGAGCATTGTAGTTCGCCCGTAGTGCACTTCAGGTCAACTTATGGGGTACCTCCATATTCAGGAGAGATGGGGTTACAAATTTTGGGGGTATTTTCTGCTATTAACCCTTGCAAAAATGTGAAATTTGGGGGGAAACACACATTTTAGTGAAATAAAAAATATATATTTTTTTACATATGCTAAAGTCGTGAAACCCCTGTGGGGTATTAAGGCTCACTTTATTCCTTGTTACGTTCCTCAGGGGGTCTAGTTTCCAAAATGGTATGCTATGTGTTTTTTTTTTTTTGCTGTTCTGGCACCATAGGGGCTTCCTAAATGCGACATGCCCCCCGAGCAAAATTTGCTCTCAAAAAGCCAAATATGACTCCTTCTCTTCTGAGCATTGTAGTTCGCCCGTAGTGCACTTCAGGTCAACTTATGGGGTACCTCCATACTCAGAAGAGATGGGGTTACAAATTTTGGGGCTTCCTAAATGCAACATGCCCCCCAAAAACAATTTCAGAAAAACGTACTCTCCAAAATCCCCTTGTCGCTCCTTCCCTTCTGAGCCCTCTACTGCGCCCGCCGAACAATTTACATAGACATATGAGGTATGTGCTTACTCAAGAGAAATTGGGCTACAAATACAAGTATAAATTTTCTCCTTTTACCCCTTGTAAAAATTAAAAAATTGGGTCTACAAGAACATGCAAGTGTAAAAAATGAAGATTGTGAATTTTCTCCTTCACTTTGCTGCTATTCCTGTGAAACCCCTAAAGGGTTAAAACACTGACTGAATGTCATTTTGAATACTTTGGGGGGTGCAGTTTTTATAATGGGGTATTTCTAATATGAAGACCCTTCAAATCCACTTCAAACCTGAACTGGTCCCTGAAAAATAGTGAGTTTGAAAATTTTGTGGAAAATTGCTGCTGAACTTTGAAGCCCTCTGGTGTCTTCCAAAAGTAAAAACTTGTCAATTTTTATGATGCAAACATAAAGTAGACATATTGGAAATGTGAATTTAAATTTTTTTTGGGGAATATCCATTTTCCTTACAAGCAGAGAGCTTCAAAGTTAGAAAAATGCAAAATTTTCTATTTTCAATTTTTTCATAAAATTTTGGGATTTTTCACAAAGAAAGGATGCAAGTTACCACAAAAATTTACCACCATGTTAAAGTAGAATATGTCACAAAAAAACTATCTCAGAATCAGAATGATAAGTAAAAGCATTCCAGAGTTATTAATGTTTAAAGTGACAGTGGTCAGATGTTCAAAAAACGCTCTGGTCCTTAAGGGGTTAAGGTGAAAAAGGGCTCAGTCCTTAAGGGGTTAAAACAAGAAGTTCTTCTGTTAATGGAAAAAGTTCTAGTACAGGTACCATCAGGTCAGGAATGTCAGTGATTTTTTTTTCCACACTATTCCTGGTGAAAAAACCCAACAACACCTTTCGGGTAATTATAAATCTAAAACCTCTAAACAGATTTATAAAATACCAAAGATTCAAAATGGAAACACTGAGATCAACTGCAATTCTACTTACAAAATACTGTTTCATGGCCTCACTGGACTTAACCTCTTGGGGACGAAGGGCGTACAGGTATGCCCTTGCTCCCGGGTACTTAAGGACCAAGGGCGTACCTGTACGCCCGTGGGAATTTCGTGGACCGGACCGGGATGCCTGCTGAAACCATTCAGCAGGCATCCTGTGCAAATGCCTGGGGGGTCCTGAGACAGTCCAGGCATGTTTGGAGTTGTAGTTCTGTAACATCTGGCCCTTCAGATGTTGCTGAACTACAACTCCCAGCATGCCTGGACAGTTTCAGCATGCTGGGAGTTGTATTGTTGCAACATCTGGAAATGCACAGTTTGGCAACCACTATACAGTGTTGTCCAAACTGTAGCGCTCCAGATCTCAATTCAAAGCATGCCGAGACTGTCCAGGCATGCTGGGAGTTGTAGTTCAGCAACATCTGGCCCTTCATATGTTGCCGAACTACAGCTCCCAGCATGCCTGGGCAGTCTGGGAATGCTTTGAGTTGAAGTTATGCAACATCTGGAGGGCTACAGTTTGGAGACCACTACACAGTGGTCTCCAAACTGTTCTCCAGTTGTTGCATAACTACAACTCCCAACATGTCCTTCGGCTGTCTGGGCATGCTGGGAGTTGTGGTATTGCAACTACTGGAGGCATACTGGTTGGGAAACATTGTCTGTTTCCTAACTCAGTATTTCCCAACCTGTGTGCCTCCTGCTGTTGCAAAACTATAACTCCCAGCATGCACTGACAGACCATGCATGCTGGGAGTTGTAGTTTTGCAACAGCTGGAGGCACACGGGTTGGGAAACACTGAGTTAGGAAACACAGTGGTGCGGAAGCACTGCGGTAGTCTGTTACCTAACTCAGTGTTTCACAATCCCAACCAGTGTGCCTCCAGCTGTTGCATAACTACAACTCCCAGCATGCACGGTCTGTCAGATCATGCTGGGAGTTGTAGTTTTGTCCCCCCCCCCTCCCCATGTGAATGTATAGGGTACATTCACACGGCCGGGGGTTCACAACAAGTTTCCTGCTTCAAGTTTGAGATGCGGTAAATTTTCAGCTGCAGCAGGAAACACACTGTAAACCTCCGCCCGTGTGAATATACCCTAAAAACACTACACTACACTGCACTGACCCTAAATAAAGAGTAGAAAACTACATATACACTACACCCTTACACTGTGCCCCCCCCCCAATAAAAAAAAAACATCTTGTACGTCAGTTTTTCCAAAACGGAGCCTCCAGCTGTTGCAAAATAACAACTCGCAGTATTGCCAGACAGCCATTGACTTCCAGGCATGTTGGGAGTTTTGCAACAGCTGGAGGCACCCTGTTTGGGGAAAACTGACGTACAGCATTTTTGGTGGTGGAGGCAAGTGTAACGCTTGCATCTGGGTACACCCCTATAAAAATACCTAATTTAGGCCTCTAATGCGCATTGGCGCTCTCTCACTTCAGAGCCCTGTCGTATTTCAAGGCAACATATGAGGTATCTGCATACTCGGGAGAAATTGCGCTACAAATTTTTGGTGCCTTTTTCTCCTTTTACCCCTTATGAAAATGTAAAGTTGGGGTCTACACCAGCTTGTTAGTGTAAAAATTAATTATAAGAGGTAAATGGAAAAAAAGACCCCCAAAATTTGTAACACACTTTCTCCCAAGTATGGAAATACCCCATATGTGGGCGTAAAATGCTCTGCGGGCGCACAACAAGGCTCAGGAGTGAGAGCGCACCACGTACATTTGAGGCCTAAACTGGTGATTTGCACGGGGGTGGCTGCTGGTTACAGCGGTTCTGACATAAACGCAAAAAAATAAACACCCACATGTGACCCCCTTTCTGAAACTACCCCCCTCACGTAACAAGGGGTATATTGAGACTACAGGTGTCAGACAGATTTTTGGAACAGTGGTTCGTGAAAATGAAGAATGTAATTTTTCATTTGGACAGTCCACTGTTACAAAGATCTGTCAAACGCCAGTGGGGTGTAAATGCTCACTGTACCCCTTGTTACGTTCCTTGAGGGGTGTAGTTTTCCAAATAGTATGCCATGTTAGGGTTTTTTTCGCTGTTCTGGCACCATGGGGGCTTCCTAAATGAGACATTCCCCCCAAAAAAACATTTCATCAAAATTCGCTTTCCAAAATCCCAATGTCGCTCCTTCCCTTCTGAGCCCTCTAATGCATGTGCAGATCACTTTACATCCTCATATGAGGTATTTCCTTACTCGAGAGAAATGGGGTTTCAAATTTTGGGGGACATTTTCACCTATTACCACTTGTGAAAATAAAAAATTTGGGGTAACGTTGGCATTTTAGTAAAAAAATTAACATTTTCATATTCATGTCCAACTTTATTGAAAATTAGTCAAACACCTGTGGGATGTTAAGGCTCACTGTACCCCTTTTTACGTTCCTTGAGGGGTTTAGTTTCCCAAATAGTATACCATGTGGGTGTTTTTTTTGCTGTTATGGCACCATGGGGGCTTCCTAAATGCGACATGCCCCCCAAAAATCATTTCAGCAAAATTTGCTCTTTAAAATCCCATTGTCGCTCCTTCTCTTCTGAGCCCTCTAGTGCACCCACAAAGCACTTTGATATGAGGTATTTCCTTACTCAAGAGAAATTGGGTTACAAATTTTGGGGGGCTTTTGTCCTTTTACCCCTTGTAAAAATATGGGTCTACAAGAACATGTTAGTGTAAAAAATGCAGATTAAAATTTTTCTCCTCCACTTTGCTGCTATTCTTGTGAAACACCTAAAGGGTTAACAAACTTTCTGAATGTCATTTTGAATACTTTGAGGGGTGTAGTTTTTATAATGGGGTCATTTATGGGGTATTTCTCACAGAAATGCCCCTCAAATTCACTTCAAACTTAACTGGTCCCTGAAAAATTCAGATTTTGAAATTTTTGTGAACATTTTGAAAATTGCTTCTATACTTTGAAGCCCTCTAATGTCTTCAAAAAGCATGTCAACTTTATGATGTCAACATAAATAAATAAAAACATGTCAACTTTATGATGTCAACATAAAGTAGACATATTGTATTTGTGAATCAATATATAATTTATTTGGAATATCCATTTTCCTTACAAGCAGAGAGTTTAAATGTTAGAAAAATACAAAATTTTCAACATTTTCATAAAATTTGGTGATTTTTCCCCAAAAAAGGATGCAAATAACGACGGAAATTTTCCACTATGTTAAAGTAGAATATGTCACAAAAAAACAATCTCTGAATCAGAATGAAAGGTAAAAGCATCCCAGAGTCAGTGGTCAGAATTGCAAAAAATGCTCTGGTCCTTAGGGTCAAAATGGGCTCGGTCCGCAAGAGGTTAAAGGATACCCATACATCTGGACTTTCAAAAATACTTGCTGTGCACCTAGGCCCCAACCTAATGCATCTTCAATTTTGTGCCCTTCCCTTTGGTATCTGAGTAGCTCCAAGGATCTTCACAAAAGTAATATCGGAGATGGCAGCGCACTTAAGGGAAGAAGAAGGAATATTCATCCCATATCTGGACCACTTTCTCCTGGTGGCGGACTCTGCTTCAAAGATACCGTCTCTTGTTTCTTGCACCTTACAAATTCTAGAAAAACTGGACTGGCTAGTCAATTGGGAGAAGTCTTCTCCATCCCCAACCCAACAAAAGGTTTTAGGCATTATTTTGGATTCTATACAGGAAAATCCTTCCTTCCCCAGAGTAAAATTGATAAAATCATAAATTTTGTGGAAGAAGTTATGACTTCCCCTCAGATTACCATTAGGAAAGGAATGTCTTTACTAGGTTTATTTACAGCCTCCTTTCCTTCTGTTCCCTGGGCTCAGTTTCATTCCCGCTGCCTTTAGGCTGAGCTTCTAAATATTTGGAATGGGTCACCTGAAGATCTTGATAGGTGTTTTATTCTGTCTCCTAAAACTCTAATGTCTCTCCTTGGCAGGATAGGAAAAACTTATCAAGGGGGTTAGATTGGAGGATTATGCACCCCACTATTGTTACAACTGATGCTAGTCCTTGGGGTTGGGGAGCTCATGTTGGTAGCCAAAATTTTCTGGGGCCCTGGGAATCTTCCTTACAGTATGAGTCGTCTAATTATAAAGAATTACTGGCAGTCCTTTGTGCTCTGCAGACAATTGGATACTATCTCTTAGAAAAATGTAAAAATTATTTCAGATAATTCAACTGTTGTGGCCCTTATAAATAGACAGGGCACAACTAAGAGCCCTCATCTGATGTGTCTCTCTCCTCCCAGGTCCTCTCCTATGCAGAAAAAAACCTAGCATCAATATCAGCAGTTCATCTAAAGGGCTCTCTAAACACCAGGGCAGACTATTTGAGCAGACATTGTCTCCATCAGGGAGGGTGGCGCCTAAGCAAGGACTTATTCAGGAAAATGTTTGTGTACTTTGGGGCTACCCTCAGATAGATCTTTTTGCCACCAGAGAGAATCACCAAGTAAAGCAGTTTCTCTCTCTGTCCCCCTCAGAGAACCCTACAGCAGTGGATGCACTGTCCCAGTATTGGAAGTGGAGTCTGAGCTACACATTCCATCCACTAGCATTAATACCGAGAGTTCTAAAAAAGATTCGGGAGGACAGGGCGAGGGTTATTCTCATAGTTCCATTCTGGCCCCACAGGGCATGGTTTTCCTGCCTTCAGGAGATGTTATTAATAGACCCCTGGGTCTTACCGGAATAGCCGGATCTTTTGTTTCAGGGTCTTATATTCCATCCAGATACTCAGTCTACACCTAATGAGAAACAAAGGTTTATCTGAGACCTCTCAACATTACAATCAAGTAGGAAGCCTGTGACCTCAGCAATCTACTTCAAGATCTGGAAGGCTTACTTAAATTTTGTTAAACCATCCCTGGTGGACTTTGACAAACCCAATATCGCATCAATCCTGGATTTTCTTCAAAAAGATTTAGAAAAAGTTAGCTACTCTCAAAGTACAAGTATCAGCCCTAGGATCTTTGTTCACTCAGTCTATAGCTAGTCATCCATTGATTATAAGATTCTTTAAGGCAACCAAAAGACTCCAGATTCCAAAAATCCCTAAAACTCCTTCTTGGGATTTAACTTTAGCTCTCAACATGTTATGTGGCTAACCCTTTGAGCCAGTTTCTTCTATTTCTATCAGAAACCTGACTTTGAAGACTGCTCTCCTGGTAGCTGTTACCTCTGCTCGTAGAGTAGGTGAAATAGCTAATTGTCCATGCCTTGAACCATAAACTCGTATCCTAGATGACAGAATAGTTCTCAGGACTGACCCAGAGTTTTCATTTATGCCAGGAGATAATCTTACCCTCATTTTGTAGCAATCTGGCAAATGACAGGGAAAAATCCTTTCATATGCTGGATGTGAGGAGGTGTGTTCTTTATTTGGGAAGAACTAAAGATTTTAGGAAAACAGACTTTTTGTGCAATTCTCTGGCCAGAATGAGGGTAACAGTGTTAGAATCCCATATCCCTTCCTCATATCCCGTCCCAAATCCCCTCCTCATATCCTGTCCTAATATCTCGACCCCATGTCCCGACCCGTCCCCATGTCACAACCTCATATCCTGTCCTCATATCTAATCCTCATATCTCGTCCCCATATCCTGTCCTCATATCCAATACTCCTTTCTAATCCTCATATGCCGACCTCATATCCCGTACTCCTATCTAATACTCATTGCTAATCCTTATATCCCGTCCTCCGGTGGGACTGAGTTGGGATGAAGATATTGTAAGCTGAAAATAAAAGGGGTGTGGCTTAAAGGGTGGGCGTATCTTTGCAAGATAGGGCATGGAAGGCGGGGAGGGTGTGGCTTGCCATTGGGACTGACACATTTACCAGGAGATGCAGAGCAGAGCTTGTGGAGGAAGGTAACAGAAGTCCTATATACTTGCATGGGACTTGAAACAAAAACCCCATCCTTCACATAAGGGGGTAGGTTAGGGTTAATTTAACTATTATATATTTTTATTTGATATATAAGTAAGATGTGACCAAGTATTAGCGAAATATCTCCAGCCATATGAAGTTATGTTTTCCCATAGATTTGCAATGGACTTTAAACAAAAACCCTGACCCTCGCATATGGGGTGTAGGTTAGGGTTAAATTAACTATCCTATATTTTTAGTAGACATATAAGTAACATGTGACTTAGTATTATTGAAATATCTCCAGCTGTTTGGAAGTTAGGTTGTAACATATATTTCCCATAGGCTTGTATGGGATTTTAAACAAAAACCCTAACTCTTGCAAATAGGGGTAGGTAAAGGTTAAATTACCTATCCTATGTTTGTTGATATCTCTCTCTACCTCTCCCTCTTCCTTGTCCTTCATCATCTGATACATCCTCAGTATAATTGGTTCCCATTCATGAAAGTAGGGACCTTAGGAGTGAAGGAAGGTAAGAATTTCAAAAGAACTCTAAGGGGCACTTAGCAAAACCTGTCCAGAGGAAAAGTTGGTGAGTTGCCCATAGCAACCAATCAGATCACTTCTTACATTTTTTTGTGAAAGGCCTCTGAAAAATTTACCTCTTGGGGACGCAGGGTGTATGCATATGCCTCCATCCCCGATCCTTAAGGACTCAGGGCGTACCTGTACGCCCTGAGCGTTTCCGGTGCCTGCCGGAAATCATTCAGCAGGCATCCCGTGAGAATGACTCGGGAGGTCCTGAGACCCCCCCAATGTGGGTGATCGCCACAAATCGCCGATCTATTCAGATTGGCGATTTGCTGCTATTCCGGGCTGATTGGGTCTCTGGTGACCCGAGCGCCCGGAAAATAGGGATAATTGGAGCTGTCAGTGACAGCCCCGATCATCGCAAGGGATAGGAGCGAGGTGGCAATGGTGCCACCTCCTCCAATCACCTGCCAATGGTCGTCAGGACTGACTGACCAATGGCAATTTGGGGCGGGGGGGGGGGGGGGGTTTAAAGATGAAATCCCCGCTCTGCCTGCCCCTGGATGTCAGGCAGAGCAGGGGGAGAAGATTGCGGTGGTACCTGAGGGACTTGCGGCGGGGACCAGTGACCATCGGTGGGATCAGCGGCGGTGAAGGTAGCAGTAAAGAGCACCGTAAAGCGATCTTTACTGCTGCCTTCTAGGGGTTGCCAAACTACAAATCCCAGCATGCCCAGACAGCAAAAGGCTGTCTGGGCATGCTGGGAGTTGTAGCTTTGCAACATCTGTAGGGCCACCATTTGGAGACCACTATACAGTGGTGCCCAAGCTGTAGCCCTCCAGATGTTGCAAAACTACAACTCTCAGCATGCCCAGACAGTCCAGACATGCTGGGAGTTGTAGTTCTGTAACATCTGTCCCTTCAGATGTCACAGAACTACAACTCCCAGCATGCCTGGGCAGTCTGAGCATGCTTGGAGTTGTAGTTTTGCAACAGCTGGAGGCACCCTGGTTGGGAAACACCGATCCAGTCCATACTCATCCCACACCATGGCCAGTCAGGATGTCAGGTGTGTACACTGTCTGTAACAATGTTATCATAACATGTCCACCCCACTGTCACCCCTGTTCCCACCCATGTTCACCATCCTGTCACCCCTGTCCACCCCCCTGTCACCCCTGTCCACCCCCCTGTCACCCCTGTCCACCCCCCTGTCACCCCTGTCCACCCCCTTGTCACCCCTGTCCACTACCTTGTCACCCATGTTCACCCTCCTGTCACCCCTGTTCACCCTCCTGTCACCCCTGTTCACCCTCCTGTCACCCCGTCCACCCCCCTGTCACCCCTGTCCATTCCCCTGTCACCCATGTTTACCTTCCTGTCATCCCTGTCACCCCTGTTCACCCTCCTGTCACCCCTGTTCACCCTCCTGTCACCCCTGTCCACCCCCTGTCATCCATGTCCACCCCCTGTCATCCATGTCATCTATGTCCACCCTCCTATCATCCCGTAACTCATGTCCACCCTCCTGTCATCCATGTCCGCATTGTCCACTCCCCTGTCCATCCCTGTCGCTCATGTTTACCTCTGTAGTCTATCTACCCTGTCACCCATGTCCACCCTCATGTTCACCCATCTGTCCCTTTGTTACCCCAGTCCACCCCTCTCTGTCACTCCTGTCCCTCTTTTAAACCCTTGTCACCCTTGTCCACCCCTCTGACCCCCTGTCTCCCACCATGTCCACCCTCCTGTCATCCATGTCCACCCCCCCCATCCAACCCTCTGTCACCCCTGTCCATCCCTGTCACCCATGTTCACCCTCCATTGTCCACCCCCCCTGACCACATCCTTTTGACCTCTGTCCACCCCTCTGTTACCACCTTGTCACCCCTGTCCACCCCTCTGTAACCCCCTATGCCCCCATCACCCATGTTCACCCTTGTACACCCATCTGTCACCCTTGTACACCTCCCTACACCCCTCTGTACACTCCCCTACACCCATCTGTCACCCATGTACACTCCTCTACACCCCTCTGTACACTCCTCTACACCCCTCTTTCATCCATGTACACTCCTTTACACCCCTCTGTCACCCATTTACACTCCTCTACACCCCTCTGTCACCCATTTACACTCCTCTACACCCCTCTGTCACCCATGTCCAATCCTCTACACCCCTCTTTCACCCATGTACACTCCTCTACACCCCTCTGTCACCCATGTACACTTCTCTACACCCCTCTGTACACTTCTCTACACCCCTCTGTCACTCATGTACACTCCTCTACACCCCTCTGTACACTCCTCTACACTCCTCTGTCACCCATGTACACTCCTCTACACCCCTGTCACCCATGTACACTCTTCTACACCCCTCTGTCACCCATGTACACTCTTCTACACCCCTCTGTCACCCATGTACACTCCTCTACACCCCTCTGTACACTCCTCTACACTCCTCTGTCACCCATGTACACTCCTCTACACCCCTGTCACCCATGTACACTCTTCTACACCCCTCTGTCACCCATGTACACTCTTCTACACCCCTTTGTCACCCATGTACACTCCTCTACACCCCTCTGTACACTCCTCTACACCCCTCTTTCATCCATGTACACTCCTTTACACCCCTCTGTCACCCATTTACACTCCTCTACACCCCTCTGTCACCCATTTACACTCCTCTACACCCCTCTGTCACCCATGTCCAATCCTCGACACCCCTCTTTCACCCATGTACACTCCTCTACACCCCTCTGTCACCCATGTACACTCCTCTACACCCCTCTGTCACCCATGTACACTCCTCTACACCCCTGTCACCCATGTACACTCCTCTACACCCCTCTGTACACTCCTCTACACCCCTGTGTCTTACATGTACACTCCTCTACACTCCTTTTTCATCCATGTACACTTCTCTACACCCCTCTTTCATCCATGTACACTCCTCCACACCCCTCTTTCATCTATGTACACTCCTCTACACCCCTCTTTCATCCATGTACACTCCTCTACACCCCTCTGTACACTCCTCTACACCCCTGTCACCCATGTACACTCCTCTACACCCCTCTGTACACTCCTCTACACCCCTCTTTCATCCATGTACACTCCTCTACACCCCTCTTTCATGCATGTACACTCCTCTGCACCCCTCTGTCACCCATGTACACTCCTCTACACCTCTCTGTCACCCATGTACACACCTCTATACCCCTCTTTCATTCATGTACACTCCTCTACACCCTCTGTCACCCATGTACACTCCTCTACACCCCTCTTTCATCCATGTACACTCCTCTACACCTCTCTGTACACCCCTCTACACCCCTCTTTCATCCATGTATAGTCTTCTTCACCCCTCTGTCACCCATGAAAAAAAAAGTGCAGAGCCTAATAGGTTTGTTTTGCAGGTTTAACGGTGAAGAATTGTGTGTGGAAGAAATCGTGAGGATGGCCTGGACCAAATGGAGAAGAGAAGGCAATGACACAAATTAGAGAAGACATCATTGGTGAGTTGTTGTATAAAGCAGCACTTTAAACTACATACCCACTGATAAATATAGTGCAGTGAGTTTATTTTTATTTATTTTTTTACCACTTTTTTGTGTTTTTTTTGCTCGTCAACCTTGGTAGGAGAGCCCCGCGGAAATTTAAAAAAACATTTTTTACATTTTTTTTTCTTCTTTTTTATCGCGCTTGGGGCAGGCCTCAGATTTATTTTTGCCTAAGACCTCAAAAAGTCTAGAGCTGCCTCTGCTCAGAAGAGAAGGAGCGCCATTGGGCTTTTGGAGAGGGAATGTGTCTGGAATTGAAGGCCATGTGTGTTAACAAAGCCTCCCGTGGTGCCAGAACAGTGGATCCCCCCCACATGTGATCCCATTTTGGAAACTATACCCCTCAAGGAATGTAATAAAGGGTACAGTGAGCATTTATGCCCCACAGGTGTCAGATTTTTTAAACAGTGGTCCGTGAAAATTAAAAATGTAATGTCAAACGCCAGTGGGGTGTAAATGCTCACTGCAACCCTTATTAAATTCTGTGAGGGGTGTAATTTTCAAAATGGGGTCACATGTGGGGGGTTTCTGCAGTTCTGGCATCATGGGAGGTTTGTAAATGTGCATGGCCCCGACTTCAATTCCAGCAAAATTCTCTCTCCAAAAGCCCAATGGCGCCTCCTTCTCTTCTGAGCATTGTAGTTCGCCCACAGAGCACTTTACATCCATATATGGGGTATGTTCTTACTCAGAAAAAATGGGGTTACAAATTTTGGGGGCTTTTTTCCTATTACCCCTTGTGAAAATGAAAAGTTTAGGATAACACCAGCATTTTAGCGAAAAAAATTCTGTTCTGAGACCTGTAATGCGCCAGAAGAGCACTTAATGTCCACATATGGGGCGTTTTCTTAATTGGGAGAAATTGGGCTTCAAATTTTGGGGTCCATTTTTTCCTAATACCCCTTGTGAAAAAGAAAAATTCGGGGTAACACCATAATTTGTGTTAAAAATCTAATTTTCCATTTTGACGTCCTACTTCAACGCAAAGTTGTCAAACATCTGTGATGTGTTAAGGCTCACTGTACCCCGTTTCACGTTCCTTGAGGGGTGTAGTTTCAAAAATAGTATGCCATGTGATTTTTTTTTTTGCTGTTCTGGCACCCTGGGGACTTTCTAAATGCAACATGCCCCCCAAAAACCATTTTAGCAAAATTCTCTTTCAAAAAGCCAAATTGCATTGTAGTGCGCCAGCAGAGCACTTAATGTCCACATTTGGGGCGTTTTCTTAATCAGGAGAAATTGGGTTTCAAATGTTGGGGTCCATTTTCTCCTATTAACCCTTGTGAAAAAGAAACATTTGGGGTAACACCATCATTTTAGTGTTTAAAAATCGAATTTTCCATTTTCACGTCCAACTTCAATGCAAAGTTGTCAAACACCTGTACCTCACTGTACCCCTTGTTACTTTCCTTGAGGGGTGTAGTTTCCAAAATAGCATGCCATGTGGGGGTTATATTGCTGTTCTGGAACCATAGGGGCTTCCTAAATGCAACATGGTCCCCAAAAACCATGACAGCAAAATTTGTTTTCAAAAATCTCAGTTGCTTTTTCCCTCTTGAGCCATGTTGTGAGCCCGCAGAGCACTTTATGTCAACATATGAGGTATTTCCATACTCTAGAGAAACTGGGCTACAAATTTTGTGGTGCTTTTTCTCCATATACGACTTCTAAAAATGAAAAAAAATGGGTCTTCAAGAACTACAAGGTCCACTCGCGGCCATGTCAAGAGGAAAATTTCCCCAAAGGATAACCTAATATGCATCCTGGCTTCTTTGTTTAGGCAGCCTCATTTGGCCTACTTTTTTCCACTGTGATCATATTTTCTATACTACGCCAGGAGAGGGTAAGCACCTATTTATGATCTTGCATTGAAGTGCTCTGTTTGTTTTTTTCTCCTTTACTCCTAGATCCACATTGCATGGTACAGGATCACAATGGAACATATATGTTTAGGAAGAGAAGAAAATTATCCCCGTATCTATGAGGCATCTGGCCCATTGTAGGCTATGTTATTCTTTGGGGAAATTTCTATAATTGTTTTCATCTTGACATGGCAGTGAGCTGCTTTTTGCTGTTATACTTGACATTTATCTTGTATATGTAGTACTCTACCCTTTACGTTTTTTAACCCCTGAGGAAGTTCGGTCTGACTTCTCATTACATGCCGCAGTCCAGTAGATGAACACTACAATTGGTCTACGTGAAACCAAATTTTTCCACGTAAAGTCTACTTTTGTCTAAGAAACTGATATGACAGGATTTATTTCAGAGAATTTAAATCTTGATGTATGGCTCTCGGAAGCAAAAGATATTTTTTCTGAAAAAACACTGAAACAATAGGGGGGATAGGGAACCCTTCTGGGGTAGGAAAGGAACTTTGGCATATGGATTGTAGCCTGGGAGGACACATAGATTGAAGATAGCTAAGGAAGGGACCCCCAAAGCCCTTCTTCTTCAAAACTCTCCAAAGCCAGCCCCAGTGCACATTGTCAAAGCCTTTTCAGCATCCAGAGACAAAATGGCTGGGGCCAGTGGCGTTACGACCCGGGTGCAGGGGGTGCGGCCCGCACCGGGTGACACCAACCTAATGGGGTGACACCAAGATGCTCCGCAGCACCCACCCCTCCCCCGCTACACAGACACCCCCCATCTGTGCCCAACCGGCCTCCCATCCGTCACCACATCCCCCCCCCGCGCTGTGTGTGCGGTGCGCCCTTCCGTCCGTCAGCAACCCCCCCCCTCTTTCACCTGCACTGTGCGCCCGTCCGTCATCACATCCCCTCGCCGTCACAAGCACTGTGCCCGGCCTCCGCTCCCACGTCTGCGCCGGCCTGACGTCACACTGCATGGCCGCGCAGGAGGACGTCAGTTACGTCACTCGCAGGGCGCCAGGTGAGAAGGAGCGCTGCGCTGAGTGGGTGAGTGTGTGTGTCTGTCTCTCTGTCTGTATGTGTGTGTGACTCTGTGTGTGTGTGTGTGACTGTGTGTGTGTGTGACTGTGTGTGTGTGTGACTGTGTGTGTGACTGTGTGTGTGTGTGACTGTGTGTGTGTGACTGTGTGTGTGACTGTGTGTGTGTGACTGTGTGTGTGTGTGTGTGTGTGTGTGACTGTGTGTGTGTGTGTGTGTGACTGTGTGTGTGTGTGACTCTGTGTGTGTCTGTCTGTGAGTGTGTGTCTATCTGACTGTGTGTGTGTTTGTGTGTGTGTGTGTGTCTCTCTGTGTTTGTATGTGTTTTTTGTATGTGTGTGTGGTGTGTGTGTGCTGTGTGTGTGGTGGGGGGGGGGGGGGCGATCTAATGTGGGGAGACTTTGACCCATTGTGGGGAACCTGCGGCCTAATGTGGGGAAACTACTACCAAGTGTGCGGAGTCTATGCTACCTAATGTGGGGAGTCTTTGCTACCTTATGTGGGGAGTCTATGCTACCTTATGTGGGGAGTCTATGCTACCTTATGTGGGGAGTCTATGCTACCTTATGTGGGTAATCTGTGCTACCAAATGTGGGGAATCTATGCTACCTAATGTGGGGAAACTGCTACATAATGTGGGGAAACTGCTACATAATGTGGGGAAACTGCTACATAATGTGGGGAATCTGTGCTACCTAATGTGGGGAAATTGCTACCTAATGTGGGGTAACTGGTACCTACCTAATGTGGGGGAACTGGTACCACATGTGGGGAATCTATGCTGCCTAATGTGGGGAAAAGATGCTACCTAATGTGGGGAAACTGCTACCTACCTAATGTGGGGGAACTGCTGCCTACCTAATGCTCCCGCCCTGGCAGTAGCACCCTCATCATCCACCAGCAACACCCACCCCCCAGCAGCAGCACCTCCATCAGCAGATCCTGGTGGTGGATGATGGCGGTGCTCCTGCCAGGAGGATGATCCTGCCGATGGATGATGGGGGTGGTACTGCCAGGGGGGATGGCCAGTAGCACCCTCATCATCCTCCAGCAACACCCCCCAGTAGTAGCACCCCCATTATCCACTAGCAACACCACCAATACCCCCCCTCCCGTGGTAATAGCATCAGCTAACGGATGTTGAGGGGTGTTACTGCGGTTGTGGTATTATATTCAGAAGGTGCACTGTATGGCAATGTTATTCATAGGGCGCAGTTTGTGGTAGTATTATATTTAGAGGGCGCAGTTTGTGGTAGTATTATATTTAGAGGGCGCAGTTTGTGGTAGTATTATATTCATAGGGCGCAGTTTGTGGTAGTATTATATTCAGAGGGCGCAGTTTGTGGTAGTATTATTAGGGATGAGCGAACTTACAGTAAATTCGATTTGTCTCGAACTTCTCGGCTCGGCAGTTGATGACTTATCCTGCATAAATTAGTTCAGCTTTCCGGTGCTCCGGTGGGCTGGAAAAGGTGGATACAGTCCTAGAAAGAGTCTCCTAGGACTGTATCCACCTTTTCCAGCCCACGGGAGCACCTGAAAGCTGAACTAATTTATGCAGGAAAAGTCATCAACTGCCGAGCCGAGAAGTTCGTGACGAATCGAATTTACTGTAGTTCGCTCATCTCTAAGTATTATATTCAGAGGGTGCAGTGGGTGGTAGTATTATATTCAGGGGTACAGTATGTGGCAGATTTATATTCAGGGGTACAGTATGTGGCAGATTTATATTCAGAGGGTACACTATGTGGCAGATTTATATTCAGGGGGCGCAGTTTGTGGTAGTATTATATTCAGAGGGCGCAGTGGGTGGTAGTATTATATTCAGAGGGCGCAGTGGGTGGTAGTATTATATTCAGAGGGTACAGTGTGTGGCGGTATTATATTCAGGGTTACAGTATGTGGCAGATTTATATTCAGAGTGTACAGTATATGTTGGTATTATATTCAGAATGTACAGTGTGTGGTAGTATTATATTCAGTGGGTATGGTGTATGGAAGGTTTATAATCAAAGAGTATAGTGTATAGTAGTATTATATTTAGAGGATACAGTGTCTGGCAGGTTTATAATAATAACTGTTTTCATATAGAGGATGAGAAAGCGCTGACATAGAGAGGAGACGTCTGGGCGTCACATTCTGCAGACAGAAGTTTTAGCTGGAACAAGTCCTGGCGGTATGTACCATCTGAATTAGATAAGGGAAGACTATAGAGAAGACGTCACCTGTAGTCACTGATATCATTGTGTATTCTCCTCACTATAGAGAAGACGTCACCTGTAGTCACTGATATCATTGTGTATTCTCCTCACTATAGAGAAGACGTCATCTGTAATCACTGATATCATCGTGTATTATCCTCACTATAGAGAAGATGTCACCTGTAGTCACTGATATCATTGTACATTCTCCTCTCTATGTCCTATCAGAGCTGTAGTCACTTGTAAGTTCTACAGTTATGGTGAGTGAAACGACAACTCCCAGCATAACCTCACCACTGCTCAAAGGGGTACTCTACTGGAAAACATTTTTTTTTTATCAATTGGTGCTACAAAGTTAAACAGATTTGTAAATTACTTCTATTTAAAAATCTTAATCCTTCCAGTACTTATTAGCTGCTGTATAAGTGATTCACAGGAAGTTCTTTTCTTTTTTAATTTATTTTCTGTCTGACCACAGTGCTCTGTGCTGACACCTTTGTCCATGTCAAGAACTGTCCATAGTAGGAGCAAATCCCCATAGCAAACCTATCCTGCTCTGGACAGTTCCTGACATGGACAGAGGTGTCAGCAAATAGCACTGTGGTCAGACTGGAAAGAACTACACAACTTCCTGTGGAGCATACAGCAGCTGATAAGTACTGTAAGGATTAATATTTTAAATAGAAGTAATTAAAAAATCTGTTTAACTTTCTGGCACCAGTTGATATAAAAGTAAATGTTTTCCAGTGGAGTACCCCTTTAAGTAATTCTGGGAGCTGTATATTTAAATGGTGAAAACTTCCTTAACACTTTCCTATTCTGTGGCAACTGGTATATCTGATTATTATACTGGAATTTCTCACAATGCGCTACAACAGTGGTGTCTGTCACAACAGGCTAAAAACTTACTGGGGGGAGGGGGTAGGTATGGGGTGACACCATTTTCTACCGCACCGGGTGACACCAACCCTAGCAACGCCACTGGCTGGGGCTGTATGTGCCTGTGGATGAAGCTGAACCTCATTCAAGACCACTATTACTTTCCTCAAATTCGTCACAGCTGATCTACCCTGCACAAAACCCACCTGTACAGGTGAGAGCAGTCTCAGGAGTAACCTAGCTAACTGATACGCCATAAATTTAGACATGATTTTAAGGTCTACGTTTATCAAAGAAATCGGCCTGTAGCCATCAGGAGCTTGAACATCTTTACCTGGCTTGGCCAATACTCTCAAACTACCTCCCAGATAAGAGATGTAAAGAGGTAGAAGGATCAGAGCAGCCTCAGATCTCAAAATGTTATAGAAGTCCCCAGTAAAACTATCGGGGGGGGAGAAGCAATAATCTAGTCAGGACCAGAAATTCTGGGCATGCGAATAATGGCTGTACTCCCTAGCATCAGGGTAAGGATAGGGCCACCCATCCCTCATTTGCAGATCAGCCTCCCATGGAGCCAGCAGCATGTCCCTATTCCTGCCCGAGATAGCCTCCCCTATCCCTGTCTTTCCGAAACTCCATAACCATGTTAAAGTCTCCCACCACTATCTTATGTACCAAAGAGGAAGCACTGTGATGCTGAGTTAGAGCCCTCAGAAAGGTGGCTCCCCCTGTGTTAGGCCCATAAACATTACAAAGAAAAATATCCTCCAAGGCTGTCTTAACCCTAAGGCTGCAAATCCTCCCCTCCTGGTCTCTATAAACGTCAGAAACCTGACATACAAAGGCCTCACATAGGGACCTCCCTAGCCTTCCCACCCACCATTTCTTCATTGGAAAGAAATTTCATCTAAATGAGCCTCCTGTAACAATGTCCAATTTCGGGTGATAAATGTTTTAAATGTCGTAAAAGCATACCTTTCTTTTGGGGTAATGGGAGACCTTTCACGTTTCAAGAAACAATCCTCATATTCAGGTGGAGTGAAATAGAGGAGGAACAAAGAGAATATTAGGAATATGAATGAAAAGATAAACCACACAGAGAGAGAGAACCAGAATAAGACCCTTCCAGAAAATATCCTAAGGATTGCTGGGTACATCAGAGCAAAACGAAACTGCTTATGCACCAGGACAGAACAGATGGGTGAGAACAGCTTGTGCCAAGAAGTCCCTGAAAACAAGCAGGTGGTAGTTTGCAGAGCTCTTCCCTCAGGGACTTGAATGCCCGCAAGATGGCCACCTTGTTGGTGAAATCCAAATATTTTACGATAACTTGCCGTGGCCTGGATAGGTGGGCTAAATCCGGAGGGATGTCATCTTCCCTTGCCAGGAGGAGGTCGGGACCAAGAAGTGTGCCCGTTCCACTTTGCAAACATATGACATGAGGGGACGGGGAAGAGTTACTTAACAGACATAAGGTAGGTCCTGGGGGTGAACAGATTTGGGCAAGTCTACCACACCAAAGTTGTTGCAGCGGTATGTATTTTCAAAACTTTTTATATGTTGTAAAGCATGCAAAACCAATAGGTTTTGCAATTGCTTTCATTAGTATTTCATACTGAAAAAGCCAGTCAAATAACTGTCCCACCTGCCTGCTTGGACACATACTAGTCCTGCTGTGTCCTTTCATCATCACCTATGTCATGGACACACTTCCTTGATTGACAGGTGTGAGTGCAGGGCTCACAGCTGGATGACAAATCCTCCTACTGTCAGTAAGGACAAGCTCGGAGTTGTAGTTTTGCTAATGCTAGGGGAGATGTGAGCAGACAGCATACTGAGGGAGGGGGTGGAGACCTGCACAGTGAAGCCACGTCCCTCCCTTTGAGAGTAATTCAGACTAGTGAGCTAAATTAAAAGTGTAATAAAAAAATAGATAAAGGTGCTAGACACATAAAAATTAGATGTACATGGTCAGGATTAGGTACTGAGTGATATATTTAAAAAAAAAAAGTTTTTTGTTGGATCTGACGGGTACACTTAAGTATCGGAAATCTATTATCAGCCTGAACTTCCCCCAAGGCTTTGGCACCAGAGACACTGGAGAATAAACGTCTTGATGGATTTCTGAGGGGGGGGGGGCTTGCTCCAGGGTGGCTAGAGAAGTTAACTCTGGAACTGAGTTCTCTAGAAGTCTTTGCCTTGTCTCCTGTAGGAGAGTAGAGATCAGGTATGTTTCCATGGGTTTGGGGGGGGGGGCAATTGAAACGGAAGGAAATAACCTTTCTGTACAATTTTTAGGACTTCATAAACCTGTCCCATGCCGGAAAAAACTGGCAAGACTGCTGCCGTCTAGAGTATCTTGCCAGACAAAAGTCCTTCTTAGGGTTAGAATTACCCCCAGAAGGACCCCCCTTGAAAAGGTTTGAAATCTCTCCCTCTTGCAGCATATCTATTTTGCCTTCCTCTAGGAGGAGAACTCTGCCTAGGAAATCTGAAGCACTTAGCAGCCTGAGGTAAAGATTTACCCTTTTTGTCTACCTGGCATATATTTTAAATTGCACAGGTGCTATTTTGACAATGCCCTGGTGTCGGGACCAACTGGGGAGACAGGGAGAGTAAGCCCTAACCTGTCCCTAGTAGCACTCTCCCTGCCTACTTTCCCAAACACCTTTAGCGGTAATTCGACAACTTGGAGCCGGTCCCTCCCTGCGCTACAGTGCAGTGGCGTAAAAAACAAATATACCTAGTTGGTCACATGACAAATACATTACAGGAAAATTAACAGACAACTAGACAGGATACAAATACTAACAGAGCAGAATATATACAGGCAAACTGATCAAGAACAAAGGACACTGTTCACAAACAGATAAGTACAAAGGACAAAGATCGTATCAACCAAACAGGATATAAATATAGAACACTGTTCACACTGAACACAGATAACTAACAAACTGGACAACCCACTCCACAAAAGGAGTAGCCAACAATAATAAAGCCAAATGGACTACTGGCCAGTGGGCACACTCCACCGTGTGATCAGGATGCTGACCCAGTAGGAAACAAAATATATACATGAAACTTCATAAACACGGATACAAGAAAACCAAACTCTACAACGTAGAGGAACTTGGGTCAGGATACTAAGCAGGATATTTCTCAAGATTCAAAACGGGATAGATTTCAAGATACAAGACAAAACCAAACTCCGCTAAGAATAGGAATCCAGGACAGGATTCTAATAGTGTGTACGCAGTCTAAGAAGAACGCACATACATCCTAAAACCGACTAACGTAACACAGACTATAATCTACAATGAAAGACTATAACTATGGCTAAAAACTCAGATCATATCACAAGATAAATACAAGGTAAATGCTCAAGAAGACATAGAAGTATAATGCACAAACAGACATAGCAGCATTGTTGCACAAGCAGACAAAGTGTATTGCACTAAATAACCAGCACTAGAATACAGACTGAGCTGGAGTTATATAGCCACACCTGCCTAGTACATAGGTGAAAAGCTTAACTCTTCCATGACGGGAAAGGAAAGCACAGAAAACAGATAATGCATGAAAAACAAGGTCTGAACAGGGCCTAAAACGGAAAAATGCAAAAACAAATAAACGGGCATTACACCTGGTCTTTGAGGCAAATTTGATCTGTTGGATCGAAGAACATAGAAAATTGATAGATATATTTGGGAAGATTTATCAAAACCTGTGCAGAGGAAAAGTTGACTAGTTGCCCATAGCAACCAATCAGATTGCTTCTTTCATTTTGCAGAGGCTTTGTCAAAAATATAAGAAGCGATCTGAGTGCTATGGACAACTCAGCAACTTTTTCTCTGCACATGTTTTGATAAATTTCCCCTATTGATTTTACTGAAACTGGCAAGGATATCATCCCTGTGTGTTCCAGAGTCAAAGTTTTTCTGAGTTTTATTCAGCCACTTCCTAAAGGCTTTCGCTACTTCATGGGAAGCCACTGCATTCTGGCTGGATCCAGTGATATAACTCTGTCTTTAAAGTGACCTTGATTCTTCGATCCATGGCATCACAAAGATTAGATCAGTCTTCAGATGGATCTATTGTCTTTTAGACAGCTTGGCAATAGCCATGTCCACCCTTGGGGGAACAACCCAGTCTTTGGATTGGGTCTCCAATATTTATTTTTACCAGCATACAAAATGACTGTTGTCTCAGATTTTCCCAGGTTGCAATGTGGCCGAGACCTGACTCACTAGTCAGCTGATGACAGGGAGCCTGTCTGCTTCAATGGGTGGAGCGATCAATCAGCAACTAATGCAACAGCTGTAGGCACCCTGATTGAAAACCACTCTGATTTGAATGGATGCCGCTCATTTATGTTTCAATGGGTGGGGTGGCTGATGTGTGGGAGGGAGGAAAATGGAATTGTGGGATTTGTAGTAAAAAAAAGAAAGGTCAAACAGTAAATACGAATTCACAAAAAGCTAGCCACAGTATTATGGTAATCTCACAACATAGCCATTTAGCCCCAAGACAAGTGCAGATCCTTCCTAAGCATGTCCATTACTGTCTGCCAGGTACATACTAAAATCACCTGATGGTGGAGAACCCCTTTAAACCTTATTGAAAGCACTGGTGCTTTCTCTGCCATCTTCCACTGAGCCTGCACCAGGCTGGTGAGAGCCTTCTACCTTCAAGGCCCTGAGCCCTTTAAAGATGGACAGAGTTTCCCACCGAAACCTCAGGCTGGCCCTCGGTCTGCACTAGCTTAATAAGCTTCTGAGCTCTTTCAGAAGGAAAGTAGACTTTACCAGTCTCAGGAACCTCATCATCTGACAAAGGAGCTGAAGCATATTTGGCTTAATCAAAAATCCCAGTCTTCCTCCAATTGCGATGGGCAAAAACTGTGATATCTGGGCTTCTTTCCCTTAGGCGGAGCAGCTAGGGTATCCTGAAACTGCTTTTATAGAGAGAGTAATGAACTCCTTTACTCAGACAAACATCTCCTGACTGAGGAGAAGGTGAAGGCGGACGACAGAAGATACAGGTTGAGAAATTGGAGACATCAGGCAGCGGAGTCTGACACTACCTGCATGCCAAATGCCTGGTCTTAGAAATTTCTTTCCCGCCAGGACTTCTAAGACCAGGATCCATAGAGATGCTGCAAGAAGAGAATCGATAGTTTACTATTCAAAATAAATAAATTCACTCAAAATAGTAAAAGAGGGTAATAAAAAACCCACATAGAAAAGTACAAGATAGATCATTATTGATCTCGGCACAGAGAGCTGCTGCAATGTGCAAGCATACTGCGCATGCTCACGGCAACTCGCACATCGCAGTGTGTCTGCTCGTAGTGGCGGATTGCTGCTCCGAGCAGGCACCTGTAAAGGCAGCATATGGCGGTCCTTCAGCGGTGGCTCAAAAGCATTATATGCGCCGGGGATCCGCTCATGTGAACGTACCCTTAGGCAGGCGCTAGAAAAAAACAAATACACTAATAGTATTAAAATACAAAACACACGAAAGCCTAACTTAAGGCAAGAGAAGAAGGAAATATGGAATGTAAATAATATTTTCATGAAAAAAAAAACTTACAATCCCCAGACACCCCCCAACAAGTTCGGGAGATCTTGTAGAGCGCGCCTGCCTAGCACGGAGCAAAAGAAGGGAATCCCTTACAATAGGCTACATTCACATCTAACTGGAGTGCTTATGAGCTGAAATATATCTGGTTAGCAAATCAGATTTCTCATTTGAGTCATTCATTAGGATTCATTCAGTTTTTTTTTTTCTGCAGAAAAGTAGGATTCTTTAAAATAATTTTGCATTAAAAGATTAAGGTTGTATTGCCACATACAGTATCTTCAGATCAACGGGTAGCAAAATCAGCTGAAAATATGCAGCAAAATATTCAACAGATATTGAATGTGTGAATACACAATTTTTTTTTTGTAGAGCAGCTTGAAGAGCAACTGCAGCTTGAATAAGTATCACTAGATGGAGTCAAAGAGCAGCTATGTACTGTCCATGTTCATTTTAAAGAGACTTTCACCAGTGTTTATAACCATGTACTACAGAGGAGGGTGTGCTTTAGTCTGCAATACTGTGCATAGAAAGAATGCTGTCAGTCATTGGTTGGTGGTCAGTCCAGAGGGGCAGCTTATGAATGAGATGAGCGAATCAAAGCTGACAAACCCAAATTTGTTACGAATTTCATGAAATATTCGATTTGCAACGAATGCGAATATCGCAGCAATTCTATCGCATGAATCACTAAATTAAACTCCATTTACTGAGGTCCAGGCTCCAGGGCATCTAAAAGGGCAGATCCACATGTCAGTACATGGGGCAAGGAATGCTGGGAAGGCAAGGTGGGAAAGGAAATAGGCGGGATGACCCTGAATCACATGCAGGATGCAGCCTATCAGCAGCCAGTCAACCCTGTGATGTCATAGCCCTATTTATCCGGCAGCCATTTTGCAGGCTCGTCATATTCATTATACTGCACAGAGATAGGACGGACATCACTGAGTGTGTGTTACACAGAAAAGCTCATTCCAGCAGCGTTTCACATCCTGGTCACATCAGCGTTCTGCGCAATTCTGTGTCTTTGTTCCACAACAAATCATCTGCTGGTTATACTAGTCCGTAGATGGTATAATACCCAGTAGTCCATTCCTAATAGTCTTTGACATAGTGCAATTTTGTGTTTAGTACACAGCTTTTTTGTGCTGCAGCACTGTTGTGTACTGCTGGTGTTGTGCAAAAATAAGTTTTTTTTAAGCGTACTGTACCGCATTTTCCGGCCCTCATAAGTGCATAACATATACGTACATCTAAGTAGTGTACTATTTTGTACCTGTAATCTGTCAAGGGCCTACATACTGTGAAAGTCCAGGCAAAAGTAATCACCTGCTTGTGTTTTACTAAAATACATTTTTTTAAGCGTACTGTACCGCATTTTTCTGCCCTCATAAGTGCATACCTGATACCACATACCTACATCTAAGTAGTGTACTATTTTGTACCTGATAATCTGTCAAGGGCCTATATACTGTGAAAGGACAGATAATAGTACACACTTGCTGCTGTTCTAGACAAATACTGTTTTAAGCGTAGTGAAGCGTATCGTACTCCCCTGATATACGCAATAAGTATGTCAGGCATAGTAGTGCCAGGATGTGCACAGTGGAGTGGCAGAGGCCTAAATTCATCAGGCACAGGCAGAAGTCACAGCGGAGTAGGGGCGTGTGGCAGCCGGAGTCGCAATGAGAGGTCTGAGCTCCTGGTGTCAGCTAGCAGTCGTGTCTCAACCAGCAACCCAGCAGCCGTGATTGATCAGTTCACTTGGTCATCCACTTCATCCAAAGTGACATCCGACACATCAGCGTTCTGCACAATTCTGTGTCTTTGTTCCACAACAAATCATCTGCTGGTTATACTAGTCTGTAGATGGTATAATACCCAGTAGTCCATTCCTAATAGTCTTTGACAGAGTGCAATTTTTTGTTTAGTACACAGCTTTTTTGTGCTGCAGCACTGTTGTGTACTGCTGGTGTTGTGCAAAAATATGTTTTATTTAAGTGTACTGTAGTGTTTTTTTCTGCCCTCATAAGTGCATAACATATACGTCTAAGTAGTGTACTATTTTGTACCTGTTAATCTGTCAAGGGCCTAGATACTGTGAAAGTTAAGGCAAAAGTAATCACCGGTTGGTGTTTTACTAAAATACGTAGCTGGGTCAGCTAGCAGTCAACAGTCGGTGGGTTCCTCAGACTCTACCCTCATTTGGCATGGCCCTCATGCTGCTGCTGCCGCCACCTCAAGGCTCCGTCATTGTGCCGCCATATGGTCTCCTCATGCTGATGCTGGTCCCCAGTTTCAAAAACTCCTCTGCATTAGGGTCACTTTCAGGACTCCTGATGCTGCTATCACCTCCAAGCTGTCTCATTCAACAACTATATGGTATCCTCTTGCTTCAGCCACTTCCAGGCTGTGCCATTCAGCCACTATATGGTCTCCTCATGCTTCAGCTAACTCCAGGTTGTGCCATTCAGCCACTATATGGTCTCCTCATACTGATGCCACCTCCAGGCTCTGTCATTGTGCTGACATGTGTCATTGTGCTGACTCCTTGTTAAATTTGGTCCTTTGTACCCACAAGTCTGGGGCCCGGGACACTAAAACATGGGAGTTAACATTTCAATTTCAAAATCTTCAATTTCTATTTTAAAATCTTCAATTTCAAAGGTCTCCTCATGCTTCAGCCAACTCCAGGCTGTGCCATTCAGACACTATATGGTCTCCTCATGCTTCAGCCAACTCCAGGTTGTGCCATTCAAACACTATATGGTCTCTTCATGATACAGCCACCTCCAGGCTGTGAAATTCAGCCAATATATGGTTTACTGATGCTGCTGGGAATAAAAAAATTAGTTACCATAAATCTTCAATTTCAATTTAAAAATTCATCTTTTAATCTTAGGGATTGTAAAGCCCTGGTGTCTACTCATGCTGCTGCTAGCTCCAGGCTGTGTCATTCAGCAACTATATGGTCTCCTCATGCTGCCAACACCTCCACGCTGTGTCATTTAGCCACTATATGTGCAAATATTTGAAAAGGCGGTCTTGGAGGCGCTGCTCCAAGACAGCCTTTTCCAAATATTTGCACATTTCCTAGCTGGTCCCATATTGGGAATCCAGAATCTGTCCGAGTGCAGCAGCTCTAGTTCACCTCGATTACCATGACCCTCAACAGTCATGGTATCTACACATCATCACCTAAAGGTGAGTATATCACTTAGGTGCGGTGGAGGGATCACACCAATTCGATATACGCTACAAGGGAGCGTCCCCCTGTCTTTCTTTTTTCTCTCCCATCTCCCTATAGCCACAGTATGGTCTCCTCATGCTGCCAACACCTCCAGGCTGTGTCATTCATCCAATATATGGTTTACTTGGTTTACTGATGCTTCAAGCACCTCCAGGCTGTGCCATTCATCCAATATATGGTTTTCTGATGCTTCAGACACCTCCATGCTGTGCCATTCATCCAATATATGGTTAACCGATGCTTCAGCCATCTCCAGGCTGTGTCATTCATCCAATTTATGGTCAACAGATGCTTCAGCCACTTCAAGGCTTTGCCATTCATCCAATATATGTTTTACTGATGCTTCAGCCACCTCCAGGCTGTGCCATTTATCCAATATATGGTTTTCTGATGCTTCAGCCACCTCCAGTCCAGTCATTCAGCAACTACATGCTTTAGTGATGCTGCTTGGCCTAGGACATTACTTATATATGTTTATGGTAGCACTAGGTACCATGCATCTTCAATGGAAATTTCAAAATTAATCTTTTATTCTTAGAGATTGTGAAGCCCTATTGTCTCATCATCTGCCGCCAACTCTAGGCTGTGCCATTCAGACACTATATGGTCTCCTCATGCTGCCACAAACTTCAGGCTGTGTCATTCAGCCACTAATGGTCTCCTCATGCTGCCAAAAACTCCAGGCTGTGCCATTCAGCCACTATATGGTTTCTCCTCATGCTTCAGCCCCCTCCAGGCTGTGTCATTCAGCCACTATATGGTCTCCTCATGCTTCAGCCACCTCCAGGCTGTGTCATTCAGCCAATATATGGTTTACTGATACTGCTGGACCTGGGCCTAAAAAAATTATGGTTGCACTAGTTACCATAAATCTTCAATTTAAATTTCAAAATTCATCTTTTAATCTTGGGGATCATGCTGCCAACACCTTCACGCTGTGTCATTCAGCCACTATATGGTGTCCTCATGCTTCAGCCACATCAAAGCTGTATCATTCAGCCAGTATATGATCTCCTCATGCAGCCAACACCTCCATGCTGTGTCATTCAGCCACTATATGGTCTCATGCTGCTGCCAGTTCCAGGCTGTGTCATTCAGCCACTATATAGTCTCATGCTGCCAACACCTCCATGCTGTGTCATTTAGCCACTATATGGTCTCGTCATGCTGCCAACACCTTCAGGCTGACATTCAGTCACTATATGGTCTCCTCATACTGATGCCATCTCTAGGCTCTGTCATTGTGCCGCTCTGCGGCAGTGATTCTAATAGCGATTCCTGTAATCTGCATGTCATACTGAATAACAGTATTATTTAACTACCCCATCACACTCCATATTCGTGTTAGAACAAAGCAAAGTGTTCTACACCCCTATTGAGGCTCTCTGTAGTCCAGAAATAGCCGTTTTTAATATAGATCCGCCGCAATATAAATTCGACCCTCAACAGTCATGGTATCTACACATCATCACCTAAAGGTGAGTATATCACTTAGGTGCGGTGGAGGGATCACACCAATTCGATATACGCTACAAGGGAGCGTCCCCCTGTCTTTCTTTTTTCTCTCCCATCTCCCTATAGCCACAGTATGGTCTCCTCAGGCTGCCAACACCTCCAGGCTGTGTCATTCATCCAATATATGGTTTACTTGGTTTACTGATGCTTCAAGCACCTCCAGGCTGTGCCATTCATCCAATATATGGTTTTCTGATGCTTCAGACACCTCCATGCTGTGCCATTCATCCAATATATGGTTAACCGATGCTTCAGCCATCTCCAGGCTGTGTCATTCATCCAATTTATGGTCAACAGATGCTTCAGCCACTTCAAGGCTTTGCCATTCATCCAATATATGTTTTACTGATGCTTCAGCCACCTCCAGGCTGTGCCATTTATCCAATATATGGTTTTCTGATGCTTCAGCCACCTCCAGTCCAGTCATTCAGCAACTACATGCTTTAGTGATGCTGCTTGGCCTAGGACATTACTTATATATGTTTATGGTAGCACTAGGTACCATGCATCTTCAATGGAAATTTCAAAATTAATCTTTTATTCTTAGAGATTGTGAAGCCCTATTGTCTCATCATCTGCCGCCAACTCTAGGCTGTGCCATTCAGACACTATATGGTCTCCTCATGCTGCCACAAACTTCAGGCTGTGTCATTCAGCCACTAATGGTCTCCTCATGCTGCCAAAAACTCCAGGCTGTGCCATTCAGCCACTATATGGTTTCTCCTCATGCTTCAGCCCCCTCCAGGCTGTGTCATTCAGCCACTATATGGTCTCCTCATGCTTCAGCCACCTCCAGGCTGTGTCATTCAGCCAATATATGGTTTACTGATACTGCTGGACCTGGGCCTAAAAAAATTATGGTTGCACTAGTTACCATAAATCTTCAATTTAAATTTCAAAATTCATCTTTTAATCTTGGGGATCATGCTGCCAACACCTTCACGCTGTGTCATTCAGCCACTATATGGTGTCCTCATGCTTCAGCCACATCAAAGCTGTATCATTCAGCCAGTATATGATCTCCTCATGCAGCCAACACCTCCATGCTGTGTCATTCAGCCACTATATGGTCTCATGCTGCTGCCAGTTCCAGGCTGTGTCATTCAGCCACTATATAGTCTCATGCTGCCAACACCTCCATGCTGTGTCATTTAGCCACTATATGGTCTCGTCATGCTGCCAACACCTTCAGGCTGACATTCAGTCACTATATGGTCTCCTCATACTGATGCCATCTCTAGGCTCTGTCATTGTGCCGCTCTGCGGCAGTGATTCTAATAGCGATTCCTGTAATCTGCATGTCATACTGAATAACAGTATTATTTAACTACCCCATCACACTCCATATTCGTGTTAGAACAAAGCAAAGTGTTCTACACCCCTATTGAGGCTCTCTGTAGTCCAGAAATAGCCGTTTTTAATATAGATCCGCCGCAATATAAATTCGACCCTCAACAGTCATGGTATCTACACATCATCACCTAAAGGTGAGTATATCACTTAGGTGCGGTGGAGGGATCACACCAATTCGATATACGCTACAAGGGAGCGTCCCCCTGTCTTTCTTTTTTCTCTCCCATCTCCCTATAGCCACAGTATGGTCTCCTCAGGCTGCCAACACCTCCAGGCTGTGTCATTCATCCAATATATGGTTTACTTGGTTTACTGATGCTTCAAGCACCTCCAGGCTGTGCCATTCATCCAATATATGGTTTTCTGATGCTTCAGACACCTCCATGCTGTGCCATTCATCCAATATATGGTTAACCGATGCTTCAGCCATCTCCAGGCTGTGTCATTCATCCAATTTATGGTCAACAGATGCTTCAGCCACTTCAAGGCTTTGCCATTCATCCAATATATGTTTTACTGATGCTTCAGCCACCTCCAGGCTGTGCCATTTATCCAATATATGGTTTTCTGATGCTTCAGCCACCTCCAGTCCAGTCATTCAGCAACTACATGCTTTAGTGATGCTGCTTGGCCTAGGACATTACTTATATATGTTTATGGTAGCACTAGGTACCATGCATCTTCAATGGAAATTTCAAAATTAATCTTTTATTCTTAGAGATTGTGAAGCCCTATTGTCTCATCATCTGCCGCCAACTCTAGGCTGTGCCATTCAGACACTATATGGTCTCCTCATGCTGCCACAAACTTCAGGCTGTGTCATTCAGCCACTAATGGTCTCCTCATGCTGCCAAAAACTCCAGGCTGTGCCATTCAGCCACTATATGGTTTCTCCTCATGCTTCAGCCCCCTCCAGGCTGTGTCATTCAGCCACTATATGGTCTCCTCATGCTTCAGCCACCTCCAGGCTGTGTCATTCAGCCAATATATGGTTTACTGATACTGCTGGACCTGGGCCTAAAAAAATTATGGTTGCACTAGTTACCATAAATCTTCAATTTAAATTTCAAAATTCATCTTTTAATCTTGGGGATCATGCTGCCAACACCTTCACGCTGTGTCATTCAGCCACTATATGGTGTCCTCATGCTTCAGCCACATCAAAGCTGTATCATTCAGCCAGTATATGATCTCCTCATGCAGCCAACACCTCCATGCTGTGTCATTCAGCCACTATATGGTCTCATGCTGCTGCCAGTTCCAGGCTGTGTCATTCAGCCACTATATAGTCTCATGCTGCCAACACCTCCATGCTGTGTCATTTAGCCACTATATGGTCTCGTCATGCTGCCAACACCTTCAGGCTGACATTCAGTCACTATATGGTCTCCTCATACTGATGCCATCTCTAGGCTCTGTCATTGTGCCGCTCTGCGGCAGTGATTCTAATAGCGATTCCTGTAATCTGCATGTCATACTGAATAACAGTATTATTTAACTACCCCATCACACTCCATATTCGTGTTAGAACAAAGCAAAGTGTTCTACACCCCTATTGAGGCTCTCTGTAGTCCAGAAATAGCCGTTTTTAATATAGATCCGCCGCAATATAAATTCGACCCAAAACTAATTTTTTAGGAAAATTCGGCGAATCGGCCGAATCTAATTTTTCAAAAGTTTGCTCATCTCTACTTATGAATATTGCATACTACAAAGTGGTCTGCTGTAACATCTATTTTATAAATAAATAAATAAAATACGGCCCCTAAAATGAAAACATAGCATCTCTCTCAGGGTGCCTGTAACCAGACTTCTGCTAGGTTCATGTATTGTGGCTATAGGGCAGAATTGCATATTGATTCATAGTGAATTGCTGCAGATTTGGGGCACGTACAAGTAAACTACCTAAAAAGCATGTACTTAAAGGGGTACTCTGCCCCTAGACATCTTATCCCCTATCTAAAGGATAGGGGATAAGATGTCAGATCGCCGGGGTCCCGCTGCTGGGGACCCCCGGGATCTCCGCTGCAGTGCCCCGCTATCATTACTGCACAGAGCACACTCACTCTGTGCGTAATGACCGGTGATACAGGGTCCGGAGCATCATGACGTCACATGGCCGCCTCGCCCCCTCCCATAGACATGTATTGAGGGGGCGGAGCCGTGACGTAACGATGCTCTGGCCCCTGTATCGCCAGTCATTACTAGGGGCAGAATACCCCTTTAATGCAAAACTGCTGCAATTCACAGTAAAACTGTGCACACCAACAATGATAAATTTCCCCTGATTTTCCCTGGTTTTGGAAAAATAGGCTTTGAATCAGTTGCTTAACCAATTGTGATATCTATATGATTCAGTCTGAGCAACTCCAAAATGGCAGGTATTGTAAAGTCCAGTATTTAGTGGTTAGTACCTACCAAAAGTGGTCCAAGGAAATACCAGTGTAATGGCAACAGGTTTATTTGTACCGAAGGCTCATTGATGTTTGTAGGGAGAAAAGGCCAGTCTGGTCAAATGTTACAGATGTCAAGAGTTTTTGTAGCCCAAAACGCTGTAAATGGAGCATAAAACAGTTAAAGAAAGTAATCCAGTTATATTTTACAGTGTGTTCATTGCTTACCTGTAGAAGGGATCGCACCAGGATGCAATATAGGGAGAATGCAAGCCAGCAGAGACCGTGTAAGGTACTGTGAAGTGTTCTGCTAGAAAACCTTGGTTCCTGACATTGATGTGGATGTTACTTTTATAAGTAGTATGTACCTTAACATTGTTGCAAAAGAAATGAATCCTTCATAGGAACAATATTCCCCAGTGGGAAAGGCCTCTTTTAGCAGCATAATGCAGCTTTTTACAGGGCAAAAACTGTTCAGAAATGACTTAAGGAATAAACCAAGGTGTAGAAATGAATCTGATTAGGGATTTGTGGGATGCGTGGGAAGGTTTTCATGGACTTTTCTCCTAACAGTGATTTTCCTATGAAAAAAAGCTATGACCGCCAGTCCATCTCCAGCCTGGTTGTGACCAGCAGAGATAGTCGGGGGGCCAAAAACAACTGAGTTGTCTGTGTTACACAATTTGCATAACTCTCATTATAAGAGTTGCGCAAGCTACTCTAGTCATGTAACTTCCAGTGTTACATAAAAAGCAAAGCTCCTGATGCTATGCCGCTTGCTTACCGCACATTAATGTCAATGGGAGTTACGCAAATTGCATAACACAGCCGACTTGGCTGTTTTCGATTTCCTAACTCTGCCAGTCACAAACATACTGAAGGTGGCATATCTTTTATATTTGGGCAAACCCTTTCAAAGGCTACAGTTTGTACACCTTTTTGGCATAATATTATATATATATTTTTTTTTTTTATACATCTTTAAGTTAAAGTTCTTTTTTACATTACATTTTACAGTATTTGTAAGCCAAGACTAGGAGTGGGTCCAAATCACAGAAAAAGTGCAAATCTTCGCTATAGTTTTGTTACTGCTGCATGAAAGTGGCATTTGAAACTAGAATCAAGTTACAAATTAAAACAAAATATTTTCTGATGTGTGTCTTTCATTCATTCATTCTGGATGTGAGGTCTGTGTGTCCAGGAGACTGCTGCCTTCATTAATTGTATTGTATTAGCTTATCTGCATTCCTGGACTTTCTTCCTGTATGGCTCACAAAATATCTCTTCTCACTAGTGTTGACAGCTATTGATGTTGAGGAGTGTGTGGGACTCTCATATTAAGTTTGTTATGGATACATTGCTTTTCTCTACACTTGTGTGTCCTTTCCTTCCTGTATGAGCTGCCCTCCATGGATGCTTTCCCCTTCTCTACACCCTGATCTGCTCTGTACAACCTCTTCTTACTTCCCTCCTTCCATCTCCAGAGTTCTGAAGGATGTTGAGAATGGTAGAAAACATTTAAATAAGACTATTTAGAAAGATGCTTCATTTTAAGCTTTATCTTTATTGATGGTTTTATGCTATTAGTAGCCATTCATGCTTTATTAGTGTGACCATATCAGGCCGATCTTCAGGGTGGTACTGCAGGATTTCTTTGATGAGACTTCTGCATTTTGCATCCACTTCTATAGCTTCAGGAAACATCACTCCTACCTGCTGAATTTTTGGCAGCGCACTCACATTGGAGTCATCAAATGGCATATTTCCAGTCACCATTATGTAGAGAATCACTCCCAGGGTCCAAACGTCATACTTTCTTGGGTCATAGGGTATACCCTGCAGCACCTACAAAAATAGCTGCTCTTTACAACAAAATGCAAAAACTACTTACATCACTCATTATTAAAAAAGATCTCTAGAATATCCAATAGTCATAGGTCATTAACCTCCAATTAAGTGTGGTAGTTACCTGATACCCAGGGCTCAAGTCCTGCAGGAGCACATGGGAACTGAGTTCCTGCACTTTTTCTACAGCAGGAATACCATTCCCATTAGCAGGACCAGCCCTTGAGTTGAAATCTTGGGTGATTTCCCACACTTCTTTTCCAAGGACATGACCTTTGGGTGGTAATCTATAGAATTGTTCATCCTATATTTGTACTGACTTAATGACCTAATCTGTAACCTGCAGACAAACCTGTAACCTGGAAAAAGCCTGAGTCAAACAGCTGAAATGCGGCCTCAAGACTCAGAACCCCCCCCCCCCCCACACACACACACACACACAATGAACTGAACGTACACCACTATAGGGTTCTATGGCCACGTAAGTTAATGGGGTACTCCACTGGAAAACTTTTTTTTTTAAATTAACTGGTGCCAGAAACAGATTTGTAAATTACTTCTTTAAAAAAAATATTTATCCTTCCAGTACTTATCTGCTGCTGTATGATCCACATGAAGTTCTTTTCTTTTTTTAATTTCTTTTCTGTCTGACCACAGTGCTCTCTGCTGACACCTCTGTCCATGTCAGGAACTGTTCAGAGCAGGATAGGTTTTCTATGGGGATTTGCTCCTATTCTCCTGACATGGACAGAGGTGTCAGCAGAGAGCACTGTGGTCAGACAGAAAAGAAATTCAACAAGAAAAGAACTTCCTGTGGAGCATACAGCAGCTCATAAGTACTGGAAGGATTACGTTTTTTTAATAGAAGTGATTTACAAATCTGTTTTAACTTTCTGGCACCCGTTTCCAGTAGAGCACCCCTTTAACTCATGTTTTTTTCATCCCCACATTCTTGTTTATTGTTCATCTGAAAAAGTTGTATTAGGGCTTATTTTTTGTGGGGCAAGTTGTGCTTTTTTTTAATTGGCACACATTATTTCGTCATATACAGTCATGGCCATAAATGTTGGCATCCCTGAAATTTTTCTGAGTATTTCTCACAGAAAAGGATTGCAGTAACTCATGTTTTGCTACACACATGTTTATTCCCTTTGTGTGTAATGTATCTAAACCAAAAAAGGGAGGGAAAAAAAGCAAATTGGTAGTAATGTCACACCAAACTCCTAAAATGGGACAAAATTATTGGCACCCTTTCAAAATTGTGGAAAAATAAGATTGTTTCAAGCATGTGATGCTCCTTTAAACTCACCTGGGGCAAGTAACAGGTGTGGGCAATATAAAAATCACACCTGAAAGCAGATAAAAAAGGAGAGAAGTGCACTTAGTCTTTGCATGGTGTGTCTGTGTGTGCCACACTAAGCATGGACAACAGAAAGAGGAGAAGAGAACTGTCTGAAGACTTGAGAACCAAAATTGTGGGAAAATATCGACAATCTCAAGGTTACAAGTCCATCTCCAGAGATCTAGATTTGCCTTTGTCCACAGTGCGCAACATTATCAAGAAGTGTGCAACCCATGGCACTGTAGCCAATCTCCCTGGGCTTGGATGGAAGAGAAAAATTTATGAAAGGTGTCAACACAGGATAGTCCAGATGGTGGATAAGCAGCCCCAAACAAGTTCCAAAGATATTGAAGATGTCCTGCAGGCTCAGGGAGCATCAGTGTCAGCGCGAACTATCTGTCGACATTTAAATGAAATGAAAAGCTATGGCAGAAGACCCAGGAGAACCCCACTGCTGACACAGAGACATAAAAAAGCAAGACTACATTTTGCCAAAATGAACTTGAGAAAGCCAAAATCCTTCTGGGAAAATGTCTTGTGGACAGTTGAGATCTTTTGGTAAAGCACCTCATTCTACTGTTTACCGAAAACGGAATGAGGCCTACAAAGAAAAGAACACAGTACCTACAGTGAAATATGGAGGAGGTTCAATGTTTGGGGTTGTTTTGATGCCTCTGGCACTGGGTGCCTTGAATGTGTGCAAGGCATCATGAAATCTCAGGATTACCAATGGATTTTGGGTCGCACTGTACAGCCCAGTGTCAGAAAGCTTTGTTTGCGTTCAAGATCTTGGGTCTTCTAGCAGGACAATGACCCCAAACATACATAAAAAAGCACCCAGAAATGGATGGCAACAAAGTGCTGGAGAGTTCTGAAGTGGCCAGCAATGAGTCCAGATCTAAATCCCATTGAACACCGGTGGAGAGTTCTTAAAGGGTACCTCTCATCAAAAAAACTTTTGATATATTATAGATTAATGTATGCAGAATAACTTTACAATTGCATGTTATTAAGAAATATGCTTCTTTCTATTTAATTTTCCACTTTGAAGAAATGACCACTAGGGGTCTCCCTACCAGTCCTGGCAGCAAGTATTTCAGACTCATGCTGGAGTCCTAAACACTACGAGCTGCCAGTCTGCTTTGTTCACAAAGGAGAACACTCAGAGCTGCCAGCCTGCATTGTTCACAGCCTGTTTGGCTGTGAACAAAGCAAGCTGGCAGCTCTGAGTGTTTAGGACTCCAGCATGAGTCAGAAATGCTTGCTGACAGGACTGATCGGGAAAAATACAATAGAAAGAAGCATATTTTTCATTAACATGCTATTAGAAAGTTATTCAACATTCATTAATCTAAAATATATCAAAAGTTTATTTGATGAGAGGTACCCTTTAAAAATGCTGTTGGGAAAAGGCACCCTTCCAATAAGAGAAGATATGCTTAAAAGAGGATTTATTGACTAGAATGCAACGCGTTTCGCTGCGCATGCGCAGCTTCCTCAGGCATGACAAAGGGAGGACACAGCGGGTTTAAATAGGTAAGATTTAACCATTTACATGACAAGTTCACAAACAGGGAAGTGCAATTGCAATCACCTGTGTGTAGCAATACACATCACAACATGCGTTTACAATTAGATATCACATATACAAAATATAACAAAATATTCACATTTATAAAGTCTATACAGACTGTCATAAAATATGCACAACAGACGACCTTTTTCTACATACCTATCCCATTGTTGTGTATGTGCTTACACAACCACCCAGGGTGAGCAGTTTTAATATATATATATATATATATATATATATATATATATATATATTTAGCCCCCTGGGTCCAACAATATTATTCTATGGAGCGCTTACTTCGTTGTCTCTTCCAATAAGAGAGACCTGGAGCAGTTTGCAAAGGAAGAGTGGTCCAACATTCCGGCTGAGAGGTGTAAGAAGCTTATTGATGGTTATAGGAAGTGACTGATTTCAGTAATTTTTTCCAAAGGATGTGCAACCAAATATTAAGTTAAGGGTGCCAATAATTTTGTCCAGACCATTTTTGGAGTTTAGTGTGACATTATGTCCAATTTGGGTTTAGTTCCAATACACACAAAGGGAATAAACATGTGTATAGCAAAACATGTGTTACTGCAATTCTTTTCTGTGAGAAATACTTCATTTTCTTGAAAAATATCAGCGGTGGCAACATTTACGGCCATGACTGTAATGTATTTTGGAGCCATAAAAAAATATAAATAACTTTTTCCAAGTTCACAATACGGGAAATATGACATGGTAACTTTATTCTATGGGTGAGTATGATTCCAATGATTCCAAACTTGGATAATTTAAGCTTTGCTTCATGGTAAAAAAAAAAAATAAAAAAAAAAATAGAAAACTTAAAAAAGAAAAACAAAGTTTGTTCAATGCCATGTTCTACCCCTATAACTTTTTTATTTTTCCACCTACAGATCTGTTAGGGTTTATTTTTTGCACCATGAGATGTACTTTGTAACAGTTCCACTTTTTCCCAGATACGACTTTTTGATAACTTTTTATTGAGTTTTATTTCTGGTAGGGGTTGTGACCAAAAATCAGCAATTTGAGCATGTGAAATTTTTTGCGGTTATGCCTTTCATCTTGCTGGATCATGAACATAATTATTGAATAGTTCGGACATTTATGCACACGGCAATACCAAATATGTTTTTTTTAATTTAAAGTGTTTTATTTTAAAAATGGGGGTGATTAAAATTTTTATTAGGGGGGGTATTTTTTTTATTTTTTTAAACATTTAACCTTTTTTTGAACACATTTTTGGCGCCACTAAAGACCACTCATAACCTATTGCATTACATTGATCTATGTTATCTGAGCTCGATTGCGTGGGTTGCCTAAGGCAGTCTTTAGCAATCACAGAGCCATGGAAGACACCAATGACCAGGTAACGCCCTGGGCTTCCCCAGTAACCCACGATTACACTGTGGTGGGAGAGGAGGGGTTTGGCGGCGATGGGGGTGACTAGACACCAGCGATTATCTGCATTTTGTGTTTAAATGCTGTGATCACTATTGATCACTGCATTTAACCATTTAGATGACGGACTCTAACAGAATCTAGCCAGGCCTAACGTCCATAATTACCAGCAGATGTCAGCAGGCATCTGCTGGTTATGACACAGACCAGATGTTTGGCAATACCCACTTTGCCCGACCCATGAAATACCGGTACGTCATGGGTCGGGAAGGTGTTAAACAAAATATTTCAACATTTCCGACATTTCCACATGTGGTGATATCAAATTTGCTGTGTTTTTTTTTTAATGTCCTTTACAGGGAAGAAGGGGGTGATTTATATTGGGGGTTGGGGGCCGGTGGCGTTTATATGTATTTTTTTAAAACATGTCTTTAGTATTTATTTTAAACTTTTTAAGTCCCCATAGGAGACTAGTATATGCAATCATTGGATTGCAATGTTCAATATTATGTTATAACATAGTACTGATCACCACCTACTACGGTATCTGTAGGCTGCACAGGAAGATCATCCATCCTGCACTCCGAAGGTTAGTAAGAGACCTACGGCAGCCATTTGCACTCATTGAGCCCACATGAATTCATCGGCACCTCCATTTTGACTACAGATGCTGCAATCGGATTTGGAAGTTGCAGATATGGCATATGCCATAATTTGTGACCCTTTTATGCCAAACACTGGTTTGAGTTACTTTTTATGCAAAGTTTTGCCACAATAGCTCTTCTGTAGGTTTGGATCAGGCTATCCTCCACTCTGCATAAGCATCAACAGACCATGGATGCCCATGACCCCACAAGATCTCTTATCTTGGAGATACTCTGGCCCAGTCATCTAGCTATCACAATTTGACCCCAACCAGAGTTACTTAGATCCTTATGTTTGCACATTGTTCCTGCTTTCAATGCATCTTCTTTAAGAACTGACTATTTACTTGCTGCTAAATATACCCCTCTTTGTTAGATGTCATTGTCACAAAATAATTAATGTTCTTACTTTTTCCTAACATTGATTTTAATACGGCTGATCAATGTGTATATAGAATAAATAAAACATAATATGGATACTCAGACTCACCTCTGGAGAAGCATATGCTGCAGAGCCACAGTAAGTGGTACATAGTGTTGAGTGATTCGGCAACATGGTTCCAAAACTGAAGTCTGTTATCTTGGCATTATGATCTGATGTAATAAGTACGTTCTCACACTTTAAATCTCTGTGTGTCACATGATGCTCATGTAGATACTTGATGGCTAGGGTGATCTGCTTGAATAGATGTTTAGACATTTTGTCTGATATCCTTCCTGCACTCTGTACTAACTGCAGGAGGTCTGTGAAACACAATTCCATTACTATAAAATGTAGTCCATTACTTATCTCAATAAACTCAAAAGCCCTTATGATATTGGGATGTCGAATTTTCCTCAAAATGTCCAGCTCTCGGGGTAAAAATTTCATGGTATATTCAACTGGGACCTTTTTCTTGTCCATGACCTTAATGGCCACCTTGCACTGGTATTTGCTTGATGTTGCCATTTTGACCTTTGAATAGGCTCCTTCCCCAATGGTACCTAATGTATTGTAACCCAGGTCCCTGAGCAGAAGATCAATAGTGGACATGATGACAGGAATAATCTGACCTTGGCCTTGATTCTTAGCTTGAGTGGTGAGATGATACTTCCTTTGTAGTTTCTCAAGGGTTTGATGATGGCATTTCCACACTGCATGAGTAATAATGTGCTCATCTGTGACCTTTTATCAAGTTGCCATGGTTACAGGTACATTTGGCTTAGAACTCATTAGCATGGCAAGATCCAGTGTAGGGTGTATGATAGTCCTGACCTAGTGTCCGAGGCTGCAGTGCTTTTGCCCACAGCGACCAATCTCAGCTCAGTATTCATATCTAACAAGCTCTAGGAAATGAGGCAATGAAAGCTGATCTGTGATTGGTTGCTGTGGGCACCTTACTCCAGATAGATGGATAAGTCTGGGCCAAAGGATACCTATTATTTAAAAAAAATTAGTGACCTATCAGAGGTTTTGATCATGGCGGTCCAGGTGCAAGTTTTTCATTACAGTTAAAAGGTTGTATGCCACCATTTTCTGATCAAGAAGAATTTGCCATTATATTGCTAATTAAAAATGGTGCCCATTTAATACAGCTGGAGGTAGATCACGGCCAGCGAGGAGGTGAAGTATGCTACTGCACTCTTCTGGTGGGGACCTCTAGAGATCAGTCAGGGTCTAATCACTCTCTGATGTAAATTCTCCTCCTAGACTGCCCCCTAGTGGGAATGAGCACTCTATTTATCATAGTTTATTGTAATGCTTGTCCAAAAATGTGTATTACTTTTACTCAATTTGGTGTACTCATTGAAAGGTAGTAGAACAGCACCAGTGGGTGCACAGGTGCATATATTTAGTACAGTGGAAGCTATAGAATGCTATTGCACTCTTTCAGAATAATACTATTCCAGTAATACAGATAGCATTGAAATGGCATTTTATGCATTCTTTTATGATGATACATTTTAAGGTTGTTTTACTTCACACAGTTTATAAAGACCATGGGTAAACTAGTCCTCTTTCTTTCATCTGCAGAAATTTGTTTTTATAGCTTAGACACTTTTCCTCAGCGCTCAGCAAAAGGGGGGTATCCTTGGGAAAAGGTAGTGTGGCTTAACATTGTGTACCAAAAAATGTGCCAGTGTTCTAGCACAATAATTTGGCACAGCTTAAATCCACTAATAATTGGTCTATACTTAGACTTGTGGTGCCGGGGTGTTGCAGTGGTGTAGCAGGGTCTGGTGGCATTAACCTTGTGTGGTAAGGTGTTATTAACCCCTGATTAGTCTTGACGCCAGGATGTGGTTATTTCGGTAGGGTAACCGCCATCAACCAACCCAAAAACGGTCTTCAATAAAGGAATGTCCACAGCAGGAATTATGCAAGAACTGGAACTTTTACTTGAAATTCTTATTAAACAGTCTTTACAAATATGCAGTTTCTCTATAGGCAACCAGGACACGGGATACCTTGCAGGCTTGCTGGGACTTGTAGTATTGAGATGATTTATGCCAGCCACTGTGCTACTAATATTATTCTTGCATTGAGTAGTAGTCACTAGAATTGTAGATAGCTTGATAACTCACGTTTTGAAAAGTGCTGCAGGTTCTATAGGCTTTGGCCCAGGTATTGTGCTTGGCTGAAATCCAGGAATCAAGAGAGTGAATTTAGAGACTACAGTCCCTTATATACTAAGGGGGCTGGACTAAAGCCCATTGGTTGCAAATTATGTGGTTCCTGTGCCCATGGCACTCTGGGTAGTGTCACATGACAGTGGTTCACATGACTAACCTCTATACATTTGTACAACTTTATGTATAATGAACAATATGTACACAACACATTTACAATGCATTGACAGAAGGTGAGCAAGGGGTGAGACCTGCAGGAGAGCCCTATGGACTGCAGGGACTCTTCCGGAGGGGACCTAGAGATGGTACAGGATCATGTCCTGTACCGGGACACCACAAACCCCCTTACTTAACAAAAGTCGTCCCCGACGTATGTCCCCTTAGGGAGAGGAACGGAATGGCCATAGGGCCGGATGCAGTTATGAAGCATTAATCCAAATGTCCCAGTTCAGGCTGGAGATAACAAAAATGATGAAAAAATATATAGTCTCTGTGCATTTAAATAATGTCCATACATGCTCTGGGACTTATTTACAAACAGGATGGAATAAATATTTTTTCCTTTTCCTTCCTTTTTGGTGAGTTACTGATGATGTTATTAGTCAGTATAACAATGATACTATATTACGTTTCAATACCTTTTTCTGTATAGGTATACTTGTTTTCTTTTATTATGATGCATCTCTAACAACTAGGCATACAATATGACTAGCTTGATCCTAGCTATAACATCTGTCTATAGCTGAAACTTTTTTGACATATGACATTTGACTGACATGTAGATATTTGACTATGACTAGGAAATATTTTTACTTTTTTTTTTATTGACACTTGACATGAATTATATATAATGACTGTAATTCTTCTACATACTGAAATTAATCTCACTTTTACCATTTTATTGACATTTATTTGATATACCACATATATTTTTTCCCTTTTTATACACTGGCTGCGGATTGGGTTGCCTGAGGCTTTCTGCCCCATGCCTTAGCTACTATGGTCTATCGGTACTACACACTTACCCCTAGAACTCTGGATCTAGATAACAATTTCACTTACTGTTACCTTTTTGTATACGTGTATTTTTTTTTTCTTTTAAAATTTTTTATTTTAATATTAAACAATTACAAAAATACATTGTACAATTCAGATAAAACCACGTTACCAATCAAGAGAGAAACAAAAGCCATAGAGGCCAAATAGCCATGCTTGTTTACATCTAAGAGTATACCTATTTTTAACACGGATAGTCTTCCCACCATCTCCCCCATGTCTTCATCCAGGGGGAGCATAGTAGATTTACTCCAATTTATCTCCAACCCAGATAGAGGGGCAAATGCCTCGAACATCTTAATGATACAATGTATTTTTTCTTGTGGGTTAGTTACAAAAAGGAGGATATCATCTGCAAATAGCAAGATCTTACTCTTATCTCCATTTACTTCAAATCCCTCATAAACATCATTATCTCTTATCCAAGCCGCTAAGGGTTCAATATAAATTAAAAATAAAGAGGGTGAGAGGGGGCAGCCCTGCCTTGTTCCTCTACTTAGTTTGAATGGGTAGGAGGGAATTCCATCCACCACTACACTCGCCTCGGGGTTAGTGTATAATAACTGAATATAACTCAAAAACCTCGGGCCCACCCCAACCCTCTTCAAAACTTCCCAGAGGTATCCCCACTCCACCCTGTCAAAAGCTTTAGTAGCGTCCAATGACAGAATGGAGCAGGGGCCCCAGGATCCACTCTGGATTGCTTCATACACCTGGTGAATATTGTCATGAACCGTTCTTCCTGACCTAAACCCTCCCTGGTCATTGCCCACCACTGCATCCACTACTTTATCAAATCTCCTTGCCAATACTTTCGCTATTATCTTTATATCTGTATTAAGCAAGGAGATAGGACGATATGAGCCCAAATCCAAGGGATCTTTATCTTTTTCCTAATGAGTCTAATATTAGCCTCACACATAGATTTAGGGAGAACCCCCCCCCCTCCAGGATTAATTAATGATACCCAGCAGTTTTGGAAGTAGCAGGGTTGAGTATATCCTATATATCTGGAATGGAATGCCGTCGGACCCGGGGGATGTATTCCCTTGGATTGATGCCAATGCCTCCTCCAGTTCCTGGAGGGAAATTGGGTCATCCAAGGAATCCCTAACATCCTCTGTCAAACTTGGAATATTAATTCCCCTCAAGAATTCCGCTACCTCCGCCCTATTAATATTGCTGCCTATATAGAGATTGGAGAAAAAAGAGCTAACCATTTGGGCTATTTCTTCTCTTTCTGTGGTTATGCTGCCATCCTCCCTCCTCAGAGCCATAATACCACATTCCTCGCCTTGATTTTTAAGTAATCTTGACAATGTCTTATTTGGTTTCCCTTTCTCAAAGAAATTAAATTGCCCACTAAAGAAAAGTTTATTTTGTGCCTTTTTAAGTAGATATTCTTTATATTCCTCTTGAGCTGCCTTCAGTTCTAACAGCTGTTCACCCCCACCATCCTCTTCTATCCCTGCTTCTAATGTTGCCACTTTACTATTCAGTACTGATTCTTCCTGTGAGAATTCCTTTTTCTTTTAATTGATTCGCCCTATATATAGGCCCCTCAGATATGCCTTCATAGTATCCCATACCACCTGAGGGTTTGCGGACTTATGATTAATCTCCCAGAATGCCTCTATTTCCTGTCTAAACCAGTCCTGGTCTCCCACTAATTCTATCCAGTGGGGGTTGAGCCGAAAGCCCAACCTTTTCCCACCCATCGCCTTACCTCCAATTTCCACCACCACTGGGCAATGGTCCGATAGGGTTTTAGCTTTATACTGCACCCTGCTGGTCCAGGTCATCGCATTCTTATCACACAGGCATAAGTCAATTCGGGAAGCGGTGTTATATGAGGTACTAAAGCATGAGTACTGTCTTACTCCTGGGTTTAGTTTCCGCCACCCGTCAACCCAATTCATCTCTCCACAGTATCTCGCCAATGCTGTTTCATTCCCCCCTACATTCCTACCTAATTTGTATCTGTCCATACTAGGGTCCATTACATTATTCAAGTCTCCAACTATCCATAATGCCGAATGTGTCTTACTTTCGCTATAACTCACGAGGTCCCTCAGAACATCCACTCTAAAAGGTGGAGGAATATAAACAAAAGCCAAGATGACGGCCCTATTTTCCCATATTCCATGAAGAAATACGTATCGACCATACTTATCTACCTTTGCATTTTTAGTTTCGAACGGTACCTTCCTGTGGACATATACTGATACTCCCACGGAGTAAGAAGAAAGTCTGGAATGGTATTCTTCTTTGGCCCACTTCCTTGGAAGTATCTGCTCATCTCTTGACCTATGGGTCTCGACTAAACATATGATCGCAGGAAGGCACCTCCGAATATAATCGAAGATTGCACACTTTTTAATTCTATCCGACATGCCTCGTACGTTCCAGGCTAACAATTTGAGCATAGACATATTTAACTAAGAAACAACAAAAAAAAAAAAAAAAAAAAAAAGGAGATCCCCTCATTCGATCGTCCCGTGCCATCCCTCCTCCTTCCCCCTACCCTTCCTCCCCCCGCACCCCCCCTCCCCATAATGCACCGTACTTCTACTATGCACTCCTATCCTAGTGACACCCCAGAGAACCCCCCAACCCCTCCCCCCGAGACGTAAATTTATTACTCAACTAGTACTTCCAACCCCTAATGCCACAATAGTGCCTTGTATTACATGCCTTCTTTATCCATCCAATCTGAGACTTCTTGTGGGGTTCCAAATATTGTTACCTTTCCCTTATGCTCAACCCGGAGTCTCGTTGGAAACAACAGAGAGAAGGGCACCCCCGCGTTCTTTAGCCGCCTTTTTATCTCCCGAAAGGATGCCCTTTTCCTCTGGGTCTCCCAGGAGAAATCCTGATATACAAAAATATTCTGACCATTATACTGTAGGTCCCTCATCTCTCTTGCCCTCCTAAGGATAGTGTCCCTGTCCTGGGAGGTATATAACTTAATTAGGATTGTCCTAGGGGGACCCCCCGGAGGGGGAATCCGCCTTGGTACCCAATGAGCTTGTTCAATCCCAAACATTGGGGTAAGATGCCCTTCCCCTATCCCCTCCTTCAGCCACCTACTAAGAAACTGTATGTCAGAGTCCCCCCCCCCCTCCTCCGCCCCCTCAGGAAACCCTACCATCCTTATATTACAACGTCTAGATCTGTCCTCAAGGTCAGTGAGCTTATCTTTAACAGATGTCCTCTCCTTTTTCAAGTCATTAACCTCCTCCTCCAAAACCTTAATCCTATTTTCTGTTTTAGGGGCTTCTTCCTCCAGTCTGGAAATCCTATCTCTCATTTTAGTCATATCGTGTCTTATCAGAGATACCTCAGTAGATACCACACCCAGTTGTTTATTTATCTCCTCAATTGCACAATTAGATTTTTTCACCCCTCCCAAGATCTCCTCCAACATCTGAGTTCCCATAGGGGGCACAGACTGCCCATCCTCAGTTTCTTCCACTTCCAAAACCGAGTGCCTAGAGCCTGTTTTACTAGGGGAGAGATCCTTCTGGGTTCTAGTTTTAATACCCACAGCTGGAGACTTCCATATTTTATCCAGTTTACCCATAGCCCCCTTGTCTTTTTGTGGCGAGCTGCCCCCTGATCTTCTGGGGTTCACCTTAGGGGCCATTTCTCCCGCTATTTCTCTTCACTTTATATTTGTGGGGTATATGTATCACTGCGAAGGTGTCACAAATTAACTTAGCAACTTTATGCACCATAGGCCCCTCCCACTCCGAAATTTACATCCCGTTATTTACAACATACAAAAGTGAGGATTCGCAGTCCCATATGGCTCTGGGGTGCGCTTAAAACCAAGGGTGTCACACCCTGATCCAGAAGTATCCACCACCAAATATAGCATACTAATATGCAACTAAGAAGTCATTAGCGTATTCACGCTACCCCTGATAGCCAGTCCAATCACCCCCCAGAGTCACTGATCTTATTGGGTCCAGGGAGGGGTCCAATTTCATGAGAGGAATTCTGCTAAGACCAAGTTGTTCAATTTAGTCCAGGAGTCCAGGTTTCTCCTGTATAAGAGAGAGAGGGGGGGGGGGTAAATCCTCTAGAAACATCGGTTTTTACAGCATGGCAAGCCATAGATACATCTACGTGGCCATGATTATACCATCCATACTCCTCAAGGTCCATACAGCTTTCATTATGGGCAGAGAGTCTCCATGACTAAAAGTAAAGGATGCCTAAAGGGAGGAGGGAGGGGGGGCACCAGTCCCACATTGCTCAGTTAGTTCAATTCCCCGAGACGTCAATTGTCCATTAGGGCTCGGCCTAGGCGGGCAGGAGCATCACTACCACTGTAATTAGGCGTATTGTCACTCACTTCTCATGTGTAGCAACCAAATAGCCCCCCCAAGGGGATCAGCTAATAATATACATGTCTGCCTCATAAAAACATTTAGTAAACTCAATGGGTGCTCCACAGTTACCAACCATCACAGGGGGAAGAGGGGGGAGACCCGGACATATGCATTGCCACAGCTGTCACTCACCAAATCACTAGGAGGAGTGACCAGGCAGGGAGTCAGGCATCCAATATTGTCCATTCCACATGGGACCAGTGCAGGGGGCTGCTGCTGTTCAGAATATTGCCGAGGTATTAATCAATGGTTTCACCTAGTTGGAGGGAATCCGTGAGTAGGTTTCATGGCAGTTTGTCCTCATGTAAGACACATCCATGCAGGGAGACTGCTCAATAAGAAAATCTGCCCCAAAAGGAAGCGATAACTCACCGGCTTCTGCACTGTTAGATATTTATCACATATAGCATCTGATCGTTTTACTCAGTTCCACTCTCCATCCACAAGAAAGGGTCTGGTCCAGCCTAACCAGATCCCAGCAAGGAGTAGGGAGCTCCACACATGCCCCTCAACACCTCCACGTCGCTGTGACCTGCTGTGAGGCAGGTGCCACCATATATGGGCCTCCGGAACAAGCCCGAAGCTCCTCTCAATAGCTGGCTGCAGAAGACCACACCCCCCCTCTCTCACCTCCTCTCCGGCATCCCCTTCCACAGCGCCTCCCGTCCTATCCGACGACGGGTCGCGCCACCGCCGTCTCACTCCTCCCACGGCAAAATCCAGCGCCCCCAGCTCTTCACGAGGCGTCCGGGCAGGAGAGCCCCACTGTCGGCGTTAGACCGTGAGTATCCCGGCATCGTGAGGTCGGTATCCACTCCACATCCGTCCCGAGGGCTCAGGGGGCGGGGCCAGAGCCCCGGAGTGCGCGGCCCTAGCTCATGCCGCCGTCACTTCCTCTGACATACGTGTATTTTTTAGTTAGCTTCAGGAATACCTTCTGGCCACAAAAGCATCCTGAATACGTAGAGATAAGAGAGAACATATTAGTACATGACATTTGTGCATTACAGTGGTAAGGACTGGTAATAAACAGGTTACATTCCCTAAGACTCATTTTCTTGTGTGGTGTCCCAGTACCAGATTGCATCAGTTACCTTGTGGTGAGCTCCCCAAAGTCAGAGTCCCTAGCTACCGGTGGGGTCCTCATCAATAGTTAGCCCCTTGTCACCCCTTTAATAGTTAAAACTATTCAAATTCAATGTGTAAATATGTAGATAAAGTGTATTTACCTTGTTGTAGTGTCGCAGGACCTGCGGGTCAAGTGATGCGTTCCAAAACACTCTGGTTTATGGTTCAAGGACCTTTGGAGGAAGTCAGGTGATCGCCCACCATGCATTGTAACGGTGAGTGACAGCTGACACGGACCAATCCAAAACGGCCCTGCCCATATAAGGGAGCAGCGGCCATTATTCACTCTCTTTCCTCGTGGGCTGCTGATGGAGGAGGATCTGCGCAGCTGTCATCAGCAGTGACTAGGCCCAAGCCTTGCGGCATCTTACAAAACTGTGAGTTATCTAAATCCCTGTTAAGTCTGCAAGATCACCGGACCTAAACAGACCCCTAAATCCGGACGGATCTCTGCATCAATCCTAATTCTACTAGTCCTTTGGATAAGTCCATGGTCCGCAGCATCTGTCAATCACTGCCGTGCTGTATAGAGACTGTATTGCTAAGACTGCTGCTGTTAATTGGATGTACCGCAAGTACCTCAGTAAAGTTTATACAAGTTCAAGTTCATCTCTATTGTGGACTTTCATTCATTTAAGCACGCACCTATCGTTTCTGGGAAGGGTGGCGATAGGCCGAAGATTTACCTCAGCATATTAACCCCCACCCTGGCGTCATGAGTGACATGGGTTAAATTAACCCTTCATATACCGAAGCAACACCCCAACTACACTACACCACAAGGCAGCTACCACATATGTATTTAAATTTTAGTGAGACATGTGTACTCGACTTTATGAATGTACACTACTTGGATTTGTATGTACTGAATTATGTTTACGCTGAATTTTATGAATATATGTGAAGAGTGGCGTTTCTTGTTACTACCAGAGGAGCTGAGACAGCACCTAAGTAGAAACACTATAACACCTTTATATAATTTTATACTTCTGTACAGGAATTTTGTACTTCTGTACAGTAAACCATTTACATTTTTGATATTTTATGTAACCATAATTTTTTATTTGCTTGAAATTCAACAGTTACATGCTAGCAGCACAACACTTGAGATTTCCAGGTTACACTTACCTGCTGTTGAAGTGCAAAATTTTGTGCCCAAAAATATATTACTATTATAACATTTACATTAACGGTCAAGTAAAGCTTGACACTCCACCTACATTATGGAGTCCTGAATGAAAACATGGCTATGCAGGGCACAAACTTACTAGATCCTCCTCAAGCAAGGAGTCTCTCGGCCAGGCACAAACTTATGAAGGTGGATACATTGCAAACAAGAGAACTTCTTGACATAGTCCTGCCAGGCACTTTATCTGGAACTTGTTGCAGAACTGAAGAAAACCTGTAACAACCAGAGGATACTAGTGTACCACACAGTTAGTGATAAACAAAAATTATGACTTTAGAAGTTGGATCTTTTTGCCTCCCAATCTCGCCTATCAGCATGCTTCATACTTTGCGAAATATATAGAGGAACACGAGGTTGAGCTTCCCTCATGGGGTTTACAGTAGTGTCCTAAGCAACATTTGTGAGCCGGGACTGTGTCACTGATGGATTCATGCTCACAACAACATTAATGGCAGCGGCTGAGGCCACTGGTACTACAGTTGGTGCCGGTTGGTTCGGCCTCACCTCCTTAGGTGGCGTAGGCCGTGGCACATCATTTGGTGTCTGCTGATTAGGCCACACCTCCGGAGTAGGCCTAGGCACATTGGGTGGTGCCTGTTGGTCAGGCCTCACCTCCTTAGAGGGAGTAGGCCTGGGCATATTCTCTGTTAGCGATGATGCCGACGTTGACCTCTTCATGTACTTAGGATCCATGATGGGCACCTCGTACTTGGACATTTCTTCCTCACAGGCTGTATCTGGCAACCTCATTGGCCGAATTCCGTGACGATCTACGTCACAGTCGTCCGATGGGAAGTATGTGAAGGTTGGATTTTTGGGACTAGTTATGGCTGCAGCCCATTCACCCCGCAGACTCTTGACTAGGGTGTACTCTACTATCTCCCCTCGCTCTAGGGAGTGATATCTTGTAGGCAGGTAGTCCCGCTGAACGGCCCTTCTGTTGACTAATATGGTCCCTCCATGCCGTCAGTCCTGGAGGGTACCAAAGCCTCATACTTTATCAAATTTTACAACTGTGGCGCGTCGGCGCTCTAAGGGTGGCTCACCATCTCGAGGATAGTCCAGCATTTGTATATATAGAGCTTCCAGCTTTTTAGTGTCCATCTGTTGCTCTACTTGGACTTCATAAGGGAGGCGTTTCGGCTCATATCTCTCTTTCTATACTGGACCCCTAGCTTTTCAATGACACCGGTAATTTCGGCCTTCCTGCGGGCCCTTTCTGCCTCAGCTGTGGGTACCCATGGATGGGACTTCCCTGGCAAGGGAAGGACATGGTCCCACATGTACTGTATGAGCGCAGGCTCGTCGCCAAACAACCACTGTGGAAGGGGGGGTGACCGCGGGCGTGCGCTAACGGGTGCCGATTTCTGTACTAGGGTTTCCCTGTCGGGGCTGGAGGAGGAAGAAGGAGTAGAAAAGTGGCTTCAGCCGGCATACTTACATCCGACTCCTCAGTTGCGATCTCCGCCCAGGATCCCCAGGATCTGTGGTGAGGGGACAATCTCACCAGAGATGCAGGTCCTGAAGTCTGCAGTGACTCCCCTCTCGGGGTGGTTGGCCACTCGTCATCCTCTGGAAGCGGAGGCAGGTTGCTGCAAGCAGTCAGCTAGGTCCTGGAAAAGTTGCGCTGTGGCCGTGACAACTTTCCGCTGCTCCGGCGCCATCTTGCTGCTCTCCTCACATGTTCCGGTGGGCTCCGCCATCTCTGCACACCTTGCTGACATCTCCTAACTGTAGAGGTCTGGCCACTTGGCTGCTTTTATATGAGGCTTCAACAAAATGGCTGCCAGCCGGAAGGACGTCATCGGTGCAGCTCTGACTTCCTGTCCCCCGGCAAACACAAACACAACAGTTCCACTTCGGCATAGGAAAAGCTACATGATGTTCACGCCGAGGGGCAGGACGGAGACCAGTGCGGGACATTTTGGCGCGCTTCTCGGGTTCTTCTTTAACCCCTTCAGGTACTTTTTGTAGCGGAGCACGTAGCATGCCTTCGTTACTGATTTTACACATGGCCACAATACAATATTCTTTGCCTCCCCCCTTACTTTTTCTTTCGCCCCGGCAAAGCACAATTTCAGCAACAATGTCCTGTACACTTTTGGCCGCGATTTCAATCTCTACTTGCAAAAATCCTGGACAGTATTCTATACACATTCATGCATAGGGGGAGGACTATGGCACTTGTAATCACTGTGTACACCTGTTTTTAGTTGCGCTACGTCATGGTAGCTGAGATATTTAAAGCACACACCCGTATCCTGTCCGCGGGACGCCAACAGACATGTGGTGCCGGGGTGTAGCAGGGTCTGCTGGTTTTAACCCCAGATTAGTCGTGACGCCAGGATGTGGTTATTTCGGTATGGTAACCGCCGTCAACCAACCCAAAAACGGTCTTCAATAAAGGAATGTCCACAGAAGGAATTATGCAAGAACTGGAAGTTTTACTTGGAATTCTTATTAAACAGTCTTTACAAATATGCAGTTTCTCTAGCGGCAACTGGGACACAGGATACCTCACAGGCTTGCTGGGACTTGTAGTATTGAGATGATTTATGCAAGCCACTGTGCTACTAATATTATTCTTATGTTGAGTGGTAGTCACTAGAATTGTAGATAGAGCTTGATAACTCACGTTTTGAAGTGGCTGCAGGTTCTTTAGGCTTTGGCCTAGCGGAGATGAATTTAGATAGTACAAGTATTGTGCTTGGCTGAAATCCAGGAATCAAGACTACAGCCCCTTATATACTAAGGGGGCCGGACTAAAGCCCATTGATTGCAAAGCCTGTGGTTCCTGTGGTTCATGGCACTCTGGGTAGTGTCACATGACAGTGGTTCACATGACTAGCCTCTATACATTTGTACAACTTTATGTATAATGAACAATATGTACACAACACATTCACAATGCATTAACAGAAGGTGAGCAAAGGGTGAGCCCTGCAGGAGAGCCCTAAGGACTGCAGGGACTCTTCCGGAGGGGACTTAGAGATGGTACAGGACCATGTCCTGTACCGGGATACCACAGACTAGAAAATCAAAAATTTAACAGATTTATCAAATAGCATGACAGTCTTTGACAAATCTAGTTCACTGTCAAACTGAGTAAAACACATTTAATAAAAAAAATTAGGGTGCATTCACACAATGTTATTTCTGTGTTTAACATATACATTTTATAGGAAAAAAATTATACATTAACCCAGAGCTTGACAAAGCAGCACAAAAGGTTAGGAGCCAGGATGCTGCATGTCACATAACGGGATGTCACTGTCACGATGCCGGCTGGCAGGAGGTGGATCCTCTGTGCCAGAGAGGGATTGGCGTGGACCGTGCTAGTGGACCGGTTCTAAGTTACTACTGGTGTTCACCAGAGCCCGCCGCAAAGCGGGATGATCTTGCTGCGGCGGTAGTAACCAGGTCGTATCCACTAGCAACGGCTCAACCTCTCTGACTGCTGAAGATAGGCGCGGTACAAGGGAGTAGACAAAAGCAAGGTCGGACGTAGCAGAAGGTCGGGGCAGGCAGCAAGGATCGTAGTCAGGGGCAACGGCAGGAGATCTGGAACACAGGCTAGGAACACACAAGGGAACGCTTTCACTAGGCACAAGGGCAACAAGATCCGGCGAGGGAGTGCAGGGGAAGTGAGGTATACATAGGGAGTGCACAGGTGAACACACTAATTAGAACCACTGCGCCAATCAGCGGCGCAGTGGCCCTTTAAATCGCAGAGACCCGGCGCGCGCGCGCGCCCTAGGGAGCGGGGCCGCGCGCGCCGGGACAGGACCGACGGAGAGCGAGTCAGGTACGGGAGCCGGGGTGCGCATAGCGAGCGGGCGCCACCCGCATCGCGAATCGCATCCCGGCTGGAGGCGGTATCGCAGCGCACCCGGTCAGTGGATCTGACCGGGGCGCTGCAGTAGCGAGGGTGTAGCGAGCGCTCCGGGGAGGAGCGGGGACCCGGAGCGCTCGGCGTAACAGTACCCCCCCCCTTGGGTCTCCCCCTCTTCTTGGAGCCTGAGAACCTGAGGACCAGACTTTTGTCTAGGATATTGTCCTCAGGTTCCCAGGATCTCTCCTCAGGACCACAGCCCTCCCAATCGACCAAAAAAAAGGTTTTCCCTCTGACCTTCTTGGAGGCCAGTATCTCCTTTACGGAGAAGATGTCCGAAGAGCCGGAAACAGGAGTGGGAGAAACAAGTTTGGGAGAGAAACGGTTGATGATGAGTGGTTTAAGAAGAGAAACATGAAAGGCATTAGGAATACGAAGAGAAGGAGGAAGAAGAAGTTTGTAAGAGACAGGATTAATCTGGCACAAAATTTTGAAAGGACCAAGATAGCGTGGTCCCAATTTGTAGCTGGGAACACGGAAGCGGACATATTTAGCGGAGAGCCATACCTTGTCTCCGGGAGAAAAAATGGGGGGAGCTCTTCTTTTCTTATCAGCAAACTTCTTCATACGTGATGAGGCCTGAAAGAGAGAATTTTGGGTCTCTTTCCATATGGTGGAAAGATCACGAGTTATTTCATCCACAGCGGGCAAACCAGAGGGCAAGGGAGTAGGGAGGGGGGGAAGAGGGTGACGGCCGTACACCACGAAAAATGGGGATTTGGAAGAAGATTCAGAGACTCTGTAGTTGTACGAGAATTCGGCCCATGGAAGAAGATCTGCCCAGTCATCCTGGCGGGAGGAAACAAAATGCCGTAAATAATCACCCAGGACCTGGTTGATTCTTTCTACTTGCCCATTGGATTGAGGATGATAAGCAGAAGAAAAGTTTAATTTAATCTTGAGTTGTTTACAGAGAGCCCTCCAGAATTTTGACACGAATTGGACGCCTCTATCCGAGACGATCTGCGTGGGCAACCCGTGAAGACGAAAAATGTGTACAAAAAATTGTTTTGCCAACTGAGGCGCTGAAGGAAGACCAGGAAGAGGAATAAAATGTGCCATCTTGGAAAATCGATCAACGACCACCCAAACAACAGTGTTGCCACGGGATGGGGGTAAGTCTGTAATAAAATCCATACCAATCAGAGACCAAGGCTGTTCGGGGACAGGCAGAGGATGAAGAAGACCAGCAGGCTTCTGGCGAGGAGTCTTATCCCGGGCACAGACAGTGCAGGCCCGCACAAAATCAACAACATCCGTCTCCAGAGTCGGCCACCAATAGAAACGAGAGATGAGTTGCAAGGATTTCTTGATGCCCGCATGGCCTGCGAGATGGGAGGAGTGACCCCATTTGAGGATTCCGAGGCGTTGGTGTGGAGAGACGAAGGTCTTCCCTGGAGGAGTTTGCCTGATGGAGGCTGGAGAAGTGGAGATCAGGCAGTCAGGAGGAATGATGTGTTGCGGAGAGAGCTCTACTTCCGAGGCATCCGAGGAACGAGAGAGAGCATCGGCCCTAATGTTCTTATCGGCAGGGCGAAAGTGAATTTCAAAATTAAACCGGGCAAAGAACAGAGACCACCTGGCCTGGCGAGGGTTCAGCCGTTGGGCAGACTGGAGATAGGAGAGATTCTTGTGATCGGTGTAAATAATAACCGGAAATTTTGATCCCTCCAGCAGATGCCTCCATTCCTCAAGTGCTAATTTAATGGCCAGTAGCTCTCGATCCCCGATGGAGTAGTTCCTCTCCGCCGGAGAGAAGGTCCTAGAATAAAAACCACAAGTAACAGCATGCCCAGAAGAATTTTTTTGTAGAAGAACCGCTCCAGCTCCTACTGAGGAGGCATCAACCTCCAATAGGAAGGGTTTAGATGGGTCAGGTCTGGAGAGCACGGGAGCAGAAGAAAAGGCAGACTTGAGCCGTTTAAAGGCGTCTTCCGCTTGAGGAGGCCAAGACTTAGGATTGGCATTCTTCTTGGTTAAAGCCACGATAGGAGCCACAATGGTGGAAAAATGTGGAATAAATTGTCTGTAATAATTGGCGAACCCCAAAAAACGTTGGATAGCACGGAGTCCGGAGGGGCGTGGCCAATCTAAGACGGCAGAGAGTTTGTCTGGGTCCATTTGTAGTCCCTGGCCAGAGACCAAGTATCCTAGGAAAGGAAGAGATTGACATTCAAACAGACATTTCTCCATTTTGGCATAAAGTTGATTGTCTCGAAGTCTCTGAAGAACCATGCGGACATGCTGGCGGTGTTCTTCTAGGTTGGCAGAAAAAATCAGAATATCGTCCAGATACACAACAACACAGGAATATAAGAGATCACGAAAAATTTCATTAACAAAGTCTTGGAAGACGGCAGGGGCGTTGCACAGGCCAAAGGGCATGACCAGATACTCAAAGTGTCCATCTCTAGTGTTAAATGCCGTTTTCCATTCGTCCCCCTCCCTGATGCGGATGAGATTATAAGCACCTCTTAAGTCCAGTTTGGTAAAGATGTGGGCACCTTGGAGGCGATCAAAGAGTTCAGAGATAAGAGGTAGAGGGTAGCGGTTCTTTACCGTGATTTTATTAAGTCCGCGGTAATCAATGCAAGGACGTAGGGAGCCATCTTTTTTGGACACAAAGAAAAATCCAGCTCCGGCAGGAGAGGAGGATTTGCGGATAAACCCCTTTTTTAAATTTTCCTGGATGTACTCAGACATAGCAAGAGTCTCTGGGGCGGACAGAGGATAAATTCTGCCCCGGGGAGGAGTAGTGCCCGGGAGGAGGTCAATAGGACAGTCATAAGGCCTGTGAGGAGGTAGAGTCTCAGCTTGTTTTTTGCAAAATACGTCAGCAAAGTCCATATAGGCCTTAGGGAGACCGGTTACAGGGGGAACCACAGGGTCACGGCAGGGAGTACTGGGAACCGGTTTTAGGCAGTCCTTGAAACAAGAGGTACCCCAGCTCTTGATCTCCCCTGTGGACCAATCCAGGGTTGGGGAATGGCGTTGAAGCCACGGTAGTCCAAGGAGAATTTCGGAAGTGCAATTGGGGAGGACCAAAAACTCAATTTTTTCATGATGAGGTCCGATGCACATTAGGAGAGGCTCCGTGCGGTAACGTATGGTACAGTCCAATCTTTCATTGTTAACACAATTGATGTAGAGGGGTCTGGCGAGACTGGTCAGCGGGATGTTGAACCTGTTGATGAGAGAGGCCAAAATAAAGTTTCCTGCAGATCCGGAATCCAAGAAGGCCATAGTAGAGAAGGAGTAGGTAGATGCAGATATCCGCACAGGCACAGTAAGACGTGGAGAAGCAGAGTTGACATCAAGGACTGTCTCACCTTTGTGCGGAGTCAGCGTGTGTCTTTCCAGGCGAGGAGGACGGATAGGACAATCCTTCAGGAAGTGTTCGGTACCGGCACAGTACAGGCAGAGATTCTCCATGCGGCGTCGTGTCCTCTCTTGAGGTGTCAGGCGAGACCGGTCAACTTGCATAGCCTCCACGGCGGGAGGCACAAGAACGGATTGCAGAGGACCAGAGGAGAGAGGAGCCGGGGAGAAAAAATGCCTCGTGCGAACAAAGTCCATATCCTGGCGGAGCTCCTGACGCCTTTCGGAAAAACGCATGTCAATGCGAGTGGCCAGATGAATGAGTTCATGTAGGTTAGCAGGAATTTCTCGTGCGGCCAGAACATCTTTAATGTTGCTGGATAGGCCTTTTTTAAAGGTCGCGCAGAGGGCCTCATTATTCCAGGATAGTTCAGAAGCAAGAGTACGGAATTGTATGGCGTATTCGACAACGGAAGAATTACCCTGGACCAGGTTCAGCAGGGCAGTCTCAGCAGAAGAGGCTCGGGCAGGTTCCTCAAAAACACTACGAATTTCCGAGAAGAAGGAGTGTACAGAGGCAGTGACGGGGTCATTGCGGTCCCAGAGCGGTGTGGCCCATGACAGAGCTTTCCCAGAGAGCAGGCTGACTACGAAAGCCACCTTAGACCTTTCAGTAGGAAACTGGTCCGACATCATCTCCAAGTGTAGGGAACATTGAGAAAGAAAGCCACGGCAAAACTTAGAGTCCCCATCAAATTTATCCGGCAAGGATAGTCGTAGGCCGGAAGCGGCCACTCGCTGCGGAGGAGGTGCAGGAGCTGGCGGAGGAGATGATTGCTGAAGCTGTGGTAGTAGCTGCTGTAGCATCACGGTCAGTTGAGACAGCTGATGGCCTTGTTGCGCTATCTGTTGTGACTGCTGGGCGACCACCGTGGTGAGGTCGGCGACAACTGGCAAAGGAACTTCAGCGGGATCCATGGCCGGATCTACTGTCACGATGCCGGCTGGCAGGAGGTGGATCCTCTGTGCCAGAGAGGGATTGGCGTGGACCGTGCTAGTGGACCGGTTCTAAGTTACTACTGGTGTTCACCAGAGCCCGCCGCAAAGCGGGATGGTCTTGCTGCGGCGGTAGTAACCAGGTCGTATCCACTAGCAACGGCTCAACCTCTCTGACTGCTGAAGATAGGCGCGGTACAAGGGAGTAGACAAAAGCAAGGTCGGACGTAGCAGAAGGTCGGGGCAGGCAGCAAGGATCGTAGTCAGGGGCAACGGCAGGAGGTCTGGAACACAGGCTAGGAACACACAAGGGAACGCTTTCACTAGGCACAAGGGCAACAAGATCCGGCGAGGGAGTGCAGGGGAAGTGAGGTATACATAGGGAGTGCACAGGTGAACACACTAATTATAACCACTGCGCCAATCAGCGGCGCAGTGGCCCTTTAAATCGCAGAGACCCGGCGCGCGCGCGCCCTAGGGAGCGGGGCCGCGCGCGCCGGGACAGGACCGACGGAGAGCGAGTCAGGTACGGGAGCCGGGGTGCGCATCGCGAGCGGGCGCCACCCGCATCGCGAATCGCATCCCGGCTGGAGGCGGTATCGCAGCGCACCCGGTCAGTGGATCTGACCGGGGCGCTGCAGTAGCGAGGGTGTAGCGAGCGCTCCGGGGAGGAGCGGGGACCCGGAGCACTCGGCGTAACAGTCACCAAACAACGCAACGTAGTGTGATCAATCATAAGTGTCCCTTTATCTCCCCCGTGTGTCAGTTATTAGTGTATTCTTATCTTCCCTATGTGTAACAGTCAATACTATCCCCTCATCTCCAAACTGTGTCTCAGTTACTAGTGTCCCCTCATGCCCCCCTATGTTGCAGCCATTAGAGTACCCTCAGCTTCCCCTATATAACAGTCTTTAGGGTCCCCTCATCTCCCTGTGTCAATCATTAGTGTCCCCTCATCTTCCCCCTCTGTCAATCATTAGTATCCCCTGATCTCTCCGTGTGTCATTCATTAGTGTCTCCTCATCTTCTCATGTTTCAGTCATCACTAATCTTTCATCCTTCAACTGTGTGTCAGTTATTACTGCTCCCACATCTACCCCATGTCAGTGATTACTGTCCCCTCATTTCCCCCTGTGTGACAGTCATTACTATGCCCTCATCTATCTCCTGTGTGTCAATCATTACTTTCCCCTTATCTCCCTCCCTGTGAATCAGTCATTACTGTCCCCTCATCTCCCCCCCATAAGAGTTCTCTCATCTTTTACTTACCTCTGCCTCTGTTCCCACACTGATCCCCTGCTCTGTTTCTGGTTTTCAGCATAGTATGTCTTTGGTTGTTGTTTCAATGTTCTGCAGCAGCACCCTAGGCAGTGATGGTCCTTTCTCTAGAGAACAGAGCGTCACTACTGAGGCAGCTGATTGGCTGCAATGGCATTTAACGTCTGCTGCTCATGTAACACAGGAGTGTCAACTGCAGGCAGAAAGTAGGATGAGCGCAGGAATGGAGGTAAGTAAAACAGTTTCGTTTTTTAAATGATGGACACTCCATATTGGAAAGCGCTGTCAAAAAACTGGGCGCCATTTTTCATAGATTTTTATTATAAAAAATAAAATAAAGGTGGATTGTTACATATACTTCTTTTGGCATACACAATAGCATAGTTGAATCCTATTTTGTATAAAGCAAAAATCAATGTACTGTAACAGAAACAGTAAAACTGAGACAAAAACACAGTGTGAACCCAGCCTTAGAAGAGCCTACATGTTTCCAAAGAGAGTCTGTTTTTAATTCTAGCATTAGTGTCTAATTTCTGCATGCTAGGACCTAATCATTTATGAGAGTCAGGATACCATGTCTGCCCTTGCCCTCTGGGTAAATGGAGCCATGGCTGGTGCAAGGATTTTTGCCACCCTAGGCTAAAGCTATTTTTGCCGCCCCTTGACTCTGCCCATTGGCCGCCTTTTAACACGCCTCACCTTACAATTGGGGTGACAAACCAATCTTCTTCCCATGCAATCTCTCTACTACTGGGATTACACACTGTAACAAGCCCCCCCCCCCCCATGTAATTAGCTTATTACTGGGGTGATACACTGTAACAAACAACCTCCTCATGTAATCTCCTTACTACTGGAGTGACACACTGTAACAAACCTCCTCCTCCTCATGTAATCCCTTTATTACTGGGGTGACACACTGAGGCAGAGTGGCACCCCCATCAAGAGGGTGCTCTAGGCGGCTGCCTATTTTGCCCTGAATCGAGCAACACTCAAGCATGTGCACTGCCGATCCATTCAAGGTTTATGGGCCAGCTAGGGATAGCTAAGGGTTGTTCTCTTTGCAGAGGAAATGTGGAGCAATTGCCCATAGCAACCAGTTAGATGTTTAACCCCTTAAAGGAGTAGTCCATGGTGACTCAGTGGTGAGCAACTTATCCCCTATCCTAAGGATAGGGGATAAGTTGCAGATCGCGGGGGGTCCGACCGCTGGGGCCCCCTGCGATCTCCTGTACGGAGCCCCGACAGCCCGCGGGAAGGGGGCGTGTTGACCTCCGCACGAGGCGGCGGCCGACACGCCCCCTCAATACAACTCTATGGCAGAGCCGAAGCGCTGCCTTCGGCAATCTCCGGCTCTGCCATTGAGATGTATTGAGGGGGCGTATCGGCCGCCGCCTCGTGCGGGGGTCGACACCCGCTATCTCGGTGGAGAGCCGGGCCCCGTACAGAGAGATCGCAGGGGGCCCCAGAGGTCGGACCCCCGCGATCTCAAACTTATCCCCTATCCTTAGGATAGGGGATACGTTTTTCACCACTGGACTACCCCTTTAAAGATGCAGGGCGTACAAGTACACCCCCATTCCCAAGTCCTTAAGGACTCAGGGGGAGATTTATCATTCAATATAGACGTTATTTTCTGTCTATCATTGGCGCTGTGATGGCGCAGTCATGTAATATTAGCGACATTTGTGCGACTTTTGTAGTAGACATTTCCTAAGTTTTTGAGTAGCAGTACACCTATTTCTGATTTAGACATGCAGTGCACCCTTATTTATCATATGCGACTTTTAGAATAAGTCTAAAAAAATTGCGCAAAATCCAATTTCCAGGCGCTAAAGTACGCCGACCAAAAGTACACATACAAAACCTCATAAGCTAGAGCTTTTCCCGCCCATGCAAAGCGGCGGGGAATTAATCATCTACAGTACACACTTATGATAAATTACACGCTGCAACAGAAAAAGTTAGACTGAAAAAACGGCATTAAAAAAAGAGTAGGGTACACTTTGAATGATAAATCTCCCCCTCAGGGCGTACCTGTACACCCTGATCCCGCTAACGGGGTTTAAACTGTTCTCATGAGCAGAGAACGGGTTAAACCCCGTGGGCCCCAGTTGTTACGGGCAACCAGGACCCACGGCTAATGTCAGGCACTGCCGATCGGGCCGATGCCCGGCATTAAGACTTTAGACACCGCGATCAAAGTTTATCGTGGCGTCTAAAATTAAAGTAATACTATACCGGCAGCTCAGCGGAGCTAATCGGGACAATCACAACAGAATCGCGATGTCCAGATCAGCTTACTGGATGAAGTGAGGGTCCTCACCTACCTCCTCGTTGTCCGATCGGCGATCTACTGCTCCATGCCTGCACAGCAGGATAGAGCAGCAGAGCGCTGGTAACACTGATCAATGGTATACTATGGCATAGCATTGAACAGTGTATGCAATCAAAAGATAAATGTGAATAAGCCCCCCTAATAATAAATCACCCCCCTTTTCCTATTTTTTAAATAAAATAATCATATGTGGTACCACCGTGTGCGTAAATGTCCGAACTATTAAAATATAAGGTTAACTAAACCACACGGTCGAAGGTGTACACATAAAAAAATACCAAATTCCCAAATTGTAAATTTTTGGTCACTTCATATACTATTAAAATATTAATAAAAAGTGATCAAAAAGTCACATCGAAACAAATATGGTACTGATAAAAACTACAGACCACGGCACAAAAAATAAGCCCTCATATAGCCCCATAACAAAAGTTATAGGGGTCAGAATATGACAATTTTAAACATACTAATTTTAGTGCATGTAGTTATAATTTTTTTTAAAGTTGTAAAATAAATAAAAACTACATAAATTGAGAATCCCTGTACTGTAACCATATGGGCCTACAGAATAAAGAGAATGGTCCTCATTTACTATTGCAAACCCAACATGTTTTGTTGGGTTGTGCGCCAGATTCTGTTGCATTGCGCCAGAAATTCTGTCTGTGCCAGATTTTGCGTCAGAATTGAAAAAAACCCAGAGTAACTCTCCATATTGCTAAGAAAACCTGAAAAAGGGGCATGGCTGCCTGGAAAATGGGGTGTGGTCTCCGAAAAGGGGCGTGTTCCCGACATTTTCACAAAAACCCAACATATTTACTAAGGTTTCCACATAAAATGTGGTGGATTTGAGCTGAGGAAAACCAGACAGATCAAAACTATTTCAGAAAAACTCACTCTCCCAAATCTCATTGTCTCTCCTTCCCTTCTGAGCCATCTAGTGCACCCACAGAGCACTTGACATAAACATGATATATTTTCTTACGCGAGAGAAATTGGGTTACACATTTTAGGGCGATTTCTCTCCTTTTACACCTTGTAAAAATTCAAAAACTGGGTCTACAAGAACATGCGAGTGTAAAAAAAATGTAGACTTTGAATTTTCTCCTTCACTTTGCTGCTATTCCTGAGAAATACCTAAAGGGTTAACACACTTTCTGAATGTCATTTTGAATACTTTGAGGGGTGCAGTTTTTATAATGGGGTCATTTATGGGGTATTTCTGATATGAAGGTCCCTCAAATCCACTTATAAACTGAACTGATCCCTAAAAAAAATTCTGATTTTGAAAATGTTGTCAAAAATTGCTGCTGAACTTTGAAGCCCTCTGATGTCTTCCAAAAGTAAAAACATGTCAACTTTATGATGCCAACATAAAGTAGACATATTGTATAGAGATGAGCGAAGTTACAGTGATTTGATTCTTCGGCTCGGCTCCGGTAGGCTGGAAAAGGTGGATAAAGTCCTAGGAGAGAGTCTCTTAGGACTGTATCCACCTTTTCCAGCCCACCGAAGCACCTGAAAGCTGAACTAATTTATGCAGACTAAAGTCAGCAAATGCCAAGCTGCGAGGTTCGTGACAAATCAAATCACTGTAACTTCGCTCATCTCTAATATTGTATATGTGAATCAATATATCATTTATTTGGGATATCCATTTTCCTTGTAAGCAGAGAGTTTCAAAGTTTAAAAATGCAAAATTTTCATCAAATTTTTGAATTTTTCATCAAGAAATTACGCAAGTTATTTTACAATAACATAAAGTAGAAAATGTCACGAAAAAACAATCTCTGAATCAGAATGAAAAGTAAAAGCATCCCAGAGTTCTTAATGCTTAAAGTGATAGTGGTCAGATTTGCAAAAAAAGGCTGCGTCCTTAAGGGGTTAAAAAGCCCTCTGAAAAATAAAACCAATCTGATTGGTTGCTATGGGCAACTGTTAAACATTTCCTCTGCATAGGTTTTAATAAATCTCCCCCATATACTTTAAATGGAAAAGCAGTGCACATCCTTTACTGCTGCTCCAATTAATGGGGGTTCACATGACCCGTGTTCTCATGATCCCAGCAGTCACACACCAACTGATCAAACACTCATGATTTATATCTATTTATGACTGGTTTTACACTAACAGTCACACGATAATTGTACTAATCTCAATCACTTTTGTGGGGGCCGGTACGGGATGGTGTTTCCCCATACCTTCCCTGCCCTGTCAGGCAGTGTCCCCAGGGCCCCTTGCATTTGTCCCCCCCCTCCCCCCATGTAAATAGGTTATGTATTATATTGTGTATTGTACCTTTAATAAATGTACCATGTGATTGTTACTCAGGAGGTACTAGTGTCCAGCTGACCCCAAAGGTGACCTATGGGCTCCCTGCTAGACTCCCCCATATAAGTCCTGGGAGGGGCTAGCCTTTTTCTCTTTTTGCTCCAAGTCTTTGCTGAGGTCAGTCGTGCCTAAGACCTCAAGTCAAGTTCTGCAGCCTCAAGTCAAGTCCTGCAGCCTTAAGTCAAGTGCAAGTAACTTTTGGCATCACAAACAGGATACGGGTGTGTGTCTTATGCCACAAGTCCTACCCCCTAGTCTCAACTGTGTCCAGTATTGTCTGCAAGAATCGCATGCCGATGTGAAGTTTGCGCCAGAAAGTGTACGGGACTTTGGCAGTGGAAAGTGTTTTACTAGCTTGTGAAATAGAGGGGGAGGTGAAGAATGACTGTTGTTTGCTACTGTGGAGTATAAAGAGTTGGTACCTGAAAGGGTTAATTTGGTCCGATGTTTACCGCGCGCAAGTGGTCGCAGCTCTGCCCCGTCAGTCTCCAGCGGTGATGCCTCTTAAGCACAATGAGGAGGAACCAAAGAGCTGCCCTGTGCACAGAGGAAGACTTTGCTGACCGGACCAAAACAGGAAGTTCCCTGGGCGCAGCCATATCGGAGGTTCTGGCGGCTGCGCCCAGCTCCACTGTCTTCTATCAAGCACCTGTTGCAGCACAGACTCTGCCAACACCAACAATTATCAGCAGCAAGTCTCCGGTACCAGTAGATTTCAACAATAACCCCCGGCAAAGAACCTCCTGTTGAAGACGTGTGGGAAGACGTGGAGCTGCCCCCATTTTATCAATGTTTCAGTAATTAAAATTTTGTGACTGCCCTCAGGGACAGCGAACCAAGGTCCAAAAAGAAGACCTATACACATGGAAGACTCTTCAAGATGAAAGTCGAGTCATGAGGGATCTGTTGGAATACCTGCTGGTGAAAAAGGTACCAACTTGTCTTGGTGATAAATTTATAAAATTCTGGATCCCCGAAGAAACACGACGATGGTGCTCAACGTATGCCATGATCAGTCAGGACACTTTGGAATCCACAAGACAGAAGCTACTGTCCGGAGCAGATTCTACTGGATCGGAATGCGGAGCGTCATTGAGAAATGGTGCAGTGAATGTGCCGTCTGTAACGTCACCAAGAATGTGCGCAAGGACGCCAGAGCACCCCTCCATCCCATACAGAGTGAAAGGCCTAACCATATGATCATGCTAGACCATGTCAAGTTGTCTCCTACCCGGTCCAGGTACACTTATGCTCTCACTATGGTGGATCACTGCTCCAAATGGGTTGTTGTTGTACCCATTTAAGACCTCCCAGCCAAGACAGCAGCCCAGATGTTCTACTCCAATTGGGTGCAAACCTCCCTGGAGTGGGTCTCTGACCACCAGAGAAGAATCCAAGAGGGCAAAGAAATTGTCAGCAAGAAGATGGGCGAGGCCCAGCAGAGACAACAGGATTATTATAGCCATCATGCTTCTACCAAACCACTTCAATTGGGCGCTAAAGTGTGGCTGCAGAAGTTTCCGAGAACCCATAAATTAGACTCTATCTGGGAGACGATACCGTAACACGGTGATGGCCATAACCTATCCAGATTTTGACGTGTACGAAGTACAAAAGCCTGGGTATGAGCCGCAAGTTGTTCATCGCAACCGAATCAAACTGTGTCTAAAAGAAGATTTGCCCGTGTTCTCCGCACCATCTTCTCAAGCTGTCCGACCTGCAAGAGAGTATGTCCCAGGCGAGGGGATTCATCCATCTATGGACTTCCCTATGTTTTCCCCAAGTCAGCCTGTGGTCTTCTGTGTTTCACCAGCCTCAGGGCCGGTTCAGCCAATACTGATTTCTACTCCAGCTCCAGTTCTGTCACCGTTGGCTCCGGTTTATACACCAGTTTCCAGAGCGCCAACTCAGTCACTAATCTCCCCAGCATCACAGTCAACGACTCTGGATCTTGCCAATCCTTACCCTGTGCCAGCTCTCGACTTCGCTGAAGAAGAACCAGTCACAGTGTCAACAGTACCAAGAGCTCCAGAAGACACCGGTGTTCCAGACTCTCCAGAAGTGGTGCTGCATTGGTCCCAAAGGTCAACCCAAGGACAACTCCTAGCGAGGTACAAAGATTAACTCTCGTTAAAATAAATAAAAGTTATGTACCACACATAGTCCAGTATAATCAGTAAACTATTACTAAATTAGTATAGTCCAATGTCCATGTCAAGATTAGGTCTGTAGCCTTAGTCTATAGCGAGTATGTCTATTGTTTTCTCCTGTCCCAGTGTGCAGGATACTTTGCTGGCCAGAAGGTATTCCTGATAGCTCCACAACACACGTGCAGTAACAGAGGTAACCAAATGTAAATGTAACATTATGTTGAAAGTCTATGTATAGAGTTCTGGGGGCAAGTGTGTCAAACCAATGGACCCCAGTAGCCAAGATATTGGGTAGATAGCCTCCGGCAGCCCAATCCATCATGTCTTGTAAAGTTATGTTATGTATATTGTTGATGGAGAAGTGTTGAGGAGACAATTACGACAATTACAAGGTCAAAAATCTCCACACCCAATTAGAGCATATGTGGACATTAACCATGCCACATGGACTCATTGCTGTTCCTCATCAGACCTGGAAAAGACATTGGGTAAAAATGCTCCAAGAACTGTCATTGGCCCCAGTGGTCACTTCGGTCCTCTGCCCTCCAGGACTGGGCGTCGAGGGCGACTGTAATTAAGAGGGGTAGTTTGTGGTGGCCCTGTACGAGATGGTGTTTCCCCGTGCCTTCCCTGGCCTGTCAGGCAGTGTCCCTCAGTGTCCCCAGGGCCCCCTGCAGTTCTTCCTCCCATGTAAATAGGTTATGTATCATATTGTGTATTGTACATTTTAATAAGTGTACCATGTGATTGTTACCCAGGAGGTACTAGTGACCAGCTGACCCCAAAGGTGACCTATGGGCTCCCTGCTAGACTCCCCCATATAAGTCCTGGGAGGAGCTAGCCTCTTTCTCTTTTTCTCTTTTGCTCAAAGTCTTTGCTGAGGTCAGTCATGCCTACAGTGCGTATTCAGAGCGTGTCCAGAGCAGTGGAGGCCTCAAGTCAAGTTCTGCAGCCTCAAGTCAAGTTCTGCAGCCACAAGTCCAGTCCTGCAGCCTCAAGTCCAGTCCTGCAGCCTCAAGTCCAGTCCTGCAGCCTCAAGTCAAGTTCTGCAGCCTCAAGTCCAGTTCTGCAGCCTTAAGTCCAGTCCTGCAGCCTAAAGTCAAGTGCAAGTAAGCTGAAGTCACTGTCCTGTCAGTCAAGTCAAGTTTTCTGTCTATCCAGCGTGGCCTGCACTAAATTCTCCTGCCTACTACAAGTCCAAGCAAACCTGCAAGGTCTCTGTGTAACTGTTCACCTCCTTGGGCCTTGGCTGTTCTGCATAGACTTTAACAACTGTCTACCCTCAGTAAAGCTACCGTTGTCCATAACATTGTCCATAACATTGTCCATAACTTGGCATCGGTGTCTTCATTGCCCCGTGCCTAGCCTAGGATTCAGCAGTATGCCTTCGGGTGGTTAAGGCTTAGCCATGCCCTGGCATCGCGAACACAAGGGGTTAATACCATCTGCCTTGCACCTCACACCCTGCCACCATACCACACTTTTTATTGTACATTTTAAAGAGAATCTGTCATGTTGCTGAGCTACATGATTGATGTGCAAGGCTCAGTGCTGGAAGACAAATCCTGTATATTAACCACCAGGAATGAGGGTGAGGAGGAGTGGATGTTATCAGCTTAGCACCACCTCTATGGCACTTTAGCATAAAGGTATAAAAATGATTTGATAACTTTGCTTACAGCCATCAGCTACGAGACCGGTATCATTGTTTTATCAGCTGACTGCTATTTCTGCAGCTCTGAGCATTATATAGTGCTGACAGATTCTTGTTAGGCCATGTTTACACAATGTAAAAACGTTTATTTATATTTTTGTATTTTTTTGCACAATAAAATCATGATTTATGAACTATTTTTTTGTATTGCTGTTTTCAAAGACCCAAAGTTTTCTATTATTCCATCAACATAGTCAAATGACAAGTTGTCCATTCTAGGATGAATTGTAATTTTTATAGGTGGAATTGAGGGCACATACAATTTATTTAATAGCTTTTATTATATTGGAGGGGGGGGGAGTAGTAAAAGAAGCCATTCTGCAATGGCTTTTCAATTTTTTTTATAATTAACTTGTTAACTTTATTGCTAGGTCATTACAATCGCAGTGATGCCATATACAGTATGTGTATGTATTTTTTTGTTTCGTTTTTTACATATTTACAAAATAAAGCCACATTTAATGGAATTTCTTTATTGTGCACTTTTAGGGCGAGTGGCGAGGTAGTGAAGGAATGGAAAAATAATTTTTTACTGTAGGTAGAAGTGATGAGAAGTGGATTATGTCTTACCTCTCCTTCTGCGCAGAACAGGCAACACTAGCTATTCAGTTGTTCTCCTCTTACACAGGGAGAAAACTGGACCAGAGAATACAGGCAGCACAAAATAATCAGGAGGCAAGTATAGGATGAAGGGGTCCTAGTGTTAGGGAATTGAGCATACTGAAAGACAGGAACCAAAAAGACCAGGTGATATTTTATTAGTCCCCAACAACAATTAGAGATGAAGCTTGCACATATTTTTTTTGTCTTACCATAAAACCCCACACCTACATGGCAGGTTTTTTGGGGGCCCGCAGCAGTTTTTTTTTCCAAATCACAGCATGCTCTTGCTATAGCTTTGTTTCACCTAATTTGTGGCATTTTGCCTGGGAAACGCGGCAACCAGAATCCCTTTCAAAACACTGCAAATCCTACAGACTGCTGGCTTACAAAACTGCCTTTGGAGAACACTTTAAAAAGTTGCACTTTTTGTTTGCGCAACTGCGTCTTTTGTGCAAAAAAGTCATAGAGGAGAGGAGACTTCATACAAAATGGTGTTCTGAAGAGATTTTTTTTGCTTATCATACCCCTTACCCTCCGCGCTAGTATGCAAAATATGTTGCACATACGCATAATAAGTAACCAAAGAAAAAAATAAATCGCGTCAAAACACACTTTCTAGACACACACTATGATAAATGTCCCCCAATGTGTTTTCTGTTTTGATTGGTGATCACTCATGTCTGTCAATGAGTTCACCAATGAAAACAAAAAACACATGTTAAAAACGTCCATGCGTTACTGGGTGGAGCCTAACCTCTATGATGTCTTGCATTCACTGCACACACACGAGGGGATCCTGTTTTTCCATATTCTTATAGTACACTTTATAAAGTAGTAGTAGCAGCATGGAGGACATTATAGAGCAGTTCTGAGCAGACACAGTCAGCTTGTGTACTGTCCCCACAGTCTTTGTTTGCTTCTAGTTCTCTCCAGTCACTTCCCCCTCCTCTACCCATAGACTTATATAGACAGCATGTAACTGATTCTTTTCTGTGTGTGCAGTGCATGGGAATGATCTTATAGACTTACACCTTTTTCTCCTTTCAACCCTTACTGGAGTCTGCAGCCAATTATTACCCTGCATTTGGTGTTTTTTTTTTTTTTATATATATATATATGACTCCTTGCTTCTTAGCCTGAAGAAAGGCTCTAATTGTGCAAAATGTTGCATACTTCTGTTTGACTTTGATTCTATGTTGTGGCTTTGAGGTAAACCAAAGTGGACTGTAAAAAAAGGAATCATATTTAGTTCAATTGCATGGATAAAAAAAAAAAAAAAAAAAAAAACATTAAAAACAAAACATATGTATTAAACAAAAACCCACTGCCCAATCATAGGTCCTCTTTATGTCTTGCATATGAAATGCCGGTTTTAGTAAATTTTCCCCTATTTCTTTTCTAATAGCTTTATGCTTAACACCTTGCACTATTTTTTTTAGCAGTCTTTGGACACATTTTATTGATCACTATCTTTTTATAAGTGAGGTCTCCAGAATAGGGCACCAGATGTGCTCTCACTAAAGCTCTTTACAGCAGGATCACAATCTCCCCTTCCAACTGGTTATACCTTTAGCTATGCAGCCAAGCACTCAATTTGCTTTCTCTACTTCCTGGCTGAACTGCGGACTCCTTGGAGGCTGTAAGAAATCATTCCCCTATAATTCCTTCTCTTCTGAAGTCTATACTAACACAGCACAGCCCATACAGTATTCAGAGGATTTGTCAGTTTCTAATTTGTTCACCATTTATTCAGTAAAAAGAAAGTTTTCCATGCTATAGACACCTATAGGAATATCAGCCTTTTTACACACTGCTAGACTTGCATTAATGGAGAACTCCAGCAGAAATTTACTTATTCCCTATATACAGGATAAGGGATAAGTAGGTGATCGCGACGGGATTCGGACACTCTCAGAACATGTGCTATACTTCGTCTCTTCTGCGATCCTATAGAAATTAATGAAGCGCGTGCCGTCTTCACCACACACTCCTTACTGAGCGCTGGGGCCCATTCCGGAGATTGTTGGGGGGAGGGGGGGCAGCAGTTGGACCCCTTGCGATCAGCTACTTATCCCCTACCCTGTGTAAAAGCAGACAACTGCTTTACACCATGGAATATATCACCACCTTGATTTCACTCATTTGATGTGCTACATTTATCGGCTGGCTATACAGTATATACATAAATCTCCCCCATGTATGTGTGTGTGTGTGTAGGTATATAACAGATACATTTTCATCTGTTTGGCAAAGTTGCTTTACTTTCTTTCACGAATGTGGTCAGAAAGAAAAGGAACGTGAAACTATTGGAAAAACTAGATTCCCTAGCATCTCTAAACAAGAGTTTAAGGGTAACTTCATGCTGCGTTCCTGCCCCCGTTAATTGTATCCATCAGCATCCTGCCGAAAACTGTTACCAGGACCAGTGGACCCCATTCACTTCTATGGCTGAACAGAGTGGCCATATGCGTATGTGCTATTTCAAAAGAACAACAGTCACCATTTTTGAGTCCCCGTAAAATAGTGCATCCGTCCCGATCGGAGTCACTTCAACCATAGAAGTTAATGGGGTCTGCTGCACCAGTTTAACAGTATTTGTTGCCATCCTGTTTTCAGTAGGATGCCGATGGATGGCAGGAGCTTAGAGTGGACCTATCCTTACATGTGCATTTTTGCGCCTTTATTTTGGATGGACGTCCTGGCTGAAAGTTCCGTATAGGTCCTGGTCAGAAAGAGTACATTTATGGTCTATTCACACGTACAGTATTCTTCGCAGATTTGATGCGCAGGATTTTCTTCTGATTTCAATGTAAACTAATTGACTAAACACAGCTTCAAATCCTGCGCATCAAATCTGCGCAGAATACTGTACATGTGAATAGACCCTTACACATACATAATTCGCTGCGTAATTTCCCCAGCAGTTTATGTATGAGTGAACATATCCTTATGCGGTCAGGTTCAGACTAGTGTCCATAAAGACAGATGTGCATGTAACATGCTTGTGTGAAACCTGCTTCAGTCTTCTGGTGACCTATCTGTAGTTCTGCAACTATGATGGTTGCAGCACCTAAGCCAGTGTTTGCCAACCAGTGTGCCTCCAGCTGTTGCAAAACTAGAACTCCCAGCATTCCTGAGCTGTCCGGAGATGCTGGGAGTTGCAGTTCTGTAACAGCTGGAGGCACCCTCGTTTGGAAACACTGTCCTAAGCACAAACGACCATGCAGCCTGACTATTCTCTATGGGTAGTTTTCTTAGAACTGCACTTTTTCTATGTATCTGTCTAATAGCTTATTAGACTTCGCTCAGCTAGAAGCTCCGCACCTACGACGTTACTGAGACTTTACAGGACTGCATACACCCGCCAACCCCAGTAGTCACGTGACGAACGCGGCTTCAGGACGCCACACACAAGATGGCGGTGACGTGCAGACGCTAGCGTTCTTACCTTGTTTGCGTAATATTCAGCGTGACGTTTTGTACACCAGCGTCTGTTCGTAACGGGGAAGATGGCGGCGTCCAAGGTGAAGCAGGACATGCCTCCTCCGGGGGGTTACGGTCCGGTGGATTATAAGAGGAACCTTCCCCGACGTGGTTTCAGTGGTGGGTGTCTGGGGTTGGGCAATAGGTACTGAGGTGCCCCGGTTTTATTACCTTATAGGGAAGGAGTCTGTCATTCACAGCTATGTCAGTAAGTGGGCTGCATTTTATATATATATATATATATATATATATATATATATATATATATATATATATATATATATATATATATATATATACACACACGATTAGAGGATATGTCCTCATATGATGCGCCCATTAGTGATCAGATCTTCTGTCTGACTACTTACTATATGCTAAGTTGGCGTTTAGGGGGCCTCCATCTGTTGCAAAACTACAACTCCCAGCATGCCCGGACAGCCGTTGGCTGTCCGGGCATGCTGGGAGTTGTAGTTTTGCAACAGGCAGAGACACCATGGTTGGGAAATTCTGGTTTACATATCATTTTCCCACTCACGTTAATAGGGCACTATAGCTACTATGGGTAAATGCACATTAGACAGTTTTTTTTTTTTGTGGTTTATCCTGTGAACACGCAGAACCGGGAAAGTAACTGTCATTTATTTGTTTATTTTATTAATCTTTATTTTTTTTTATTTTTTTTACATGCCTTGTACACACAGCAGAAATCTTCCTGAATGAAACTGACCTGTGGTGCGGATTTTAAGATCTGCGTCGTGTCACTTTATGCGGTGCAGAATATTCACAGTGAATCTGTCTAGTGTGCATTTAACGTTAGGGTACGTTCACATGTACAGGATCTGCTGCAGACTTGATGCTTTGTGTAATCATTTAGTTTATATTAACCTCTTAAGTACTGGGGTGTATCTGAAGGTCCTGAGTCCGCTCCCTTTCCATAACGTGGGGCCACGCAGCGGGTCGGGCCCGGCCTCTAACAACGGCCGGGACCCTTGGCTAATAGCGTGCGTCACTGATCTCTATAAACCCTTTAGACATGGCGTTCAAAGTTGCCACGCTACTCCCTGATAGCTCAGTGGGCTGTTCGGGACCACCACATCTTGAATAGCTGGAGCACACAAGGAGGGTCCCTACCTTCCTCCTGTTGACCGATCGCCAAATGACTTCTCCGCGCCTGAGATCCAGGCATGAGCAGTCAAGTGGCAGAATCATCAATCAATGGTTTCCTATGGGATAACAATGATCAATGTAAAAGATCAGTGTGCTGGGTTATAGCCCCCTATGGGAACTATAATATTGCAAGTGAAAAAAAAAAGTTAATAAAGATCATGTAACCCCTTCCCTAACAAAAGTTTGAATCACCCCCTTTTTCCCATATAAAAAAAAAGGTAAATAAAAATAAACATATATGGTATCGCCGCGTGCGGAAATGTGCGAATTATGAAAATATATTGTTAACTAAACCGCACAGTCAGTGGCTTAACGCACCAAAAAATTCCAAAGTCCAAAATAGCGTATTTTTGGTCAAATTTTATATCGTGAAAAAAAAATCAAAAAGTACGATCAATACAAAAATGGTACCGCCTAAAACTTCAGATCACAGTGCAAAAAATGAACCCTCATACCGCCCTGTACGCAGAAAAAAAAGTTATAGGGGCAGAATATGATGATAAAAATTTTTTTGTGCATGTAGTTATGATTTTTTCCAGAAGTACTACAAAATCAAACCTATATAAGTAGGGTATCATTTTAATCTTATGGACCTACAGAATAAAGATAAGGTGTCATTTTACCGAAAAATTTACGGCATAGAAACGGAAGCCCCCAAAAGTTACAAAATGGTGTTTTTTCTTCAATTTTGTCGCACAATTATTTTTCTTCCCCGTTTCCTCGAAGATTTTTGGGTAAAATGACTGATGTCATTACAAAGTAGAATTGGTGGCGCAAAAATAAGCCCTCATATGGATTTTTACGTGCAAAATTGAGAGTTATGATTTTTTTTTAAAGGTGAGGAGGAAAAAACGAAAGTGGAAAAACCCTGCGTTCTTCAGAGGTTAAAACCTGTAGCATCAAATCTGTAGCGGATCTTGTTCATGTGAATGTACCCTTAGAATGCAGCATTTCAAGGACTACTGAAGAGGCTCTCAGGAGCGCCACCATTCCTTCAAACTATTTTTAGAAGGATTATGGGATTCAGAGCCCTGCTGATCTAATAATGGCCTACCTGGGGAAAGGCCTTAAAGGGGTACTGTAGCCAAAATGAACTTATCCCCTATCCACTGTCTCGCTCAGTGAGCAGTGCGTGTAGTCTACCTCTAGATGGCACATGCTCCTTTAATTTCAATGGAGCGCGTGCTGTCAACTATAAGCGCTGCTTACTCAGAGCTGGGTCCCGTTTAGGAGATTGCAGGGGGTCCCAGCGGTCAGACCCCCAGCGATCAGCTACTTATAACCTATCCTGTGGATAGGGATAAGTTTATTTTGGCTGCAGTACACCCTTAAAGCAGACCTGTCGGCTGATTTTGTCACCTGTATGTGGCTTGACCGTGAATTCGTATGTGTCTGTCATTAGTTAATTGACTCCTTCAAGGATAAGTCTCATGTATAAAAACCTATCCGCTATCCGAAGGATAGAGGATAAGTTTTAGATCGCAGGGGATCCGTGCACTGGGGCCCCCAATCTCTTGTACGGAGCCTCTGTGCTGTAGCACAGGCGCGCGTCACAACCACCGCCCGAAGCGGAGGCCGCCACACCCCTCCATATAGTCTTATGGGAGAGCCGTTCGACAACCTTTGGCTCTCCCATAGAGCTTAATGGAGGGGGTCGTGACGAGCCCCTATGCTACAGAACAGGGGCTCCGTACAGGAGAATGCGGGGGCCCATATGCTCGGGCCCCGCACGATTTAAAACTTATCCCCTATCCTTCGAATAGGGGATGCTTTTTATACATGAGACTTATCCTTCAGCGCCGAGATATCGGAGTTTATGAACATATGCAAATTAGGCTTTGGAGCCTAAAGATTAGCGACAAACGCTTGTTTGTCAGATGCAGATCTCCCCCATGTAATAGGGGATGTGCCTGAATAATCCACCCACAGTTTTTTTTTTTTTTTTTGGCCCTTCCTGCTCGTCACTAGAGCCATCTGACATAGATTGTCACTTGTTTACAGAGCAGCTCTGCAGTCTGATATGGCCCTAACTGGGGAAGGGGCTGTGCTGGGCTCTAGCAGCCTAATTTGCATATTTCTGCACTGGAAGGATAAATTAACAGATATGCACAGTTTCAGGGTCTTGTACAACTGTGCCCCTACTTTATACGTATTATACTTTATATGTATTACTATATACATAGTTATTGCTGCGTATGTGCTGATGGCAGTCACAGAGACTTCAGAGCGAACTCCTGTAGTGGTGGATATCTACAGAAATCCGGAAATCCGCCACTGCAAGCATACACAGATGACAGAAGCGTGAAATACGCTGCGGATGCGCTCCGTGTGACCCTACCCTAAAGGATTTGTTCCCAGTGAAAGACGCCTTATCCCCCATCTACAGGATAGGGAATCATAGCTGATTTTGGGGGGTCAGACCGCTTGGACATTGGCTCTCTGAGAGATGTGCGCTCCAGACATTTGTATGAGAGCGTTGGAGATGCCTGAGTGCTGTACTTGGGTCTCTTTTGGCGCTCCCATAGAAATGAAGGCATGCAGTCTGCAACACACACTCCCCTACAGTGCCGGGTCCCGTTCTGGAGATCGCAAGGGGTCCTAGTGATCGGGGCCCCACAGTTAGCTACTTATTCCCTATCCTGTGGATATGGGATAAGAGAGTTTTTAGCGGGCAACCCCTTTTTTTAAAGTTTTTAATGGCTAGATATTCCTTGTGCAATTATATGCTGGAAATGTCTTTTATATAGGGGTCCAACCTGATTGAGAATTGTGGCTGCTGCCTTCAGAAAGAGGGAATGGAGAGGAATCTGTGTTCTGAATGCTTGACTCTTCATTCAAGCTTATGGGACTTAAAGACACCACTTTATTCAGGTCTATGGACTTGAAGCAGATTTCCCCATGTGTAATAATAAGGAATGGTATTAATATTAGTGACTTTTTTCCCCTGGTTATCTTTGTTACAGGCTACACCATGTTTGCTATTGGCATTGGTGCCCTGTTGTTTGGCTACTGGAGAATCGGCACTTGGAACAGGGAGAGAAGGTGAGTAGGTCGTGCGTGAAAAATCTTAGAGAAGTCATGAGTATAGCTTGTCTATGTAATGCGTTCCAGAAACATGGGGTCCTTATTGTAAAAGCTGATGTGGAGACATGTACATTATTAATGTTTGGATTGTTTTTAGTGTCAGACAGAAAACATATATTGTAACCACAAACTAAAATGTAAACCATGCCCAGAGGGTATAGTAGTTCAACAATGAAAGACACAAAATCCAGCAAATCAATGCCAAAGCATCCATCAGGCAGAATGTGAGATCTGTACATAAATGCCTATGTACTGTTAATGTATGGATGTCTAAGGCTTCCTTTAAACATACTGTACATTTTGCTATACAAAGGTAATGCCTTTTCTGCTACCCAGACCACCACTTCACTGTTTTTTTTTTTTATTGGGGGGGCCGCAAGAGGGTGTTTAACCCCTTCCCACAAATGGACGTATATTTACATCCATTGTGGGCTCCCGCTCAGCAGTTGAACGCAGCATTTTAAAGGGGTTAACTCCGTTCCCGGCTGGCTCAGTGGGCTGATCGGGACTGCCGCAGTGAAACCGCAGCATCCCGATCAGCTGAGAGGACGGGGGAAGGTGTCTTGCCTTCCTCCCGGCCATCTGATCGGTGCTCCAGTCTTTCAGCCAGTTTTGCCAGGCTGATGCAATGGAGCACCGATAACACTGATCAATGCTCTCCTATGGAGAAGCATTGATCAGTGTATGCAATCTAAAGATTGCATGGTATAGTCCCCAATGGGGATTAAAAAGTGTAAAAAATAAAATTAAAAAAATAAAGTAAATATGCATTAACCCCTGCACTAATAAAAGTTTAAATCAACCCCCTATTCCCATTTTTCAAATAAAAATGTAAAAAAAAATAAAACCCAAACGTGTGGTATTGCTGCCTGTGTAAATGTCCAAACTATTAAAATATGTTAATTACCGTATTTTTCGTCGTATAAGACGCACTTTTTCTTCCCCCAAAACTGGGGGGAAAAAGTCGGTGCGTCTTATATGGCGAATACACCCCTATCGCGGCGGTCCCTGCGGCCATCAACGGCCGGGACCCGCGGCTAATACAGGACATCACCGATCGCGGTGATGCCCTGTATTAACCCTTCAGACGCGGCAATCAAAGCTGCCCACCGCGTCTGAAGGGAAAGTGACACTAACCCGGCTGTTCAGTCGGGCTGTTCGGGACCGCCGCGATTTCACCGCGGCGGTCCCGAACAGCCCCACTGAATAGCCGGGTTAGTGCTTACAGGACACCGGGAGGGACCTTACCTGCCTCCTCGGTGTCTTCTCCGTTCAGGGATCCCCTGTATGCCGGCACGCTCCTTCCTCGTCGTCGCGTACGTGCGTCGGCGTGCGTAACGATGTGATGGCGACGGAGAGCGAGGATACCCGGCCGGCAGCAGAGACGTTCCGGAGCGACGGGGACACGGCGACAGCGATGGAGCGACATCCAGGGCAGCGGTGACTGGTCCGGAGTGGCGGGGACACGTGAGTATTACCTCCTCCTGCGGTGGTCTTCAATCTGCGGACCTCCAGATGTTGCAAAACTACAATGGCTGTCCGGGCATGCTGGGAGTTGTAGTTTTGCAACATCTAGAGGTCCGCAGGTTGAAGACCACTATTGGGATCAAAATCTTTATTTTTTTTGATTTTGTCCCTAAAAATTGGGTGAGTATTATACGCTGGTGCATCCTATAGGACGAAAAATACGGTAAACTGCACGGTCAAAGGCGCAAGCGTAAAAAAAATTCCAAAATCCAGAAATGTATTTTTGATCACTTCATATACTAAAAAAAAATGAATAAAACGCAATCAAAAGGCCATCAGAAAAAAATGGTCCCAATAAAAACTTCAGATCATGGCACAAAAAATGTGCGGAAAAATTAAAAAAGTTATAGGGGTCAGAAGATGACAATTTTAAACATACTAATTTTGGTGCATGTAGTAAAATAAAATCTATATAAAATGGCATGGACCTACAGAATAAAGATAAGGTGTCATTTGTACTGAAAAGTGCACTGCATAGAATCGAAAGCCCCCAAAAGTTACAAAATGGCATATTTTTTTATTTCATTTTGCCCCACAAATATTTTTTCTGGTTTTGCCATAGATTTGGTGGTGAAATGTCATTACAAAGTAAAATTGGTGGCACAAAAAAACAAGGCCTCATATGGGTCTGAAGGTGCAAAATTGAATGTGCTAGGATTTTTAGAAGGTGAGGAGGAAAAAACAAAATTGCAAAAATGAAAAATGGGTGTGCAGTACTTCTGAATTGGGGGGCAGTATGGTACTGCTTCAGTTTGCAGCTTCTTTGCTTCCATCACTTAGCACATACGATAGTGTGTCCTGGTAACTGTGTATTATTTTATTATTCATATGGAAGAAATGGCATGCTGTTGGGGCCTATAAAAGTTTCAAGGCCCCCAGTGTTAGCTGTGTACATTTCAACAGGGGACAAAATATAGAATTTTGTTGCCTTTAGATCTGGTATGTTTGCAAATTTGCATTCAACATATGTGAAGCAGAATCCTTAAGTATTATACCGGCTTATGGCTTCATCTGGTTTATGTAATGTCCTAGTACACCATTTGCCTGTTTCTTGTTGCAAAAGAATACTACTTACATATGACATTATTTGATGCTTTCTTTTATTTGACAGGCGACTCTATATTGAAGACCTAGAGACGCGTTTGGCACTGCTACCCCTTTTCCAGGCAGAGTCAGATCGAAGGTAACAAGGTTACTTACCAGATCATTTATATTTCTTTGTACGGTTCTGCTAGTCCACCTGAGTGATCTGTTTGTACTGTAGATTGTCATAGAATGTACTTCCTTTGCTAGCAGTTTGTCCTGCATTTTACTTCTGTATGTAAAAGAAATTTCTTTTCAGAATTTTAACTGCTGCAGAGATTAAAGCTGTTCACCAGTGGATCATAGAAAGCAGCTGCTCCTATTCACAAACATGAGCATGACATTGCGGATGTGACCTATACTGCACTTTGGGGGACACCTGTCAACTGTTAAAGGGGAAAGTTACCATACTGTTATATGGATAAATGCCAGTACTTTGTGAATACATAGAGGGTAGAAAAAAATAGGCGTTTCCCAGATCACATTATATAGTGGGTCCCAAATATCATTTAAAAAAATAAATAAATAAAAAATAAATAAAAAAGGCGACAATCATGTTTACCTGAAATAGCTGTGCTTCTAGACACAACTCTATAGTGGGCTTGGTAACATTGAAAATCCAACGGGGCAAAGGAAACTGCTATGAGTTGGAACACCTTCCCAGTAATGACTGCAAAATAAAATGCTCTTTGTACTGTAGGTGCTGCTGAACTTGGTTGCATGGAAACTTGCTACTTTTACATACAAAATCAAAATCAAACCTATAACATTTCAATGACAATTGTTAAACTTTCTATGGTGTTTTATGGTCATTTTTGTATCTTACATGTGTAATGGTTTTTCATAGCTGTTTATAAACCAGGAAGGGAAAGAATGCTGTTTTACCTAAAACCATGACTAACAAAGATCAGGATTAAATTCTTTGCAACTGCATTCAGAAGTGCCAAGAATACTAGGAGCATTTAATTTCTATTGTTTATCAATGATACAGGTGTTTGAGTAAGAAAGGAAAAGCATGCAAAGGAGAATTTAGACACAATTGTTATTTCTCTGGCACTCTTCATTGGAGGATACCAAACTGATGGGTATATGCTCTTGCCACTAGGAGGCGCTGACACTAGGAAAAAAAAAAAGTCGGCTCCTCCCTGGCAGGATATACCCGCCCACTGGAAGAGAGGAAACCAGTTTTATCTAGTGTCAGTTAGGAGGTGCACACAGGTCTGGAGCTCTCCAGACCTTATCATCTTTATTATTTTCCTAGCTTAGGGCTAATGTTTTGTTTTTCTCTCCTTTTTAATTTTTTTCTAGTGTGGGGCGACAGGAGCATTGCGCTGCCTGATTCCCCACATGCGAGCTAGGGGCACGGTGCATTGCAATGGGAATGACCCGTTAACCCCTCCTCGCCAACAACCAGTGCCTGGCGGTGTACCCTGGGTCCGGGTCCCCCATTCGCCCCTGCTCGCCATGTCGGCAAAAAGCAGGTGGCACTAGCTGGTCAAAGACTTTGAGGGTGAGCATGTGGTGGTTGAGGTGTGTATATACCCCCCCTCTCCCCTAGGCGAACAAGCAATCCGCCCATGACCACCACTGTAGGTCCCTGTTGCTGGCGGGTTTGGGGTCCGGGCAGCGAAGGGTTAGCCCCCTCTCCCCTTTATGCAGCTTCGGCTGCATCTCCCATCTGACGGTCCCCTCCCCCTAGCGGTTGGGACTCTGCTTTATTGGTGGGGGCTTCATACTGGGGGTCCCTCGGGTTGCCTGGGGGGGGACTGGGTGTTTTACTTACGGTCCGGTGGAAGACATGTGCCGGACCTGGGTGAGCCTCCTCACCGGCTATTCTGTTTGCTGACCGCACCGGGCGAGTGCAAGTGCGGCCGGCACTCTGTCTTCCGGCGTCGTCTGCCGCCTGGTCCCTGGCGGCACATGATCACCTCTCTGGGCCGCCGCTAGCAGGGTCTCCATTATGGCGGCTAACTCCACCCTTCTTCTTCCCCGTTCAGCGCGCGGGCCGGCGGTACCTCCCCTTCAGCTCGCGCGCTGCTAAGGGGTGATTGTCCCGCCCTCCTTCCCTGTTCTGAGGGCATCACGGGCGCCAAATGCAGGAACTTGTGTCCCGGCCCCCTATTAACCCCTTCCGGAGGAGCGGCGGCTTGACAGGCACTTGTGCTCTGCTCTGAGCCGTCGCTCCTCCAGGGGGTCTTTCTTCTGCCTTATGGGGCGGCTCTCCTTCTCGTGCCGACCGCACCGTGCGAGTGCAGATGCGGCCGGCACTGTCTTCCGGCGGCGAGCGGGTCCTGTGGAGCTCTGCCGCCGGGGTCCGGGTTCCTGGCGGCACATGGCCGCCTCCCGGGGTCCTTTTCCCCGTTACGGCTAGCTCCGCCCCTCTTCTTCCCGGTCCAGCGTGCGAGCCGGCAGTATCTCCCTCCCGCTCGCGTGCTGCTGGGGTGATTGTCCTGCCCTCCCTTCATGTTCTCAGGGCGACGCAGGCACCAGTATGACTCCCACGGCAACCGCCACATGAGCTCGCGTCCCGGTTCCCATTAACCTCTCCCGGAGCGGCGGCTTGGCAGGCACTTATGTGCTCTGCCCTGAGCCGTCGCTCCTCCTGAGGGTCTGTTTTCTGCCGCTATGGGCAGCACTTTCTGGGGGAGTTTTATTGTTGAACTGGAATACTGGCCACATTTTCAGGTATACTATCATTAATAATATATAAAAAAAAAATACAGTTTTCTTGGTCACTCAGACCATTTGTTGGTGTTTGGTTCCCTCTTGTGGCCAACACTTGTATTACAGTCTGATTTCTTTTGTTGCTCAATTCTGAAACACTTGAACACCGCGGAAGGCGGGCTGTTACATGGGACTTATGTTCCCTTGGTGTAGGGGTCTGTTCCAACGATATGTTCCCTTCCTCCGCTGAGGGCCACGCAATGAGCAAGTTCCTCCGTGTCCCTGGCGGACATTCATCTTCTGTCAGGTCTGCCGCCCTAGGGGTGTTCCTGGCATATCATTCTGTGGTTTTCCCTTCTCCACAGGCTATAGCTTTTGTGGCTAGGGCTCCGGATACCCTCATCCGGTGCACAGTCCTCAGGAGTATATTCTTTCATGGCATGGAATAGACCTGTTCTTCATATGCGGACAGTAGTTTCGCCTGTCCCTCTTTTTGGGGCTGCCGCTTCCACTGCTCACACTTGGTACCCCACTGCTGGTGCGAGGTGCCTTCTCTACCACCTGTCATACATTTTCAGCCGCTGTATCTGCGGCTGCAGTTCCGGTCTCTCACTGCTGTTGGAGGTGTCCGACGGAGTGTCCCATTGTCCATTATGGTCCCATGCCAGTAAGCCAGACAGTGGTCTGCATGGTTACCTACTCCGCTTGTCATACATCACACGGCTGGTGCATCTGCATCTGGCGTTTCGGTACCTCGCTACTGTGTGAGGCGTCCGATGGAGCGTTCCATTATCTACTATGGACCCATACCAGTGGGCCAGACAGCGGTCTGCATGGTTTCCTATACAGACTGTCATACATCATATGGCTGATGTATCTACTACTGGAGCTCCGATACCTCACTACTATGTGAGGCGTCCGATGGAGTGTTATGTTCTCTACTATGGACCCTTACCAGTAAGCCAGACGGTGGTCTGCGTGGTCTCCTATACCGACTGTCTTACATCATATGCCTGATGTACCTACGACTGGAGTTCCGATACCTCACTACTGGGCGAGGTGCCGGTGGGATGAGTCATTGTCTACTATGAACCCATACCAGTAAGCCTGACATTGGTCTGCATGGTTCCCTACACCGCCTGTCGCACAGCACATGGCTGATATATCTGCAGCTGGAGTCCTGGTACCCTACTGCGGTGCATGGTACGGACAGGATGAATCGCTGTCTACTATGGAACCATACCAGTAAGCCGGACAGTTCTCTGCATGATGTCCTGCAACTGCTTCTCACCCGTCGCGCGGCTGACATACTGCAGTTGGATTTCTGGTGCAGGTGGACCGACTCCTTGTCTATATTGCCCTGCACCAGTAGTTCTCTGCTATGGTTTCCCATACCTTTCCTGGCTGATTATTCTGCGGTTGGACTTCTGGTGCCACTTTCCTGTGAGGTGCCTGACGGGATGTCCCCTTATCTTCTGTGGACCCATACCAGTGAGCCAGACGGGTCTGCCTGTGGGTCCACTCCACCTGTTGTCCATCACTCAGCTGAGATATCTGCAGTGGGTGTCTCTGCGTCTGCTTTTGTACGGGTGCCGACGGAATTACCCATCGTCTGCAATTGAACCATTCCTGTTAGTCAGTCAGTTGTCTGCATGGTTCCTACAACCACCTGTTGCCATCACATGGCTGATGTTCCCACGGTTGGATTTCCGGTACCTCTCTTCTCCGATTCTTCCCGCGGTTGGAGTTTCAGTACCTCTCTACTCTGCGAGGTGTTCGTCGGAGGGTCTTACTGTCTCCTCTGGCCCATATCTGTACTGCTCTACACTGCCTGGCTTACATCACCCGGCTGCTGTATCTGCGGAGGGAGCTTCAGTACCCCGCTGTTTTGCGTGGCGTCGACGGACCGGCTCGGGGTCTAATCCGGACCCGTAACTGTTGACCAGGTGGTGGTTTGCATTGCTCCCTACGCCGCCTGTTTCACATCTCATGGCTGTGTCCACGGCTGGAGTTCTGGTACCTCCTACGGTGCCGGGTGCCTGCCGTATTGGCTTGTTCTCTCCTAGGGTTCCATACCACTACCCCACTCCGTGGTCTGCATTTTTTCCTCTGCCGTCTGTCGCAGCTGGAGTTCCGGTTCCCCACTGCTGTTCGTGCTATGCATGGAACTGACTCATTGTGTTCCAGGGACCCTATGAGGTTGACGAGGATGCATCCCATGGCTCCTCTGCCTCCCTCCTATCTCCAGGAGCGGGGTTTCCGTCCATGGCTCCTTGTCCTCCCCGCCCTCCAGCCTGTGTCTATGGAGCACAGTTACTGACTTTGTCTCTTCTTTTCTCTCCACGCCTCGAGCGTTGCCCTCATTCAGTTAGTTTGTTGTTTACTCGGTTTCCGCTGCCATCGGTCCCTGGCCTCAGGGCCGCCGCGGGCATAGCCTGTTTTTCCGTAACTCACCACTGCGTGCGTAAACTGGGGTAAGGTCCTCACAGGTACGCAGGTTGCTGTCAGTTGGACATTCCTTCGACTGCTGGGTCTTTCTTCTCCACCTGGTCAACCGTTTGGTCGGACCACACTCTAGTACCCCACTTTATGTGGGGGGCTGACTGGAGTCATCTTGGATGCTCTGGAATTCTATTCTTGTCGGCCAGTCAGTTTGCCACGTGGCTGTCTATGGACTCCAGTTACCTTCCATACATCTCCCACTCTGTGGGCGGTGTTCAGGTGACCCGCTGCCAAGGTGTTTTTTTCTGTGCGTCTCCCGTGTCTCTCTATGGACTTTGTTCCATGCATCAGACTCTGAGTGGCAGGGTGTGCCCTGTTCGACGGCAGGTATCTCTCTTCTCGCAGTGTTTTCTGTATGCGGGACTGGACCTGCCCATGGTCCCTATGCCACATAGCCAGACTGTGTCTGCATATTTTTCTAAACCACCTGGTCGCCTTCCTCATTTCTTCACGGCCGCGGCTGTCGCCCGTTGTCCTTTTCCAGGGACAGTTCTGCTGTGTGCATATCTGCAGTTTCTTGATGCCCTTTCTCCCTGTGAGTCTACCTGTGTCTGCCTGTGAGTCTACCTGTGTCTGCAGGTTTCCTGCGCTACATTCCTTCTTCCTTGGGATGTCTGGGTTTTTTGTTCTTTGTGTGGCGGCCTTGGTACCCCACTGCTATCGTTGCCCTGCTCCACTGTCCTGGCTTCCGCTCCCTCTGGGGTCTGCTGTTGCCCCTCTGGACAGAGTCGGGGGCTCTGTCCACCCACCTCTTGTCCCATGGCCTTTCCACAGGGGGTGTGGGGATCATGGTGCTTGGCACGGGTCCTTACTGGCTTCTGCTTTCGAGATGATGCCGTCTCGTTGTTTCCCCCTTTTAGGTGGGATATCGGTGGGGCCCTTGGCTTTTCTGAGGGCCCTCCTCAGAGTTTCTTCCTGTCTGGGCTGTGGGCTTGCTGGCCTTTGCGGCCTGGCTCTCTTGCACCTTTTTTGGTTTTCTTCTGCTGCTCACGCAGCCTGGCATCTCTCCTCTGCTGGAGGACTTTGTGCCATCTCCATGGAAGGGTTGGTTCTTCTTTTCCTTTTTTGTCTGTGTCAGTTATACCGCACTGTCACCGGGGTCTTTGGGCACAATCCTTCCTGCGCCCAGACCCTGGGAGTCCCAGTTGGGCTCTCCTTTGTTCCCCCCCACTCCTCCGTTCATGTTCTGGCGAGATGGTTTTTTTTTTTTTTTTTTTTTTTTTTTTTTCCGGAGTGCTCTGGTCCTTGGTTTGGACTCTGTCCTTGGCTGCTGTGGCGTGCCTTCCTTTCAGGCAGTTTTTTCCATTTCACCCTTGATGCTGGTTCCGATCTTGGGCATGTGTTCTGTTTTCGTCCCAGACTCCACCGCTGGCCCATCAGACGAGGCGGTTTCTTTCTCTACTGCAGTCCTTCTCTTCATTTTCCTTTTATGTAGGGGGTCGTCCGGTGTCTTTTCGCGGACGTTTGCTTTTCCTTACTCCTCTGTGGTTGTTTGTTTTCCAGGTGACCCTGACTTATCGATTTCTCGTCTGGTCCCTCTTCCTGGTCGGGCGATCTTCTGGGAGCTCAATTTTCGAATCTGGTCTGTCTCCGACCTGGGGGCTTGTCCGCGGACCCCGTGGACTCTGGGGTTCAGTCTTGGGACTGATCCCTTCTTTCCGGTGGTTGTATTTTTCCCACCCTAGGGGACTGCTTTGGTACGTCCCATCAGTTCGGTGTCCCCCAATGAAGAGCGCCAGAGAAAAGGAGATCACCGTAAAATCTCTTTCTTTCTCTTAGCTCTCATTGGGGGACTCCGCACCCATCCATTTCTTCTTCCTTTTTCCTGATTATTCATTCCGGTTCTTGGGTTGTTTCTCCGGGATTCCTTTCTAGGGTCCTTCGGACGTATTTCATGTTGGCTTCTTCTACTGCTTTGTGACAAAACTGGTTTCCTCTCTTGCAGTGGGAGGGTATATCCTGCCCGGGAGGATCCGACTTTTTTTTCCTAGTACAGTGCCTCCTACTGGCAAGAGCATATACCCATCAGTTCAGTGTCCCCCAATGAGAGCTATGAGAAAGATTTTATGGGGAGTACAAAAATCTCCTTTTTACACGGGGTCTATCCACCCGTGATCACATTCCATCACTGTGCTTTCCCAGAATAACTAGAAACTATTGGCTCCGATTTACTATTCTGTCTGAAACTGTAGCTGTCTGGTTTTCCCAGAGCAACCAATCTCAGCTCAGCTTTGACTTTACAAGAGCTACTTAGAGGAGATCTCCAGTCTTGAAAAATGTATCCCTTATCCTAAAGATAGGGGATAAGTTTCAGACTGGGACCCCCTGCAATCTCCCGTACGGGGCCCCGGCAGCCTGCCGGAAGGGGGCGTGTTAACCACCACATGAAGCAATGGCTGACACGCCCCTTCAATACAACTCTATGGCAAAGCCAGAGCGCTGCCTTCGACAATCTCCGGCTCTGCTATAGCGCTGTATTGAGGGGGCCGCCGCTTTGTGCTGTAGTCAACAAGCGCACTCTGGCCAGCAAGCCAGGGCCCCAACGGTCGGACCCCCCATGATCTGAAACTTATCCCCTATCCTTAGGATAGGGGGATACATTTTTCAGGACTGGACTACTCCTTTTAAGATATGAAAGATGAGCTGTGATTGGTTGTTATGGGCAAAAGCAGACCGTTTTTGTTTCAGGCAGATTGTGCTGGATCAACACAATGGCCCATATTTATCATATCTGGAGATAACAACTTTATTCTCAGCACTTTACAATGTCTTTAAAATTACATGTTTTATGTATTGGATGTGTGATCTCCACCCTGCCAAACAAGGTGCTTTTTTTTTTTCTGAGTTGAGCTGGGGTTAGTGAAGCACTTTGACTAATAGCGCACAATGCTTCAAACAAGTGGATTGTCTATGCACAAGAGTGAGCTTGTAAGCTGCCAAAGATAAAATAAAGTTGGATCTTATTTTATATCTGCTATCTATTTTTTAATATCCTGTACACATTTTGGTCATTGTAGGATACTTGCATGACGTGTAAATACATGAATACAGAATAACTCTTTACCTGTGCTTAAGTGGAACTCTAATGATGTTGCGGTGCATGTTTAAAATTGCTTACAACCCTGTAGCCAACAAGTTACTTGCTGCTAAAGCAAGAGATCTATGGATATGCTGGAGGTTCCCTGCAAGTCTATGGCACTTCTGGAAAATCCATAGACTGCATGCTTTAGCAGCAGACAACTTGGGCCATGGAGTTACCCAAAATTTTAAATGTGTATCCTTCCACCACAATTTTCCTAAAGTTGCACTTTAAATACCTGACCTGTTGATTTTTTTTTTAAATACAGGATGCTTATGTTTTACTTTAAAGCCCAACTCAACTGATGGCTTAGGCAGCAGGATATTTGCTTACATTTTCGCTCTGCCATCCGAGCTCAAGATTGTGGGGTGCAATCAACGAATTTTGTGGAAGCCTTATACAAGTCTATAGTTCTTCTGCTAAATTCAGAGATTGAATGCCATAGTCTTGCTCAAGGCTTAGGTGGGGGACATGAAAATGTTAACATATAACAAGCCATCAGTGGAGTTGCGCTTGAAGTCTTATGAACCATCATAACGTTGCTTGTTCATATCCAGTGGTGGCCTTATAACCAATGCAATAAATGTGATAATTTTTCTGTGTGTCTCTTAAAAGGACATTGCGAGTTCTGCGTGAGAACTTGGAGCAAGAAGCCATTATCATGAAAGATGTCCCAGGCTGGAAGGTAATCACATACAACATTCCCATTAACCCCTTCCCGACCGATGATATACGTGTACGTCATGGGGTGGGTGGACATGATGAAGGTCCGCGTCATGACCAGGAGATTTCCGCTGCTATCAGCATCTGACATCTGCTGGTAATGACGGACGTCTGAGATAGCTTCAATGTCCGTCATTTAACTGTTTAAATACAATGATCTATACAGATGACGGCATTTAAACATTAAATGCTGCTATTCCCTAGTGTGTAGTGGTCCCATAGATCATCCCCCCCCCCCCCCCTTACCTTGTCCTCGGCGTCTTCCCTGGCTCTGTGATTGCTTAGGGCTCCCTTTGGCAGCCTTAAGCAATCTAGCACAGATTTCATGGATTTACATTGATTTATGTAAGCCATCTGACGATGGCCTATGATAGGCCCCTAGGGGGGACCAAAAAGTGTGTATAGAAAAGTAAAAAAAAAAAAAAACTCCCCTAATTAATATTCAACCCCCCCCCCCCTCCTTTCCCACGGGGAAACGGAAAAAAAAAATCATTGTGCGACAAAATCGATTAAAAAAACGCCATTTTGTAACTTTTGGGGGCTTCTGTTTCTACGCAGTGCATATTTCGGTAAAAATGACACCTTATTATCCTGTAGGTCCATAAAATTAAAATGGTACCCTACTTATATAGGTTTAAATTTGTCGAACTGGAAAAAATCAACTACATGCAAGAAAATATATACGTTTAAAAATGTCATCTTCTGACCCCTATAACTTCATTTTTCCACGTACAGGGCGGTATGAGGACTCATTTTTTGCGCCGTGATCTGAAGTTTTTATCGGTACAATTTTTGTTTTGATCAGACTTTTTGATCACTTTTTATGAATTTTTTAATGGTATAAAAAGTTACCAAAATACGCTTTTTTGGACTTTGGAATTTTTTACGTGTACGCCATTGACCGGTTTAGTTAATGCAGTTTAATGATATATTTTTATAGTTCGGACATTTACGCACGCGACGATACCACAAATGTTTGTTTTTATTTACACTGTTTTATTTTTTTTTTTATGGGAAAAGGGGGGGTGATTCAATCTTTTATTAGGGAAGGGGTTAAATGATCTTTATTAACACTTTTTTTTTTACTTTTTTTTTTGCAATGTTATATCCCGCATAGGGACCTATAACACTGCACCCACTGATCTTTTGCACAGATCACTGGCATGTATTAACATGCATGTGATCAGTGATATTGTCGCTTGACTGCTCCTGCCTGGATCTCCGGCACGGGGCAGTCATTCGCCGATTGGACACAGAGGAGGCAAGTAGGGTCCCTCCCGGTGTCATGTAAGCTGTTTGGGATGCTGCGATTTCACCGTGGCGATCCCGAACAGCCCGACTGAGCATCCGGGATAGTTTCACTTTTGCTTCAGACGCGGCGGTCAGCTTTGGTCACCACGTCTGAAGGGTTAATGCAGGGCATCACCGCGATCGGTAATGTCCTGTATTAGCCGCAAGTCCCGGCCGTTGATGGCCGCCGGGACCAACCCGATATGACCCAGGGTCACCGCGTGACCCCGCGGCATATTGCGGGAGCCGGCAGAGGACGTGAATATACGTCCTTCATTGTTAAGGAGTTAATTTCCTTTTTTCATTTATGAAGAATGTCGTCTTCCCTTTTTTCACAGACTGAGCTAGTTTTTCTTCTGCCTGCTCTTTAGAAGTTCTTATAACTTGCTTGGCCTCTTTCTGCCTAATCTTGTAGATTTCCCTATCTTCATTGCTCTGGGTTGTTTTATAATTACTAAATGCTATCTTTTAGTTTTTAATGACTTTGGCCACTTCTGCTGAGTACCACAGTGGTCTCTTCCTTTTTCTGCTTTTACTGACCAGTCTAATGCAATTCTCTGTTGCCTTCAATAATGCGTCTTTTAAGTAGTCCCATTTCTCCTGAACTCCATGTAATCCGTTCCAGTCTAATAGGGAATCATTTATGGCTAATCTCATTTTTAAAAAGTCTGTTTATCTAAAACTTTAGTTTTTGTGTAATATGACTCCTTCACGGTTCTTATCTTAAACCACACTGACTGACATAACATCATATACCAAATCCCCATTTGTGAATACCAAATCCAAAATGGACTCCCTCCATTTTGGCTCTTCGACCATTTGTAGAGATAATCCCAGTAGGGAATTTAGAATATCTGTATATATCTCCTGGCAGAACTAGCTATTTTGTGCAAAAACAAAGTGCAAAAAATTGTCCTAAAAGGGGTACTCCCCTGGGGGGGGGGGGGGGAATATATATATATATATGGACTTGAGAAAGGTGATGTGATTAGCTAGAATAAAACACATTTTTCACTTTTGGTTTCTCTGGTGTGCTGCAGCTGCCTATATATATATTTATAAATATATATATATTGCAGCACACCAGAGTAACCAAAAGTGAAAAATGTGTTTTATTCTAGCTAAAACATAACACAACGTGATATATATATATATATATATATATATATATATATATATATATATAATTTTTTTTTTTAATCAACTGGTGCCAGAAAGTTCAACAGATTTGTGCATTATTTCTATTTGAAAACCTTAATCCTTCCAGTACTTTATCAGCTTCTATATGCTCCACATTGCTCTCTGCTGACACCACTGTCCATTTTAGGAACTGTCTGGAGCAGGATAGGTTTGCTTTGGGGATTTTCTCCTACTCTGGACAGTTCCTGACATGGACAGAGGTGTCAGCACAAGTACTGGAAGGGTTAAGATTTTTAAATAGAAGTAATTTACAAATCAGTTTAACTTTCTGGCATCAGTTGTTAAAAAAAAAAAAAAAAAAAAAAAAAAAAAAATTACTTTTCAAGGGGTCTACCGCTTTAATTGCTTAAAACTTATTGAAAAAATCCTTTGCACCATTTCTGAACAATCTATATTTATTCATATATTCTAATTTCATGTTCTGAGCAATGGAGGCGGTCTCCAGTTTTTTCAGCATTGCTTCTCTACTTCTCCCACTTCAGTATTGCCTACCCTTTCGGAAATATGCATCTCAGCTTTACAATATCGGGACGGAGCAGGCAGGTGAAGCATTGCTCAAAAGGCAAAGACCGCCTCCATTGCTGAGAAATTAGCATATTTGGATTGCTCAGGAAAAGCACAACTGATTTTTCCAACTATTACCCTTATATAAGACTAGTGCATGTGCTGCTACTGTCAGTTTCCTTTTCATTTTTGGACATTGTAGCAGGGGCAGGCCTATTTTAGCTGGCTTACAGCAAGCTACATTGACATAGGCAACTATGTAGACTAGGGTTTACTTCTATAAAAGTTTTTGAGACATGCTTTATGACCTGTGCAGGGAGGGCTTAGTGGTAAAAAAAAAAAAAAACTGCCAGATTTCATGGTTATTTTATGATATAGTTCGGAAACTGAAAAATATTAAAAGTTCTTAGAGTACCTGTCACCAAATAAGCTTTTCTAAACTAACTCTGGCTATGTTTAAAAAGCTCTGTATCTTACCTTTTTATTCTTGCTCCCAGCAGGAGAAAGTGGGCGTTTCCCAGCAGGCATGACATCACTGAAGCCTGCTGGGGGACCACTCCCGCCCCTGTACATAGTTGCAGTCCTGTGATGAATAGAAGACATCAGGTTCTGTGCAGCTTTCAACAAGGCTATGTGCAGCTGTGAATCATGCTCAGTGCACAGAAGCACTTCCTGAGTTTTGTCTCCTGCCAGGCCGGGAGGAGACCAAAATCATTGTATTAATTGTGGCAGGGAACAGAACAGAGCCACCTAGTGGCTGATTTTTCTATTACATTTTAAACATTTTTGTTGATAATTTTAAAAGCAAGTGAATGGGAAAGTGTCTGCTAATTACTCAAGGAACACTAATATTAAAAGTTTTATTTGGTGACAGGTACTCTTTAAAAATATGTTCAACACTGTATTTAACCAATAGGTCCGTTCCATTAAGAATCTAGTAATATTGCATATTTTACTTTATTCTAGTACATTGTTTTCAGTATTTTTGCAGTGTTTGAAGATTTATCTTGTCGACCTCATGAGAGTTGTAGTGACATCCCAGTATGTTTTTGTGTAGGTTGGAGAATCTGTCTTCCACACGGACCGCTGGACAACTCCTACACTGAATGAACTTTACAATCTCCGTCCACGTGAGGAACTAATAAAGGAAACCTCTGCTTTTAACTTGCATGTTTAAGCCACATTTGAAAAATGTATTTAAATTTGAAAATAATAATAATAAAAAAAATCAAAAAATTTAAAGGTGCTTATCAAGTATTAAGTAGCCATCTCTATATTTAACAGATACCAATGCTATCTCTTAAGGTCCTCACAACCTATATATGTCAAAACCAGGAGAAAGAGCTGTTGTCTGAGAACTTTTGAAGATCTATGGTCATCGTTTGATCAGTCACTTATTTAAACTGGAAGTAATGCAGGAGGCTAAAAAAATATGAGTCTGCAGATCTTGGCAGCAAATATCTGACAGGTTCCCTTTATCCCCTAGAGGATGTAAATGCATACCCTGGCCATCTGGTACTTATTGCACCAGGGTGTACATTTATGTCCTGGAGTGTTAACAGTTTATGAAGCGAGAACTGGAGCTGCACTTGCTTCATGGACAGTGAGGGACTCACTGCTAATGGTGGACATAAGCAATCACACTTAACCCGTTAAGGACACGGCGTACAGGTACGCCCTGATGTCCTGGTACTTTAAGGACACACGGTTTAATCACTCAGCAGGCACCCCGTGCCTGAGACCCCCCCCCCCCCCATGTCAGAAATCGCTGATCAATTCTATGAAAAAATGCATAACTACAACCCCCAGCATGAATAAACTACCAAAGGGCATGCTGGGAGTTGCAGTAGTGTGCCTCCAGCTTTTGCATAAGTAAAATCCCAGCATGCCCTTCGGCTGTAAGTGCATGCTGAGAGTTGTAGTTGTGCAACAGCTTAAGGCACACTGGTTGCAAAACACAGCGTTTGTTACCTAACGCCAGTGTTTCGCAACCGGTGTACCTCCAGCTGTTGCATAACTGCGACCCCCAGCATGCATGGGCAGCCAAAGGGCATTCTGGGAGTGTTAGTAGTATGCCTGTAGCTGTTGCATAACTAAAAAGTCCCAGCATGCCCTTCAGCTATCCGTGCATGCTGGGGGTTGTAGCTTTTGCTGAAGGCACACTGGTTGCAAAACACAGAGTTTACCTAACTCAGTGTTTCGCAACCTGTGTGCCTCCAGCGGTTGCAAACTACAACTCCCAGCATGCACGGACACAGTACATGCTGGGAGTTGTAGTTTTGCAACAGTTGGAGGCATGCTGGTCGCAAAACACTGAGTTAAAGGGGTACTCCCGTGGAAAACTTTTTTTTTTAAATCAAATGGTGCCAGAAAATTAAACAGATTTGTAAATCACTTCTATTAAAAAATCTTAATCCTTCCAGTACTTTTTAGGGGCTGTATACTAAAGAGAAATCCCAAAAAGAAATGCATTTCCTCTGATGTCATGACCACAGTGCTCTCTGCTGACCTCTGCTGTCCATTTTAGAAACTGTCCAGTGCAGGAGAAAATCCCCATAGCAAACATATGCTGCTCTGGACAGTTCCTAAAATGGACAGCAGAGGCCAGCAGAGGGCACTGTGGTCATGACATCAGAGGAAATGCATTTCTTTTTTGGATTTCTCTTTAGTATACAGCCCCTATAAAGTACTGGAAGGAGGGGGTGTAGCAGGACAAGGGAGGAATGCTTTTGCAGATCTTTGCAAAGAATTAGTCTGGAGGGATGTATGGAGATATTTGAACCCCGGTAGGGAAACATTTTCTTGTTATAATTTGTCCCATAAAACTGCATCACGAATTGATATGATATTGGCCAATGATAGTGGGGCTAGAGTTATTAAAAAAAATTGTCTATGAACCCAAGGGTCTGTCCGACCACTCTATCGTGGTCTGCAACTTTGGGTATGATGATCAGGATCCTCTCCAGAATAAGATTAAGAACATCAATCCACACTGGTTTGAGGTGGAAGAAGTAACAAAAGGTATAGAAGAAGAGATTAGTTGGTTCTGGGGTACCAATAAAGGGTCTACTGACCTATTCATGGTATGGGATGCCTTGAAGGCATATATGAGGGGCATCCTGATCAAAAATATAGCCCATTTTAGGAAAGAGGTAAGGAGGAAAGAAGATAATCTGTTAATTCAGATTAAAAAGTTGGAAGAAGAATATGCAAGTAGTGCAGGAAAGGAGAATTGGGAAAAATTGGAACAGGCACAAAAGGAATATAAGGAGTTAATGCTGGATAAGGCCCAACACAGGATAATTTTTGGGGGACAGAAGAGATTTGTTGAAGGGGGGGAAGGCCAACAAATGGTTTGCCGGCATTATAAAAAAAATCAAAGGGAAAGTACGGAAATTATTAATTTGGAAAATAAGGAAGGAAAGATAGTGGTAGGTCAGGATGAGATAAGGCAAGTAGCGGTGGAGTACTATCAAACACTATACGAATCTGAGGGGGAAAAAACAGAACTAGAGATCAGAGTTTTTACAAAATATAGCCCTACCGAGGTTAATGATGCGATTAGTTTGGGGGAAGATCAGGAAGCCCTGAGAACGTGTGCAGGGAATTCTGCCCCAGGGTCAGACGGATTCACATTTGAGTTATACAGGAGATTCCATAAGTCTCTGTTGGAGATAATTAATGAATCCTTGGAAAGGGGGGCTATGCCACTCTCGATGTCTGAAGCAGTGATAATATTGATCCCCAAGAAAGGGGGTAACAGGGAAAAGATTGAAAACTACCGGCCAATATCATTATTTAACACAGACTACAAGATATTGGCAAAGATTTAGGCAGGAAGATTAAAAAAAGTTATGGGTGAGGTCATAGGTGAAGAACAGAGGGGATTCCTGGCAGGGAGGAACAGGTTTGGAAATATACACAGGATATTTCTTAACATCCAATCACATGGGGGGGATCCCTGCTCCATCCTGTCCCTGGACACTAATAAGGTGTTTGACAGGGTGGAGTGGGGATTCCTTTTTGGGGTGGTGGAGAAATTTAAGTTTGGCACGTTTTGTTTTTTAAAAGCTATTAAGACTATTTACTCTGCTCCCACGGCAAAAATTTTTATTAATGGGATTTGTTTAACACAATATATTTAAAAAGAGGTTCTAGACAGGGATGTCCGTTATCACCTTTATTATTTGCACTTTTTATAGAGCCGTTAGCGGCCATGATTAGGAGCACTGAGGACTTTCAGTGCTTCTGGGGGAAAAGGGGGATAGGGAAAGAATGTTGTTATATGCTGATGACGTGGTCCTGTTTGTTAGGAATCCAGTGGAGAAAGTTCCGGAAGTGATCCGGCTGGTGGAAAGATTTGGTTGTTTTTCAGGAATGAAAATTGATTGGCAGAAATCCGGACTTCTCCCAATGGATGTAGATATTGAGGCTTCAATTGGCCCTGTCAAAGTGTTAAGGGCTAGGGACAGTTTGGAATATCTGGGCATCAAGATCTCCAGGCTTGCTTCGGATTTTGACTGAATCTAGTGCCCTAGATGGGAAAAGTAGCGGGGAAAATAAATACCTGGAGTGAGATGAGGTTAAGTATGGCAGATAGAATAGGATTGCTTAGGATGGTGTTATTACCTATGATAACACATTATCTAAGAGCTTCCCCCATGTGGATTAAAAATGTGTTTTTTAAAAGGTTAGAGAGCAAAATAAATAGTCTTATTTGGTGACGGAAAAGGGTTAGAGTGAAGAGCCAGTACTTGTACCACCCTTTGGAAAAAGGTGGTTTAGGCATGCCAAACTTTGCCCACTATTTTATAGCAGCACAGCTAACATTGATTATCCAAGAACAGCAATCTTTCGCGGTTTTTCTTGGTAAGGGGGATATGAAGCATGGGTCAATATGGGAGTTGCTAGAAAGTGGGGGATTATAGAGGGGATATAGAAGGAGAGAGCACGGCGAAAGAGATATTGGGAAAGGTGTGGGAGAAGACGAAGCAAATAACAGAGATAGTGAGTAGTGTTTGGTGTACCTCTCTATGGGAGAATGAGAACTTCCCAGAAATAAGGAAAATTGCAGAGTATCTGAATTGGGAAGATAAAGGAATTGTGTTGGTGGATCACGCTTGTTCAAATGGGGAGATAATAGAATGGAAGGGGTTGAGTGAACGGTTTGATTTAGATAGTAGAAATTATTTTGGTTATTTACAACTCAGGGATGCCCTGAGAAGGGAAGAACCAAAAGAAAAATTAAAAGTAGATAGTTATGACATTACAGAATATATTAAGACAACACTGGGGGAAAGAGGAAAATAATGAGTTCTATAAATAAAATATTAGGGGAGAAGGGTTGGGAAGATGTAGTGAAAAGGTTAGGACAGGCAAGAGATATAGGTGGAATTACAGAAGAAGAGTGGAAATTGGTGTTGAGGAATATTAGGAGAACCACAATTAATGCAAATAGGGTGTCTTTTTTGATGTTAGCATATCGAGCACAGTATTCAACACAATTCCTTTATAAAATTAAAGCTAGGGAGAATTCATAATGCCCCAAGTGCAGTAATGAGGGAGCCAATTGGTTACACATGATATGGAACTGTACAAGGTTGCAGAAGTTTTGGAGTGAAGTTTTTGAAATGATAAAGGAAAGAACAGAAGTGGCCTTGGCGTTTGAACGCAAAGTTGCAGTATATGGATTGGAGAAAGTGGGAACAAAGTATACAGATCTCTTACTGGGAGTAATGGGAGTGGCAAAGACCCTGATTCTTAGGAAGTGGATCGCCCCAATAGCCCCGTCAATGGAAGAATGGTTGGAAGGGGTAAACAAGGTTAGACATGAGTTGTTGTTTTATAAGAACAGTGTAAAAAAATCAGAAAATTAAGAGTAAATGGCTTTTTCCACCACTTCTATTTCCCCTGTTGTTCACACCATCCCCTGTCCCTTTATGCATACCTCACTATGTTCTATATTGTCCTCACTTTCACTTACATCCATTCTTTCACTCACACAGTTTATTTACTTTCATCAGTCGTGTGTTTTTTCTATATATACAAGTGGGTAGTTCCTTATATATAGATGCGGCCATCAACTTTGAACGCCACGTCTAAAGGGTTAATAGCATGTGTCACCCCTCTTGAACACCATGTATAAAGGGTTAATAGCGAGGCAGACTCTCTCCTAGGACTGTATCCACCTTTTCCAGCCCATCGGAGCACCTGAAAGCTGAACTAATGTATGCAGGCTAAAGTCCAGCAACTGCCGAGCCGAGAAGTTTGTGACGAATCGAATTACTGTAACTTCGCTCATCTCTACCTGGGTCCTTTAGAGGTTAAAGGGGTACTCTGGTGGAAAACATTTAATTTTTTTCATATCAACTGGCTCCAGAAAGTTATTTGTAAATAAAAAAAAAATTGATATGTGCAGCTCACAATTAATTAGCTGAGGTATAATGATTATACACCTACACCCAGGTGTGAGTTAATATAGAAAGAAATAAAGAAGTAAATCACCTCAAGGCTAATACCAGACAACCTGATAGATAATTGTAAAATGATCGTGCTTTAATTTTATAATGAAGAATTGCAAAATGTATTAAAAATGCATATAAATATAAAACAATGTACATAAAACAATAATATTAATAAACCTCTTTCCACAGGACCCTTGTGGGGAGGTAGGTAGTGTAAATTAATATCGCACTTAGATTGCAATGGTCCACTGTATACGTTAGGCTAATATTCAATAATCCGGCATTTGTTAATTCGGAATATTTATATATCACTGTCCACAATATATTAGATAGTGTTCATATGTATCCAAGTCCATATAAATCAATGACTATATAGTTACCAGCCAAACATAGATTGCCCCAGAGGGCTGGTGTCCACAGATGCTCGATCAGGCCCTTTCCTCGGTAAAAGACTTCTACTAAGCAAAGGGCCGTTCTGACAGACAAGAGCCCTGAAACGTGTCATGCACCACTGACATCTGTAAGTCCACATTGGACTTAGTGTCCGGCATCCAACTGTTTGCAACAGCCACAGCCTTTCAGCCGCAGCCTCCGTCTATAACATAGGATCAACAACTTCTGCTCCCATCGGAACTCCATGCTGGAGTATCCATGTTAGCTGTATACCTTGCTTGACTCTGTAGACAGCGTCTGGAAGCTCACTCACAGGTGAGCGTAATTGGCGACATTTCAGAATCTCTCCCTTTTTCAAGCCTAACGTGAGTAACCCACCACCATTATTCATGGACCATAGATTTCACATCTATGAATTAAAATCGTACATAAAACAATCAAATATATTGGTATATTGAGTGAGCTGCCAGACGCTGTCTACAGAGTCAAGCATGGTATACAGCTAACATGGATACTCCAGCATGGAGCTCCAATGGGAGCAGAAGAAGTTGATCCTATGTTATAGACGGAATCAGCGAACGAGCACTGGGTGATTATGTTGTGTTCTTATACACTGTCTCCATATTTAAAGTTTTGTATATGAAGACATACGGTTGAAGTAAAGTGTTAAACTTTGAACGCAAGTCCAGTCAAATGAATGCAATTTTTTCAGAACTGTGTGATACTGAGGAGTTGTGGAAACTCAGGTGAACTACGGCATACAAAAGCAGATGATCCAGCACGTCAAAGAATGCATCTTTATTTTAGAATACATACAGATAAGATACAATGTAGGTGAGCGACTGCCCAATGTGAACTGCCAATAGGCTTCTCTGTAGGCTAGTGTTTTACGTATGCAACCTCCCATTATGCTCACTTTCACATGTTCAATCGCATAAATATGAAAATGGTTAACATTGCCACCATGGATAGTTTGAAAATGAGCGGACACAGCCGATCTGTGTCTAATAGATGTGCTGCTACTATCATTGAGATGCTCTAGTGCACGTATTTTGAGTTTTCTTGTGGTATAGCCCACATATTTTAACTCACATGCCAAGCATTCAATGATGTACACCACATTTTTGCAGTTACAATTCATGTAAGAGTTAATAAAATAAGTTTTAGTGCCATCAAAGTTCTGACATTTTTTAGTAGGTTTAGCATAATTACAAATGCTGCAAACATGTCCACACTTGAAAAAACCCTTTTGGGCCAACCAATTGCTGCTATTATGGACAAACGTGTGCACCACAATGGGTGACATTCTGTCACCCAGTGTAGGTGCTCTCTTCGACACCACATGGCAACCCTCGCTTAAAATACTAGACAAGGTTTCGTCTCGTTTGAGTAAGTATAAATGCTTGTGTACAATTTGTTTTATTTTGTTAAAGTGAGGAGAATACGTAAGTGCCAATACAGGTTTATGTTTCCTAACAGTTGTAGATTTTGAGGGATATAGGAGTTCTTCCCTGCGTTTGTTAGCAACAATATGTTTGGTCCTTTTTAATGCATGTAAGGAATATCCCCTACTTGCGAATCTACTTCCCAACTCTAGGGATTGTTTAGTAAAAGTTTCAGTGTCAGTACAGTTTCTTTTCAAGCGTGTGAACTCTCCCTCTGGGATGGCTCTAATCGTATGATGTGGATGGTTACTATTGGCTCTGAGTACTGTGTTACCAGAAATAGGTTTACAATGAGTAGCTGTGGAGATCGTTTATTGTGGAGTGATGCTGAGTGTTAAATCTAGGAAAATTATGGTGGAAGAATTAACTGAATGCGTGAATGTGAGATTAAATGGATTGTTGTTCAGATATTTCACAAAGAGTGGCACAGCCGCGATGTTCCCCCTCCAAATAAGGAGGATGTTGTCTATAAAGCGGCCGTACCACTGTATGTGAGTGTGAAAGGGATTGTCCAGGGTGAAAATGTATAGATGTTCCCAATATGACATGGTCAAATTCGCCAATGAAGGTGAGTGTCTGGCCCCCATCGAAACTCCGCTGATTTGAACATACAGTGGGGATCAAAAGTTTGGGCACCCAGGTAAAAATTTGTATTAATGTGCATAAAGAAGCCAAGGAAAGATGGAAAAATCTCCGAAAGGCATCAAATTACAGATTAGACATTCTTATAATATGTCAACACAAGTTAGATTTTATTTCCATAATTTACACTTTCAAAATAACAGAAAACAAAAAAATGGCGTCTGCAAAAGTTTGGGCACCCTGCAGAATTTATAGCATGCACTGCCCCCTTTGCAAAGCTGAGACCTGCCAGTGTCATGGATTGTTCTCAATCATCATCTGGGAAGACCAGGTGATGTCAATCTCAAAGGTCTTAAATGCCCAGACTCATCTGACCTTGCCCCAACAATCAGCACCATGGGTTCTTCTAAGCAGTTGTGTAGAAATCTGAAACTGAAAATAGTTGAGGCTCACAAAGCTGGAGAAGGCTATAAGAAGATAGCAAAAAATGGCAGTCATCAGGAACAGTGGAAGTTAAAGCAAGATTTGGAATAAAAATATCAGATAGAACAGCTTGCAGGATTGTGAGAAAAACAATTCAAAACCCACGTTTGACTGCACAATCCCTCCAGAAAGATCTGGCAGACACTGGAGTTGTGGTACACTATTCCACTATAAAGAGATACTTGTACAAATATGGTCTTCATGGAAGAGTCATCAGAAGAAAACCTCTTCTGTGTCCTCACCACAAAAATCAGCGTTTGAACTTTGCAAATGAACATATAGACAAGCTTGATGCATTTTGGAAACAAGTTCTGTGGACCGATGAGGTTAAAATTGAACTTTTTGGCCAGAATGAGCAAAGGTACAGTTGGAGAAGAAGGGGAACAGAATTTAATGAAAAGAACCTCTGTCCAACTGTTAAGCGGGGGGAGTGGATCAATCATGCTTTGGGGTTGTATTGCAGCCAGTGGCACAGGGAACATCTCACGAGTAGAAGGAAAAATGGATTCAATAAAATTTCAGCAAATTTTGGATGCTATCTTGATGACATCTGTGAGAAAGCTGACGTTAAAGAGAAGATTGCTTCTACACTACAAATGGATAATGATCCTAAACACACCTCGAAATCCACCGGGGATTACATCAAGAGGCGTAAACTGAAGGTTTTGCCGTGGCCTTCACAATCTCCTGACCTCAACATAATTGAAAATCTATGGATAGACCTTAAAAGAGCAGTGCGTGACAGACAGCCCAGAAATCTCAAAGAACTGGAAGACTTTTGTAAGGAAGAATGGGCAAAGATACCTCAAACAAGAATTGAAAGACTCTTGGCTGGCTACAAAAAGCGTTTACAAGCTGTGATACTTGCCAAAGGGGGCAGTACAAGATATTAACTCTACTGGGTGCCCAAACTTTTGCAGATGCCATTTTTTTGTTTTGTTATTTTGAAAGTGTAAATGATGGAAATAAAATCTAACTTTTGTTGACATATTATAAGAATGTCTAATCTGTAATTTGATGCCTTTTATGCACATTAATACACATTTTTACCTGGGGTGCCCAAACTTTTGATCCCCACTGTAAAATGTGTTATCAAAAATAAAATAATTGCGGGACATGAGGAACCAGACACTCGCCTTGATAAATTCAATGCGTTCAGGGGTATAATTGCTATGGGTGTCGAGATGGAAATTTAAAGCTTCCATGGCAAGATGCCAGGGGATGCTAGTATAAAGAGAGACAGCATCACATGATAGCCATACATTCTCTGGACACCAATGTACAGTAACCCCTTGACATGCAATGGCCCCGACATATGATCAAATCGACATATGATGGCCTTTCAGAGGCCATCGCATGTCGATGTCAGCATCGACATACGATTCTTTTATATGTCGGGGCCATCGCATTAACTGCTATCCGACAGCGCAAAATGCTTAAGGCGAAGAAGGCGAAGCCCGGACACCGGAGAAGATGCGGAAGAAGCTGGAGGATCCCGAAGAAGACGCCAGAGCAGCGGGACAGCATCGGGAGCACGATGGATTCGACAAACGATGGGTTGTTTGGAACGAATTACCATCGTATGTTGAGGGACCACTGTACATGATCCAAAGCCTGCAGTATGTCCCTGGAGTCCTTAAGATATCCAGGGACGCGCTGTACTAATGGCTGCAGCAATTGGTCATACTATAAACAAGGTATGGGTGTTTATCTGCACTACGGCATTCCCAGGTGAAGATATACACCCATACCTTGTTTATAGTGAGTCTTTGTAAATTCCACAAATTGAGTGTTTGAAAAAGTGGACCTCAAAAGAAGTGTCAACATGTCTTTTGAAAATATAGCTAAAAGCACGGATAAAGTCGCTGATACCTTTGCTTTCTCTGACAGTGATCGAACAGCATATTGTCAGCAGCAGACGCGGCAGAATTAAACCTACAAGATGTCTCAAGTGATGCCAAGATAAATTATGCTAAAAAGCTGAATTATTTAATGAAATCCTAACAGAATATTTAAAGGTGCAGAGGATACCGAGTTGACTAAGGAGTCCAGTGCTCCCTGTATTATTACCAGACGATGTGGTGTATCATCAAAAATGGTTGGCACTTTGTAATAAACACTCCTTAGATCTCATGTATCTAACGGTTCAACATCTACAAGCTTCTATTATAGATATACAGAAAGAAATTCAATTGTTGGATGAGGATTTAAAAAAACAAGAAAAACCTGATATTGTGGAAAAAGTCCATATTGAATGGTGTCTTAGGTATTACATGAGGCGCGGTCCCTTTTTTTCCATTTTATTTTTAAGGTTCAGACCATCAACAGACTTATTATTGGGTTGGAGCTTGGGAGCATAATAAGGATGCATGAATGTGTCTGTATTATGCTAGTGTGAACCCAGCCATAAAGTAAAAAAAAACTGGAAAATGATTCTGTGTAGTTGTCGCTGTAAGAATATATTGATTTTTCAATTTATGTGCAGGAACAACAAAAGCTTCAGGGTAATATAACAAGTTAGAAGAATCATTTCCTGCAATTACACAGAAAAAATTCCAATGTGATTTATTTGATTATTCCTACAATCGTATATGAGGGGGGCAGACATGAACGAGTTTCTGGCACACCAAATTCAATCCTGAAAAAGAGGAACAGATTTCAAGGCAAACCTACTACAACACATCATGTCAGTTTTTGGCTCTTCTGATGTTGAATCATCAGACATCCCTTCTGAAGGTGAATTGTCACAGGGAGAGAATAATAAACAACCATCTTATGGGCTTTAAAAAAACATACAGTCTTAAAAAAGAAACATCATAAAAGAGCCATCAGAAAGCGTAGAAAAACAAGAATGGCAATGTTTCGACAGAGATATAGAGGATAAAAATGGTAAAAAAAAGATGTACTGAATGTGTCCAACAAACTATTAACAAAAGAACATTTCACCATCTCATGCACCGTACTCCGGCTCTCCTCGTGCATGCAACTAAGTTGGCACATGCCCTCCATGCACATCTGGGAGAGCCAAAGCACTGTACTCATGTATCTCTGGCTCTCCTATAGAGATGCATGGAGGGGTGTGTTGACCACCGCTTCTTGTGGTGGTCGACGCAGCTCAGTGCATGGGGAGAGCCGGGATGTCAGGCAAGAGAAAATGAAATAAAAATTGCAACTAGAAACAGATGAGAAAAAGAGAACATGTTTCAGTATGTGTCTCTAATTGTAGGAAGTGTGGTGTAGAACAAGAAGACCTGAACAGATTAAAGGGGTAGTCCAGTGGTGAAAAACTTATCCCCTATCCTAAGGATAGGGGATAAGTTTGAGATCGCGGGGGGTCCGACCGCTGGGGCCCCCTGCGATCTCTCTGTACGGGGCCACGGCTCTCCGCCGAGATAGCGGGTGTCGACCCCCGCACGAAGCGGCGGCCGACACGCCCCCTCAATACATCTCTATGGCAGAGCCGGAGATTGCCGAAGGCAGCGCTTCGGCTCTGCCATAGAGTTGTATTGAGGGGGCGTGTCGGCCGCCGCCTAGTCCGGAGGTCGACACGCCCCCTTCCAGCGGGCTGTCGGGGCTCCGTACAGGAGATCGCGGGGGGCCCCAGGGGTCGGACCCCCCGCGATCTGCAACTTATCCCCTATCCTTAGGATAGGGGATAAGTTGCTCACCACTGAATCACCACTGGACTACTCCTTTAATATACAACTTTGTGGGAAAAGATTCAGTAATAAATGTATTAGTCGTGTAATGCCTGCTCTTTCTATACTTGGGGGTCCAGTGGGCTGTCCTTATTAGTAATTACTGCCTATCATACAGGGACGGGAAGTAAGAATGCCCACTGGACTCTTAAGTAGAAAGAGCAGGGATTACATACATAAAATGTTACTGAATTATATATTTTTGCACAGATTTCCATTGGAAACAATGGGATGAGCATTCGGGACGAAGATGGATTTCGATAGTGAATACATTACAGTCTAAAAATACATAATAAAATCCTGAAATTAATTTTACATAGGATGCACTTCAGTAAAGTTCAGAGCACAAATCTTGGAACTATGTGATGTTTTATGATCAAATGACAGCAACACATTGAGCATGGCTAAACATTTTGTCAGCAAATTCATTTAAAATAGTTTTCCAAAGATTAAAGTGTCCCTTTCATTCCATAAAATTTTGACGTGTCACAGATACGTCAAAAGTTTTGATCATCAGGATAGAAGGGGGAAAAAACTCTGGATCCTCGGCGCCACCCGTTGCAATAAACTTCAGAAGTCACTGGTACAATTAAAATATTCTTTATTCACCTATGTCAGACGCGTTTCGAGGTTTAGGATACCTCTTTCTCAATGACCTTGGTGCTTATCTAGATAAGCACCAAGGTCATTGAGAAAGAGGTATCCTAAACCTCGAAACGCGTCTGACATAGGTGAATAAAGAATATTTTAATTGTACCAGTGACTTCTGAAGTTTATTGCAACGGGTGGCGCCGAGGATCCAGAGTTTTTTCCCCCTTCTATCCTGATTATCTACTATCGAGTGAGGCTGCCACCTCCTCGACATCTCTGGACGGCTGCACCGTTACTTCCACACCGAGACAATCCAGGTTGCTGCATGCCTAACGCAACCAGGCAAGGTGAGTGGTTATTGCATATACCGCTCTCTCTAAATATTTACATCTGATCAAACGTACTGCCCTATGAGAGCTCTGTCTTTTTTTCATTCTTATACAGTACAAAAAGTTTTGATCAGTTAGAGTCTGAGTGTTTAGACCCCCCAAATCATTAGAACAAGTATGGGGAAGTGTGTGGCTGCGTGCTTCACACTCTGACTGCGATTTTTACTCAATTGCACTGGACAAACTCCATGGACTTAAATGGGCACTGTCATATCCGAAAACTTTTTATATGTTGTTACTGATGAAAATTAAAGACCTTTTGTAATATGGTTGTTTATTATTATTTTTTGAATATGTAATAAAGAAAATGGCCCCTGAAAATCCCACCACTAGTGGTCCCCATACCTACTGGGACACTAACCAGTCCTGTAGCAGCATGAGCTTGTCCATGAGTCATGGACAAGAGATGACTCATGGGCAAGGCTGCATGAGCAGACACACCAATCACCTCCCACCACCACAAGGGAGAGACAAGCCCCCTTCCCCAGAGAGGATTTCTAACACTGTGAGCTAATGAAAAGAGGGATTTTTATAATAAATATAGGTGATGGGGGCATTAAAATTAGATGTACATGGTCAGGATTAGGTACTGATTAACATATTAATTTTAATTTTCTTGTGGGATCTTACAGGTACCCTTTAAAAAGTAGCCTATATCCTGCAGCTGGCCAGAGATTGCAGCAAGGCTGGGAGTGAAGTGCACAACCACAGGCTTCTCCCTGCATGTTTTAATTTTCATGGGGGTATGACTACAAGACTGTGACTGCTCAAAATTTTTGACATATCGCTGAGACATTTGTAGACCAATAAGTTGTAATTATAAGACACTTTGCTATTTACTTGCTGTTAAAATTCTCAATCTTTATATGTTTTTGTGATTGAAACAAATGGCCACTAGGTGGCTCTATTCTGTTCCCTGCCGGCCTGGCAGGAGACCAAACTCAGGAAGTGCGTGTGGGGCACAGCTCTTTCCGGCTTCAGTTTTTTTAAGGGCAGGAGGGGTGTTAGGAGTAGTTAGGGAATATAATCGGAGTTAGTTTAGAAAATATGGTTTCTTTAACTGCTCCTTTTTCATAAGGAAAACACTTGTTAAAGACACAAAGTCTTGTTAAAGACACAAAGTCTAGCAGGAGTGTATCATGTAGATGACATTATCGGTTTTACGCTCTTTATTCACTCGTTCACTCACTATGGAACCTTTGAACATGGCTAAAACTGTACTTGGCTTAGAAGTTCAACAGAGAGCCTGTGTACTGCCATTCCATTTACTTGCAACAGACCTCCAATCTTGGGCCTTTTGACCCTCTAAAACCTGTTTTGACCCATGGGCTATCACTGCACATCTCCTCGTGCAACCGTTTATGTAGCCCACCCTGCCAAACGCTCGTGTAGTAGGGCCCTTTACTCAACCATCTCAGTAGTAGGAAAGAGAGCATCCATCTATTTGTGGCAGGGTGAGGAGAGCAAAACCATACTTCTGATCTCAATTCAAGCTAAGTGGTCACCTCTTCTTGTGAGCCAAAGAAAGTAGTTTGGCCATTATCTTTTGGATTCTGGAAGGGGGTATAACATGAAATATTATTTGTTGCCAACTTCTGTCATTTTCTAAGTAAAAGTCCATGTTAGTTGAGGAAGTTTAAAAGTTCTCAATGTGTGTGTGCGTGTGTGTGTGTGTGGGGTCTTCAAAGTGCCAACTTCAGTCTCCTCTAAACGGTCAGTGACAGCTTGTTGATTCTGTGGGAGAGCCTGGGGGTATTGCTATAAGGTAACCTCAGACCTCTCTGCAGCACTGACTATATTCTACAGTTCCATGTCAAATCTGGTTGAAGTAAAAGCACAGGAAACAGTAAAAGTAAGCATTTTAGTTGCCCAAAAATAGGATCAGAATTGGATGCCTACATGGATTCAGGAGACTAATAAAAATTACCCATGACATAGGATACAAAGGTTCCAAAGTCAGTGGTAATAATAGGGAGCAGGATGCAAAGGCAGGAATAGGACACATATTTGCAGTGGATAACTGGGTACCCAGGTATTCTGGGAAACTTGGGCCTCTTATATGTAGGTGCCCTGTGACAGCTTATGCTTCCAGTAGTGAAGGCAAAAAGTGTTAAAGCGGAGTCACAAGGCACACTGACAGGCTACTGATTCTCACAGAAATCTGTCAGGCTCCTCAGATGTCAGAGCCAGTGTAGGGCTGGAGGGTGTCCCAAGATGACGTCTGGTGAAGCTGATGGTGCTAAGTGCAGGTGATCAAGACGGCAGCTCTAGACAAGGAGTAGTTTCTTAAAGAGATTGTTGGTGGCACTTTGGAGGAAGCAGCTGCAGGTTGGCAAATAAAGAGTCCCAGCAGCTCAGAGTAAGAGGGAAGCCAATTGACCATGTTTTGTTTTTTGACAAAATATAAGACAACATTTTCTTGCATGATATCTGTACTGGAGCACACATCCCAGTCCTTCAGCTGCCAGGCTATGTCCTCTTTGGTAAATTCATTTTGTTCAATAATTGATACCTCTGTTTGCTATTAATGCCTGAGACCATTATCTGACATCTGTTAATGCGTAGTTAGGCTCTGTGTATAGACAGTATGGTTTTCTTCTCTATGAAGATGGCTACTATAAGCTAGATTGTAGAGAGTAATATAGGAGTTAAATTATTACAATTATTTCTAGATGGTAGTTAAACCATGCTGTTCATGATATTAATGTGCCTAGAGACCATCTGACTTGGTGAGATTGTTGCTGACCTCTTTTTTTTTGTAGCCTTCTTAAGGTTTTGATCCTACATATCATCCAAGATTGACTATTATTATTTGATCTGGGATGTACACAATGATGTGGCTCCCAGGTGTTTTTTGTGCTTGGGAACTGCATAGGAAAATACTGCTGATGTTAATCAATGTGTACATACCCATGGTACAGAATTCACTGCTGTTGCTATGTGGCTCAGTAATCTGGACATGTCTTGCTCTATTTTGAAGTCATCAATGCATCTGTTCGCTTTGATCAGTGTTGGACTGGAATTGATTCTCGTAGTCCAACCTAGAGCTACATTAAATTATTAAATCTTTTATTTTAGGCTTTGTGTCAAAACAGAGATGTATTGTGCTTTGTACAAGGTATGTCATATGTTGGGCTACATTTTATCCCAGAAGCCCTAAACACAGTGGGACAGATTTATCACTCTGTCTAAGGATATAAACTGTCTGATTCCCTGTTAGCGACCAATTAATGAGAGCTGAGATGTGATTGGTTGCTAAGGGAAAACCAGAGTTTTTGTCTTCTAAAATAAAATCTAAACCAGTATCTTTTTCTGGAAATGTGTTTTGATATATGGCATTGACACACTTTTTTGACATGAGAGACAAATAGCCATACCCAGTGTCACTTCAGTGTATACATGGATATTACTACTATAATGTACCAAAAGTAATGGCATATTCTTCAGTACTGTAACGCTGCTGTTTGTAAACCACCAGTGTACCATGCGCCTTTGGTCTTATCTGCGCCGTGCGACATTCTGGGTGCCATGTTCATGTTGTATTTCCTGGACTTCCTGCTCTGATGTTTTTGCCATTGCTGCAGTTTCCCCTCTGTACTCTAGGGGCGGCGCACGAGCACTGGCTGAGACTTATAGGGCCAGTGTGCACTCCCTATTAGATTCCCACCTGATGTTCTGGGCCTCAGCAAGATTGTGCATTCTGCTTCTGTCTGTCTGCATTGCTAGGTCTCTGCCTGATCTGTATGCTGTTTCTGACCTGTTTCCTGTCTATTGGACTTTGTATGCACCTTGTAAATAAACACTATTATCAGCATTGCTGCGTCTGGCCCTATCTCGAAGTGTCAGTTTAGCCCCATTCTGCCTGCCTGGCTGGCTGTCACTTGTGGCACAGTGGGTCCACACCTGTGGGGCGTGACAAGTACTAACAAAGAAGGCTGCTATATACTGTACCAACATATAAAACCATCATGTACAATACACAAATTATACTGCTAAATGGCAAACATATAAATAAAGTTATGATATACAATTGTTAAAGAGCACGTATGGCCAACCCCCAAAAATATAGATTTTATGGTCAATAAATAGCCAAGGGTGATCCAATCAAACACTTTTTTTTTTTTTTTTTACAGTTTCTTGATATGCCCTTCCATTCCTGAGATATGAGGGTATATAGTTTGTCTGACAATTCAGGGAATCAGTCACATGGTTATGAACTTAATTTTAATAAATGGAAGTGATCAGGTGATGACTGGAATTATACAGTTAGGGGGTGTAAATGTTTTACGTTGTGTACACCCACTGACTGTATAATCCGCCCATCACCTAATATTCACTCTCATTATTAAAATTAAGATCACGCCCATCTAACTGATCTCCCGAATTGTCGGACAGCTGTAAACTCACATATCTCGGAAATATCTCGGAGGGTGTATTAAGAAACTGTAAAAAGAGCACCCTAACATATTTAATCATTATGCAGTCAAATTTTTGGGTGGTTGGCCAGAGATCCTCCTCAATGCAGTTGTCTTACAGTTGAAAAAAGATGAGATACATATTCTTATATAATAAAAAATAAAAAACAGTACTCACCTCAACCCCCTGCTGATACATCTCAGATCTTCTACTCGTCTTTTTTTTTACATTATGCCAGTTATGATGTGTCATACCGTTTTTAAGTCATGCAGCCAAACAATGAACTCAGCATTTTTGTACCATACTTTTGACCTCTACCGTTAAGTACCTTTGTGTACTACCCATTTGTTTTGAGATGCCTGAAGTCATAAGTCACTCCCTAAGACTGCACTCTACGGTACGCCATGTCTTCTGGAGAAAAGTCATGGCTAGAAGAAGTTGAAATAGTGGTTTAGAGAACAAAAAATAATGAGACCGACTCAATACGACGACAACTGTAAGTCACTGCTGGTACCTACTGCTAATTGGTCACTATATTGGGAAATATTAGTCTGGGGACTGGGCCACGTCCATAATTTGCACACAGGTAAAAGCTTATATGAAATAATACAGGGAACCATAAATTTGCAAACAAGCCATATCTTTAAGGTTTACTCCAGGGAACTAAAACCATAGCCCACCCTTTCCCTCTCACCCACCTACTATATCATTCATTAGCTTTATAGAGCAGTTTCCCTCTTTCAGCTGTCACTTACATGCAGGGAGTGAGAGAAAGACGTCATTATCAGATTCACCTTGTCAAAGCACTGATTGAGACTAGCCCCCATCCTCCTGGAAGACAAACACCACCTGATTTCTGTCTTGTCTGGCTCCCCCTCCCCTCCCTGTGTGAGTATCCTGCCAGGAGAAAAACAGCCCAGTGTTTCCTCAGAACATAACACTGCTCTTGCCTGCTGTAGATCTAAGCACTGACTGCTGCCATTCAGCGCATACCATGGTTTATTGCTGGGGGAAGAATAGTTTGAAAGAAAAGACATGTACAGCATGTGCTGCTGACTGTGTTTACAACACCATAGCATGCACACAGATAGTAAAAGCAATTGGCTGACAGCCATTACACAGAGCTGCGCTGTCTGCTGGGAGTAGTAGTCTGGGCTGCAACCAAGGAAAAAGGCTAGTCAGGAGACAACAGGGGCCACAGGAGCTGGCAAAATCACATGGATAACTACAGGGGACACAGAACAGGTATTGTGGTGGCTTTGGGGCACCCCTTTAAGAGGTCAAAATTATGTTAGAAGTCTGGATTATTGAAAAATCCAAAAGTTTGTGGTCAAGTCCCATTGTGACTTAGCCCAGATAAATTTGTTTCTACCCTTGACCTGACTAAAGGATATTGGCAGGTACGACTGTGGAGGCAATAGAGAAGGAAAGCCGGCACATACGAGACTAAGCGCAGAGAGACAAGCAGAGAGGCACTGCAGGACACGCTTGACAACAGAGCCTGCAACGGTGGTGCTCAGCCTGACAACACACAGGAATCCAACAAACAAGGAAGCAGAGAAGGCGACACTCACCAAGCAGTGAGCTTGGGACGCGCCGCGCACAGATGCTGTGACGGCTAGAGGAAGTACGCAAGGCGCACAAAACAACTTGTTCCGGTCACCCTGTCCTCCACTCTGGCTCCCTGGCCTGTAACCTGTATCCTGTCACTATCGAGTGAATAAAGAATACCTGCTTGGTGAGTGACGCCTTCTCTGCTTCCTTGCTTGAAGGAAAAGACTGTAAATGGTCTTTTTTTAATACTTTTGTTTACCTTTTTGGGTTACATAGGGTTCGGCAACGTTCCAAAGGTTAATGAATATAGTACTCAAACCTCATTGTAGGTATATTCCTGAACTGTATAATTATTTTCAGTAGCTAATAGTCGTTTACCAAAACTACAAGCAGCACTATATTCCCTCAGGGCAGCGGGGTTAACAGTAAACCCTATGAAATGTTCTTTTAGTCTTGAGGGGGCACAGCATCTGGGATATCTGACAGGACAAATTTTCAGGTGAATAAGGTAGAAGCCATATAAAAGTGGCTCCGACCATTGACTTAGAAGCAAGTGAAAACTTTTTTGGGGAATTGTGGGTTACTCCTGTATGTTCATACAAGATTTCTCTGCCATAGCAGCTCCTTTAATAGACCTTACCCTAAGGGAGAGAGGTCTGTTATGGTCTTGGGAATGGTGGTCGGGGATCGCTATATATCCCCAAGGTACCTATCATATGTAGCAACCAGGCTTTAGGGGGCACATATCTCTAAGAAAGCTGGGTAAGATATGAGAAAATCCAGTAAAGGGTTAAATCTCTAATAGACCATAGCTGCTGGAGACAACTAATAACTACAAAATAAAACCGGTTCACACTACAGAAATTCTGGATGGACTAAACTCATCTGGAAATTCCAAGTGCGTCTACTGCCGACTCAATAAGTCTGCATTGGGACTGTGTGGACATCGCCGTCCTCTTAGAAAACAAAGTCTGTGGCACAGATTCGTCCTAAAAAAATGAGCAAGCTCATTCTTTTTTTGCACCGCTGACATTCTGTAATGTGCACTGTGCAGTGGAATCCCATTGATTCTGCTGCAGTGAAATTTTCGAATTCTTCTTCAACCCTTTTAGGACCGAGCCTTTTTTTTGAGGTTTCGTTTTTTCCTCCTCACCTTCTACTAGACAAAACTCTTTTGTTTTTCTATCTAAAGGCCCATATGAGGGCTTGTTTTTCTTTTGCGTCACCAATTATACTTTTTAATTACATCACTCATTTTACCTCCAAATGTACACTGAAACAAAAAAATTTTTTGTAGGGCAAGATTGTAAAAAAAAACAAAAAAAACAAACCCACATCATTTTGCAACTTTTGGGGGCTTCCGTTTTTACGCAGTGCACCTTTTGGTAAAAATGACACTTTATCTTTATTCTGCATGGTCCATATGATTAAAATGACACCTAATTTATATCGTTTTTAATTTTACTACTTTTAATAAATTCTCACTTTTTGTATGAAAACTAGTATGCTTAGAATTTGTCCTTTTCTGACCCCCTATAACTTTTTTCCCCATACAGGGATGTATGAGTATGAGGGCAAATTTTTTGTGCTGTGATTTGTATTTTTTTTTATGACACCTTTTGATCTATGATTTTTTTTCTAGTATATGAAGTGACCAAAAATCTGCATTTCTGAAGTTTGGATTTTTTTAATGCTTTTCCCTTTGACCGTGCAATTAAATTTACGTTATATTTTATTATTTCGGACATTTACGCGTTCATATGTTTTTTTTTACATTATTTTATTTGAAAAATGGGAAAAGGGGGGGGATTCAAACTTTTATTAGAGAAGGGGTTACATCGCATTTATTACTTTTTTTAAAATATTTTTTTACACTTTTTTTTGTCTCCATAGGGTACTATACCAGGCAATCTTTAGATACACTGGAGAGCATAGGAGAGCATTGATCAGTGTTATCGGTGCTCCATTGCTTCAGCCTGGCATGGCTGATTGCAAGTTTGGAGCACGGATCGGACAGCAGGGAGGAAGGTAAGAGACCTGTCATCCATCAGCTTGCTGAGCTAGCCGGTAATGGGATTTAACGGATTTAGGCGCCACAATCAACTTTGATTGCGGAGTCTAAAGGGTTAATGCTGGACATCAGCCGTGGGTCCCAGTTGCTGATAGCAACCGGGACCCACCGTGTATGATGCGTGCATAGCTGCTGAGCGCGTCATACACATATACAGTGAGGCAAAAAAGTATTTAGTCAGCCACCAATTGTGCAAGTTACCCCACTTAAAAAGAAGAGAGAGGCCTGTAATTTTCATCATAGGTATACCTAAACTATGAGAGACATAATGAGAAAAAAAAATCCATTAAATCACATTGTCTGATTTTTAAAGAATTTATTAGCAAATTATGGTGGAAAATAAGTATTTGGTCACCTACAAACAAGCAAGATTTCTGGCTCTAACATACCTGTAACTTATTATTTTAGAGTCTCCTCTGTCCTCCACTCGTTACCTGTATTAATGGCACCTGTTTGAACTTGTTATCAGTATAAAAGAAACCTGTCCACATCCTCAAATAGTCACACTCCAAACTCCACTAGGGCCAAGACCAAAGAGTTGTCGAAGGACACCAGAAACAAAATTGTAGACCTGTACCAGGCTGGGAAGACTGAATCTGCAATAGGCAAGCAGCTTGTTGTGAAGAAATCAACTGTGGGAGCAATTATTAGAAAATGGAAGACATACAAGACCATTGATAATCTACCTCGATCTGGGGCTCCACACAAGATCTCACCCCATGGTGTCAAAATTATCACAAGAACGGTGAGCAAAAATACCAGAATCACGCGGTGGGACCTATTGAATGACCTGCAGAGACCTGGCGGAGTAACACACTATGCCGCCAGGGATTCAAATCATGCAGTGCCAGACATGTCCCCCTGCTTAAGCCAGTACATGTATGGGCCCATCTGAAGTTTTCTAGAGAGCATTTGGATGATCCAGGAGAGTATTGTGAGAATGTCATACTGTATGGTCAGATGAAACCAAAGTAGAACTTTTTGGTCAAAACTTAACTCGTTGTGTTTGGAGGAGAAAGAATGCTGAGATGCATCTAAAGGACACCATGCCTACTGTGAAGCATGGGGGAGGAAACATCATGCTTTGGGGCTGTTTTTCTGCTAAGGGACCAGGACAACTGATCCGTGTAAAAGAAAGAATGAATGGGGATATGTATCGTGAGATTTTGAGTGAAAACCTCCTTTCATCAGCATTGGCATTTCATCATGAAAATTATCCCAAACACACCGCCCGGGCAATGAAGGAGTGGCTTCGTAAGAAGCATGTTAAGGTCCTGGAGTGGCACAGCCAGTCTCCAGATCTCAACCCCCATAGAAAAACTTTGGAGGGATTTGAAAGTCCATGTTGCCCAGCGAGAGACCCAAAACATCAATGCTCACGAGGAAATATGCATAGAGGAATGGGCCAAAATACCAGCAACAGTGTGTGAAAACCTTGTGAAGACTTACAGAAAATGTTTGACCTCTTTCATTGCCAACAAAGGGTATATAACAAAGTATTGAGATGAACTTTTGTTATTGACCAAATACTTATTTGCCACCATAATTTGCAAATACATTCTTTAAAAATCAGACATTGTGATTGTATGGATTTTTTTTTCTCATTATGTCTTTCATAGTTGTGGTATACCTATGATGAAAATTACAGGCCTCTCTCATCTTTTTAAGTGGCAGAACTTGCACAATTGGTGGCTGACTAAATACTTTTTTGCCCCACTGTACAAATATACATCCAATTGCGGGAAGGGGTTAAAATTCCACTTAATTCTGTAGTGTGAGAATATCCTAAAAGTAGCTGAGAGTTAGTCTGCCTACAGAAAGGCTGAGTGTGAAGAACCTTAAATGGAAATGCTAAGGTTGGCTGACCTCTTCCTGGAACAATTGTCATTTGTGTGAGGTAGCACATTCAAAGTATTGTTTTGTCAGATGGCTGGTAGTATGCCACCTGTATAGTGAGGGCAAGTGGAAGGGTTTAGCTAGTACTAGTACTGGACAAGCATGTTTTGTTTTGCAATGCTAGTGTGACTACAGCTGTATTTTGTGTTTGGACAATAAAGAGCAGAAGAAACCCTGCATTTGAATTGCATAACTGTCTGCTGTTTATTGCCATTTTCCCATCCCTATCAAATTAAACTTCCAATATATTTAAATAGCCACCTTTTCGGACCAGATGGAGTGGCTGTAATAAGGTTGGAGGAAGGGTTCAGCATCATGATTATGGTGGGGGTTTAAATGCAGACTGGGTAAAGCTGTAAATCCAATTTATTCCATAAATGTAAAATACAGTAAAGTATTCCACATATAACTTGTTTTAACTAGTTTTTTCAATAACTTAATTAAATCCCTCTGGTAGCAAAGTGTTGAACTTACATAGAAACATAGAATGTGTTGGCAGATAAGAACCATTTGGCCCATCTAGTCTGCCCAATAATCTGAATCATATCAATAGTCCCTGGCCCTATCTTATATGAAGGATAGCCTTATGCTTATCCCATGCATGTATAAACTCCTTCATTGTATTTGCAGCGACCACTTCTGCAGGGAGGCTATTCCATGCATCCACTACTCTCTCAGTAAAGTAATGCTTCCTGATATTACTGCAGAAACCTTTGCCCCTCTAATTTAAAACGATGTCCTCTTGTGGTAGTTTTTCTTCTTTTAAATATGCTCTCCTCCTTTACCGTGTTGATTCCCTTTATGTATTTAAAAGTCTCTATGATATCCCCTCTGTCTCTTCTTTCTTCTAATCTACACATTTTAAGGTCCTTTAACCTTTCCTGGTAAGCTCTATCCTGCAATCCATGTACTAGTTTAGTAGCTCTTCTCTGAACTCTCTCTAAAGTATCTATATCCTTCTGGAGATACGGCCTCCAGTACTTCGCACAATACTCCAAGTGAAGCCTTCCCAGTGTTCTGTACCGCGGCATGAGCACTTCTCTCTTTCTACTGCTTATACCTCTCCCTATACATCCAAGCATTCTGCTAGCATTTCCTGCTGCTCTATTACATTGTCTTCCTACCTTTAAGTCTTCTGAAATAATTACTCCTAACTCCCCTTCCTCAGATACTGAGGTCAGGGCTGTGTCAAATATTTTATATTCTGCCCGAAGGTTTTTATGCCCCAGGTGCATTATCTTGCACTTATCCACATTAAATTTCAGTTGCTAGAGTTCTGACCATTCTTCTAGTTTTCCTAAATCCTTTTCCATTTGGTGTATCACTCCAGGAAAATCAACCCTGTTACATATCTTTGTGTCATCGCAAAATTACATACCTTACCATCGAGACCTTTTGCAATATCACTAATGAAGATATTAAACAAAATTGGTCCCAGTACAGATCCCTGAGGTCCCCACTGGTAACAAGACCTTGCTCTGAATATTCTCCAGTGACTACAACCCTCTGTTGACTGTCCCTCTGCCACTGCCTAATCCACTCAACAATATGGGAGTCCAAGTTCAATGACTGTGTTATTGATAAGTCTTCTATGTGGGACAGTGTCAAAAGCCTTACTAAAATCTAGATATGCGATGTCTACTGCCCCTCCGCCATCAATTATTTTAGTCACCCAGTCCAAAAAATCTATAAGATTTGTTTGACATGATCTCCCTGAAGTAAACCCATGTTGTTTTTCATCTTGCAATCCATGGGATTTTAGATGTTCCACAATCCTATCCTTTAGTAGGGTTTCCATTAATTTCCCCACTATTGATGTCAGACTTACTGGCCTATAGTTGCTTGATCCCTCCCTACTACTTTCTTGTGAATGGGCACAACATTTGCTAATTTCCAATCTTCCAGTACAACTCCTGTTACCAGTGATTGGTTAAATAAATCTGTTAACGGTTTTGCTAGCTCACCACTAAGCTCTTTAATAATTTTGGGTGTATCCCATCAGGCCCTTGTGACTTTAGACAGCAAACGTAGAACCTCTTCCTCTGTAAAGACACATGCATCAAATGATTCATTAGTCTTCCTCCCTAATGGAGGTCCTTTTCCTTCTTTTTCTTCTGTAAAAACTGAACAATATTAATTAAGGCAGTCAGATAGCACTTTATTCTCTTATACAAACAGTACCTTCCTTCCTTTGTTTTTAATTTAGTTATTCCTTGTTTTAATTTCCTTTTTTCATTTATATATCTGAAGAATGTCTTATCCCCTTTTTTCACAGACTGAGCTAGTTTTTCTTCTGCCTGCGTTTTAGAAGTTCTTATGACTTGTTTGTCTTCTTTCTGCCTAATCTTGTAGATTTCCCTATCTTCATTGCTCTGGGTTGTTTTATAATTACTAAATGCTAGCTTTTAGTTTTTTTTTATGACTTTGGCCACTTCTGCTGAGTACCACAGTGGTCTCTTCCTTTTTCTGCTTTTACTGACAAGTCTAATGCAATTCTCAGGACAGGATCAAGACTTTATACATGCCATTGATTCTTAAGGATACATTTAATTTTCTTATTTAAGCTACTAAAGTGCATAATGAAATTGAACCTAAAATCTTTATTGGAGCTAATAAATTTTTTATTTTGTTTACCAACAATTAACTCACATTGTTTCAGGGAGTTTTTTTTTTTTTTTTTAAAGGCAGTCCTTAGCAATTTATTGGGGTACCCTCATCACCTTCCTCATCACCTTCTAAAAATCATAACGCCTTCAATTTTGCACATAAAATTCCATATGATGGCTTATTTTTTGCGCCACCTATAATACTTTGCAGTGACATTAGTAATTTTTTTTGTGCGACAAAACTGAAGAAAAATTTTTATTTTGTAAATTTTGGGGGCTTCCATTTCTACGCAGTGCATTTTTTCGTAAAAATAACACCTTATCTTTATTCTGTAGGTCCATACGGTTAAAATGATATCCTACTTATATAGGTTGGATATTGTCGTACTTTGGAAAAAAATCCTAACTACACGCAGGAAAATGTATATGTTAAAAATTCACATCTTCTAACCTCTATAAATTTTTTATTTTTATGCGTACGGGCCGGTATGAGGGCTAATTTTTTGCGCCATGTTCTGAAATTTTTATTCGTATCATTTTTGTATTGATCGAACATTTTGATGCTTTTTATAAATTTTTTCATTAGATAAAAAGTTATCAAAAATACGCTATTTTGGACTTTGGAATTTTTTTGGCGCGTACGCCATTGACCGTGCGATTTAATTAACGATATATTTTTATATTTCAGACATTTCTGCACGCAGCGATACCACATATGTTTATTTTTATTTACTCAGTTTTTAATTTTTATGGGAAAAGGGGGTTGATTCAAACTTTTATTAGGGAAGGGGTTAAATGACCTTTGTTAACTTTTTCTTTCACTTTTTTTTTGCAGTGCTATAGCTCCCATAGGGACCTAAAGCACTGCACACACTGATCTCTTATGCTGATCCCTGCAAAGCCATAGCTTTGCATGGATCAGGGAGATAGGGGCTCGATTGCTCAAGCCTGTAGCTCAAGCTTAGAGCAATCAAACCCAGATCAGACGCGACGGAGCAAGGTAAGGGGGTCTCCGCTCGCGTCCTAGCTGATCGGAACATTGCGATTTTATATATACTACTTTGCATCATTTTATGTTAAAGTAGAATATATCACGAAAAAGGAATCTCGAAATCAAATTCATAAGTAAAAGCATCCCAGAGTAATTAATGCTTAAAGTGACAGTGGTTTGATGTGCAAAAAATGCTCTGGTCCTTAAGGTGAAAATGGGCTTGGTCCTTAAGGGGTTAAAGCGGCTGTATAAAATTCTGGACCGTATCTTAAAATCTTTATCGATACTACAATTGTTTTAGACTCTCCAATACTGCTCAACAGGGATTATATATCCACTTATGGTAATGGCAACTCAAAAAATCTACCTTTTCAAAGTGCAATTTTGTTGAAATACGGCCTATATCGTTTTTGTAAATTTCAAAATCCCCAAAAACTATTGAAGAATTGGATATATTAGGGGTTAAGACCAAATCCCACCATTACTTTTCAACTTTTCAAATGATTTACAAATACCACAGCCTCTTCTTCAGTACTGGTCCAAAGGATAAATAAATAAATAATCAATAAATCTTTTTTAAAGAGAATGCTGTTGTCAGCCTAATGGGACTGTGCGAAAAATTGTGACTCGAAAAGCCCCATATACAAACTAGCATACCTAGGGCCAAATTGAATGCTCATCATACAGCCTCAGGTCTGACAATAAATTATGTTGTTAAATAAAAAACAGGTTATGATTCAAAATGTATTTTATACCCTTCAGTAATAATCTTTTTGGAGATCAGGTGATGATTGATCCACTTTAAGAAAGTCAGATATGGCACAAAGAACCTTATCCTCCAAGGTAATTGAATATAATGAGCTCACATCCAAGGTGAGGAATAAAAAAAACACTATTAGAAATGGGAATATAACTAAATTCACATATAAGTTGGGTGGAATATTTTAAGAAAGCTGGTAAAGAATAAACATAAATAGGAACTAATGAATTAACACCAGAAATATTGGGGCGTTTGAGGGGATAGTTAACTTTAGACCTGTGGGATTTACGTAAATAAGGTGAGTGAGTTTTTTGGCTTGATTCCGACTCATATTTAAAGGGGTACTCCGCCCCTAGACATCTTATCCCCTATCCTTTGGATAGGGGATAAGATGTCAGATCGCTGGGGTCCTGCTGCTGGGGACCCCGGGGATCGCTGCTGCAGCACCCCGCTATCATTACTGATCGCTCTGCATGTAATGACAGGCAATACAGGGGCCGGAGCATCGTTACCCCTCGTGATGGCAAGGCCCGCCCGTCAATACAAGTCTATGGAAGGGGGCGTGGCGGTCATCACGTCTCCCTGCCATAGACTTGCATTAAGGGGACGGGCCGTGATGTCATGAGGGGCGGAGCCATGACATCACGCTGCTCCGGCACCTGTATCGCCCGTCATTACGCACAGAGCGAACTCGCTCTGTGCAGTAATGACGGCGGGGTGCCTTAGCGGCGATCCCCGGGGTCCCCAGCAGCAGGACCCCGGCGATCTGACATCTTATCCCCTATCCTTTGGATAGGGGATAAGATGCCAGGGGCGGAGTACCCCTTTAAGAAAGAATCACACAAGGGAATGTTATGTTGTCTTGTCTCTTAGTTAATCCTGGAATATTGGTTCCTGTGAATCAGGATATTGGAAGTGTGGTTATATGGGCTGTACCTGCTATTGTGTGACTTCCGAGATTATATCCTTTATTTGTGGTAACAACACTATGGATTTGGATTGGAATCAAGGTCTCATTAGAGACAATCTTATATCAATTATTGGGTTTAACATTGGCGTTCTACACATCTAATGCATGTGAACAGTTACGTTCAGCTGATCTTCTACACCATTAGAGGGTGCATGTCAAATAGGAATTCAGCATAGTATTGATGTCATGATTCTTCAAATGTATTTGAAAGAAAATATTGCTCCTAGGGGATTAAATATGCCTTGTGTATCTTCCTTTCCAGGTCATCTTGTTTTTTTGTCTGAATGGGAAATATATATGATACTGTCTCAGTGGAAATAGAGTTTTAACGAATAGGAAAATTATTGGATAGAGAGATATGGTCAGGAAGCGGAAGATTCTAGGGAAACATTAAAACCATTTTGTAAAACTATAGAGTTTGGAAAAATGGATAGGCATTTAGAAAGATTAACAATGGTTGTTTTTTTTTTTTTTTTTTTTACCTTTGGGGGTGGACAATTTATCTAAGTCTAAATGCCTTGGCTTTAAAAGCCTGAGGGAAATTGATAACTTGATTATATGCCCTGCTGATAAGGGGAAGAAGCGACTTTGTTTTTAGATAGAGAAGCATATATTTAAGAGGCTTCACATATTCCTTCTAATGTGAGCTATTATGTGGTTTTATCTTTCAACCCTTTAGATGACCACTCCAAGGAATATGAGAACTTGATAGCTTTTGCTAAAGAGAATCATCTAGCAAATAAAAAAATTAAAAATAAAATGAGAGGATTTTCAGCTTCCAAATTTTTATTATTTACCTTAAATCCACAAGTCTGAAGTTTACCAAGCCAACCAACTAGTGTTGATTCTATTAGTTTCCACTTATTTCATTATATTATTGATTTATTTCTCCAATGTTATGTTTGTTCTTTACCAGCTTTCTTAAAAGACTCCACCCCATTTATATGTGAGTTGATTCCGTTAACTAATAGTGATTCCTCACCTTGGATGTGACCTCATATATTCAATTATCTTGGAGGATAAGGGTCTTTTTGCCATATCTGACTTTCTTGAAGGGGATCAATCATTATTTTTAAACTTTTTTAAATAAACTTTATAAAGGTAGATGTAAATAGTCTTTTAGGGTGCATTAACATCACATTTCTGCTATATGGTTACTGTCAGGGGTGTTGCTGGGGGGGGGGGGGGGGCTAAAGGGCTGCAGCCCCGGGTTTCAGGCTCCCTCTGTGTTTTAAAAAAAATTTTTTTTTACTTATTGTCACCGCTGCCTTGAGACACTGGTGGCTTTAAGATTACATGGTAACATGCTGTGCGTAGGCACGCCAGATGCAATTGTCAGAATAATTATTGCTCCTAGGGGATTACATATGCCTTGTGTATCTTCTTTCCAGGTCATCTTGTTTTTTTTTGTCTGAATGCAAAATATATATGGAGACTGTCTCAGTGGAAATAGAGAGATTGCCCCCACGCCACACATCTCCCGACGTTCACATTGCCCCCACGCCGCACATCTCTCTGCTTCTCACATAGCCCCAACACTTCCTCCACCCACTAACATTAGAAAAACTACAACTCCCAGCATGCCCTGACTGTGAAGACATGCTCGGGGTTGTAGTTTTGCAACAGCACGGCCAGCCCCTGTAACGTCTCCTCTCCGCCTGCTGGCATTAGCAAAACTACAACTCTCAGCATGCTCTGACAGTGAGGACATGCTGGAGGTTGCAGTTTTGCCACAGCTGGAGAGTCATAGATTAGGGATTGCTGTATCCTAACAAAGCAGTCCCCTACCTGTGGCATCCTAGCATTAGCAAAACTACAACTTCCAGTATGCCCCGACAGGATATATGCTTGCAATAAAAAAAAAAAATGTAAGTAAAGAAAAACAAAAACAAAAAAAAGAACACTACATATCTGGTATCACCGTGTGCATAAATGTCCGATCTTTGAAAATAGAATATTTATTACCCCACACTGTGAACGGAGTAAATGTAAAAAACATTCCATGTGCCAAAATTGATGATTTATGGTAACATCACATGACAGAAAAAATGTAATAAAAAGTGAATCAAAAAGCCAGAACTACACTGGTACCATTAAAAACTACAACTATTGGCGCAAATAATAAACCCTAACACAGCTCCGTAGATTGAAAAATAAAAAAGTTAAAAGGGTCAGAACACCCTTTTTTTCGTTTTTAATTTTGGAATCATGAGAATAAATAAATGCTGGAACTGATAAAATAGAAAATAGGTAGTCCAGCAGTACCTTTAAAATGTAGATCCTTTATTGAGCTTTTCTTTAAAATGCAGAGCACACACCATACACCTTCGCCTGGTCATTAAACCTCTCCTATGGACGCATTTCGAACGCATGCGCGTTCGGTGATGATCAAGAACGCGCATGTGTTCGAAACGCGTCCATAGGAGAGGTTTGCTGACCAGGTGAAGGTGTATGATGTGTGCTCTGCATTTTAAAGAAAAGCTCAATAAAGGATCTACATTTTAAAGGTACTGCTGGACTACCTATTTTTCATTTACTCACAAGTACCAAGCCGGGCCGGGCTCGAGTCCTTGCAGACCGTGGAGGAGGGGAGCAGAGAGACTTATTTTTCTATACAGATAAAATAGGACTTATAGTTTTTACCATATTTATAATAAATACAGTAAGACTGAGTAAAGCACTTAAACAAATAAACCGCCAGAAGTATCTTGGATTCTCCTGATCCGAACTACTGTATAGTGTTACAATTATCACACAGGAGGATAAATTACCTACCTGTTTTTGAGGCTTGTACAATATAAACAGGTATATACAGGGACTCTTGAAAAATAAAGTGCAATGTGTGCTTTTACAGTGGGGATCAAAAGTTTGGGCACCCCAGGTAAAAAATTGTATTAATGTGCCTAAAGAAGCCACGGAAAGATGGAAAAATCTCCAAAAGGCATCAAATTACAGATTAGACATTCTTATAATATGTCAACAAAAGTTAGATTTCATTTCCATCATTTACACTTTCAAAATAACAGAAAACAAAAAAATGGCATCTGCAAAAGTTTGGGCACCTTGCAGAATTTATAGCATGCACTGCCCCCTTTGCAAAGCTGAGACCTGCCAGTGTCATAGATTGTTCTCAATCATCATCTGGAAAGACCAAGTGATATCAATCTCAAAGGTTTTAAATGCCCAGACTCCTTGCCCCAACAATCAGCACCATGAGGTCTTCTAAGCAGTTGTCTAGAAATCTGAAACTGAAAATAGTTGACGCTTACAAAGCTGGAGAAGGCTATAAGAAGATAGCAAAACGTTTTCAGATGTCAATATCCTCTGTTCGAAATATAATCAGGAACAGTGGAAGTTAAAGCAAGATCTGGAAGACCAAGAAAAATATCAGACAGAACAGCTTGCAGGATTGTGAGATAAACAATTCAATACCCACATTTGACTGCACAATCCTTTCAGAAAGATCTGGCAGACACTGGAGTTATGGTACACTATTCCACTATAAAGAGATACTTTTACAAATATGGGCTTCATGGAAGAGTCATCAGAAGAAAACCTCTTCTACATCCTCACCACAAAAATCAGCGTTTGAACTTTGCAAATGAACATATAGACAAGCCTGACGTTTGGAGAAGAAAGGGAACAGAATTTAATGAAAAGAACCTCTGTCCAACTGTTAAGCATGGGGGTGGATCAATCATTCTTTAGGGTTGTATTGCAGCCAGTGGCACAGGGAACATCTCACGAGTAGAAGGAAAAAGGGATTCAATAAAATTTCAGCAAATTTTGGATGCTAACTTGATGCCATCTGTGAAAAATCTGAAGTTAAAGAGAGGATGGCTTCTACAGATAGATAATGATCCTAAACACATCTCGAAATCCACGAGGCTTAAACTGAAGGTTTTGTCACGGCCTTCACAATCTCCTGACCTCAACATAATTGAAAATCTATGGATAGACCTTAAAAGAGCAGTGCGTGACACAGCTCAGAAATCTCAAAGAACTGGAAGACTTTTGTAAGGAAGAATGGGCAAAGATACCTCAAACAAGAATTGAAAGACTCTTGGCTGGCTACAAAAAGCGTTTACAAGCTATTATACTTGACAAAGGGGGCAGTGCAAGATATTAAGTCTGCAGGGTGCCCAAACTTTTGCAGACGCCATTTTTTTTGTTTTCTGTTATTTTGAAAGTGTAAATGATGGAAATAAAATCTAACATAAGAATGTCTAATTTGTTGTCTTTTAAAGATTTTTCCATCTTTCCTTGGCTTCTTTATGCACATTAATTCACATTTTTACCTGGGGTGCCCAAATTTTTGATCCCCACTGTAGTTGTATTGAGGACTGTAAAGGAAAGATATGTTGTTTTAAATTGCCAGTATAGTTGGAAACTGGAGAACACTATATAGAACTGATTCTCATCCTGTGGATCAGTCTAATAGCCAAGGTGTGACGTGCTGCTGGAATTTTCAAACAACGGTAGGAAAAAACGAAGCTTTCAATACTTCATATTCATGTTCAAAGGTAACTTCCTCCTCTTAGGCCTCTATATATAAACAATAGAGATGAGCGAACTTTTAAAAAATTTGATTCGGACGATTCACCGAATTTTCCCGAAAAGTTTGTTTCGATCCGAATTTGTTTGTGGCGAATCGATATTAAAAAAGGCTATTTCTAGCCTATATACAGCCTCTATTGGGGTATAGAACACTTTGCTGTGTCCTAAAACGCATATGGAGTGTGCTGGGGTAGTGAAATAATACTGTTATTCAGAATAGCATGCAGATTACCGGCATCGCTCTTAGAATCATTGCCGCACAGCAGCACAATGACAGAGCCTGGTGGTGGCATCAGTGTCAGTAGACCATATAGTGACTGAATGACATAGCGTGGACTTGTTGTCAGCAAGAGGAGACCATTTAGTGGCTGAATGGCACAGCGTGAAGTTGGCTGATGCACTAGAACACTACACACCAGGGCTTCACAATTCCCCCCAAAAAACAACACAATATATGAAATTTTTGACTAAGATTTCTCATTGGTAGCACCCACTATCCAAAAATGTGAAATTAACAGACCCAGGCCCCACCTCTGCGGCATCAGTAACCCATATATTGCCTGAAGGACACAGCCTGGAGTTGGCTGATGCACCAGTACACACCAGGGCTTCACAATCCACCCTCCAAAAACAACACAATGAGAAATTTTTGTCCTTTTTCTCATTGGTAGCAACCGATATCCAAAAATTTGAAATTTCCAGAACCAGGCCCCACCCCTGCGGCATCAGTAACCCATATATTGTCTGCATGACACAGCCTGGAGTTGGCTGATGCAAGAGTACACACCAGGGCTTCACAATCCCCCCCCCAAAAAAACAACACAATATATGAAATTTTTGACAAAGATTTCTCATAGGTAGCACCCGCTATCCAAAAATTAGAAATTTCCAGACCCAGGCCCCACCTCTGCGGCATCAGGAACCCATATATTGCCTGAAGGACACAGCCTGGAGTTGGCTGATGCACCAGTACAAATCCGGGCTTCACAATCCCCTCCAAAAAACAACAAAATGTTAGAAATTTTTTAAAGAAATACCTTTGTGTAAGAACAAGCGCATATCCAACAGTTCACAAGACTCTATAATGCAGGACGGTGGACCACCCAAAGACATTCTTCTCAAAAATAATAAACCACACAATGTTTGAAATTTTTTTACAAAAACTAATTCAATATGTGTGTAGGCGCATCTGTCTCCAAAACATCAGATCACCAAAGGACTTTTTCGCCCAAAATGATGAAGCAGAGTTAATCCCTGTCCGTTTTTTTTTTTCATTAAAAAATCACACGCAACAAGCGTTCCGTTGTGTAACGATTAGCATTCTGGAAAATTCTATTTTATTACCGATAAAATTATCAGTAAATAAAAAAAAAAAAAAACACTACCCAAGAGTGTTTAATTACCCCATACATTACACCAGGAGTAGTCAGGAGTAGGCCTCAGCAGTACCCAAGAAGCTTTAATAACCCCCTACCTTTGCACGATCAATTGCGAGATCGAGCAATACCAGGTGTGTTATGCCCTCAGATTTCCGGGGCCGCAGGCACGCTCCACTGAACGGATTAGCGTGTCTCTATCTTTCATCGACCGGTGCTGGTAACCCGCTAACTCCCGGAAAGGTAAGCTGCCGCGAAGCAGGTGGTCTCCCCCGGGCACGTTTGGCTCCAGAATTTCCACTACTGCCACACCACACTAACTACCGCCTTGCTGACTCAAGGGCAACCTGCAACTCTCTTCTCCCGATGATGAACCCCCCTTCTCCGGAGATCGAGCAATAACAGGTGTGTTATGCCCTCAGATGTCCGGGGCCGCAGGCGCGCTCCACTGAACGGATTAGGGTGTGTCCATCTTTTTTGGTAGCACCCGCAATTCAAAAATGTTTAATTCCCAGACCCAGGCCCCTCCTCTGCGGCATCAGGAACCCATAGATTGCCTGAAAGACACAGCTTGGAGCAGGCTGATGCACCAGTACACACAGGGCTTCACAATCCGCCCCCCAAAATTGCATAATTTTATTGAAATTGTCTGACAAAATACCTTTTTTTTTAAAAAAAAACAAGTGCATATACAGCAGTTCAGAAGACTCTATAATGCAGGATGGTGGACCACCAAAAGACATTCTTCTCAAAAATAATAAACCACACAATGTTTGAAATTTGGTTAAAAAAAAGTATTACATGTTCCTCATTTCGCTTCACTAATCATAGAGAAGCAGTACTTAAATCCATTTAACGCTGGTATTACACTCCCAGTAAACTCAATAAGTTTAACCCTGACTGCTCCAAACTATGCTGGAGAGATTGTGGTGGAGAGGGGACTCTCTTACATATCCTGTGGGAGTGTCCTAAACTTTCCTCTCTGTGGGCAGCGTCACTTGTCTACTGAAAAGGTTCTTGGGTGTAGACTTTATACTAAAACCTAGTTTAGCCATCCTGTTATTGGGTCTGGAGAACATACCTATGCACGCACGTACGGTCACTGCACACATCCTGATGTCCACCAAACTGATGGAAGTCGGTTGAAGTGCCAGACTTAATGGAACTGATTAATATGGTCAATCTATCTTGTAGCTATGAAAAAATGTTTGCATTAGCCCACTCCCAATTCAAATCATATCTTAAACACTGGAATTCCTGGATATCGAGCCCACACTGTCCACAAGTCGACCCAGGCTGAATATCCTAAAGGATGGCCCCTTGTGGTCATGAGAATCAGCTGGCACACACTGGTGCGATTGTTTCTACTTGTTCTATCATATTTTATGTATACTCGAACCTTTCATTTGTTCTTTATTGTTCTCTATGGTACCCGTGTTCAGAACTATAAGGGTTTTATTTTGCTTCTGCTCACAAGCATACTGTTTAGAGACCGTGTTCATGTCACGATGAGCAGTATTGCATACATTTGATTGTAAATGTTTGACTGCTAGTAATTAGTGTACCCTTTCCTATTGTACTTCATTGTATAACTCAGATGTTTATATGTTCTGTTTTATAAAAAAAAAAATCTTCAATAAAAACTATTGAATAAAAAAAAAAATTATATTTATTACATGTGTGTAAGCGCATCTGTCTCCAAAAAATCAGATTCTAATCGCCAAAAATGACTAAGCAGAGTTAATCCTCTCCATCTATTTATTTATTTTTTTCATTAAAAAATCACACGCAACAAGCGTTCCGTTGTGTAACGGTTAGCATTCTGCAAAATTCAATTTTATTACTGACTAGCTGAGTACCCGGCGTTGCCCGGTTTTTCCTTCCTAACCCTTTTTGGGGAGGAAAATAAACAAAGGAGGAAGCTTTTGACTTCATATCCCGTCCTCATATATTGTTGTCATATCCCGACCCCACATCCCGACCTCCTATCCCGACCTCCTATCCCGTCCTGCTATCCCATCCTCGACCTCCTATTCCGTCCTCCTATCTCGACCTCCTATCCCCACCTCCTATCCTGTCCTCCAATCCCGACCTCCTATCCCGTCCTCGTATCCCCACCTCCTATCCCGTCCTCCTATCTCGACCTTCTATCCCGACCTCCTATCCCGACCTCCTATCCCGTCCTCCTATCCCATCCTCCTATCCCATCCTCATATCTCGACCTCCCATCCCGACCTCATATCCCGTCCTCCTGTCCCGTCCTCCTATACCGTCCTCCTATCCCCACCTCCTATCCCGACCTCCTATCCCCTCCTCCTATCCCCTCCTCCTATCCTTTCCTCCAATCTCGAGCTCCTATCCCAACTTCCAATCCCGTCCTCCTTTCCCAACTTCCTATCCCGACCTCCTATCCCGTCCTCCTTTCTCGACCTCCTATCTCAACCTCCTATCCCGACCTCCTATCCTGTCCTCCTATCCCGTCCTCCTTTCCCGTCCTCATATCTCGACCTCCTATTCTGTCCTCATATCCTGTCCTCATATCCCGTCCTCCTATCCCGACCTCCTACCTGACCTCCTATCCCGACCTCCCATCCCGTCCTCCCATCCCGTCCTCCTATCCCGACCTCCTATCCCGACCTCCTATCCCGACCTCCCATCCCGTTCTCATATCCCGACCCGTAATATGTGTTCCAGGTATTGAAATATCTCCAGCCGTACGGAAGTTATGTGGGAACATACATTTCCCATTGATTTGCATGGGACTTTAACCCCTTCCCGACCTATGACATACCTGTACGTCATGGGTGGCAAGGTGTTCCCGACCCATGACATACAGGTACGTCATGAACATTTTTGCCGCTACTCGCGGCATCCCGCAGCGCCCGGTAAGATGGTGGCTATCACTGATAGCCAGCCATCTTACCATGCGACCACGGGGGGTTTCATCCCCCACCCTCCCCCAGCGATCGCTGCTATCAGCTGGTCAAATCTGACAAGCTGATAGCAGCGTTTCGCTATCAGAATACTTAGCAGCGCGGTGTGTGAGTCCCGATCACGGGGATCGGGACACACACCGCTCTGCTACGTGTCCCTGACCCGTCCCCCGGCGTCACTTACCCGTCCGAGCGGTGTCCCGAGCGGTCCTGGCGTCCTCCAGGCGGTCCCGGCGGCGCTGCGTCCCGGCGGTGAGTTTCCGGCAGCAGTGCGGCATCTTCATTGGCAGCAGTGAGATCGCCGTAAAGCGATCTCACTGCTGCCTCTGGGAGTTTCAAAACGGCAACTCCCAGCATGCCCAAACAGCCTTTGGCTTTCTGGGCATGCTGGGAGTTGTAGTTTTGCAACATCTGGAGGTCCACAGTTTGGAGACCACTGTATAATGGTCTCCAATCTGTGCTCTTCCAGATGTTGCAAAACTACATCTCCCAGCATGCTTAGTCTGTCCAGGCATGCTGGGAGTTGTAGTTCTCTAACATCTGGAAGAGCACAGATTGGAGACCATTATACAGTGGTCTCCAAACTGTGGACCTCCAGATGTTGCAAAACTACAACTCCCAGCATGCCCAGACTGCCCAAGCATGCTGGAAGTTGTAGTTCGGCAACATCTGATCCTTCAGATATTGCCGAACTACAAATTCCAGCATGCCTGGGCAGTCTGGGCATGCTGGGAGTTGTAGTTTTGCAACAACTGGAGGCACACTAGTTGGGAAACATTGTATGTTTCCTACCTCAGTGCCTCCAGCTGTTGCAATTGTTGCAAAACTATAACTCCCAGCATGCACTGACAGACCATGCATGCTGGGAGTTGTAGTTTTGCAACAGCTGGAGGCACACTGGTTTGGAAACACTAAGTTTGGTTGCAAAACACTTGAAAGTTTATTACTTAACTTAGTGTTTCCAAACCAGTGTGCCTCCAGCTGTTGCAAAACTACAACTCCCAGCATGCACGGACAGCCAAAGGGCATGCTCGGAGTTTGCAACAGCTGGATGTTTGCCCCCTCCCCCCAATGTGAATGTACAGGGTACACTCACATGGGCGGAGGTTTACAGTGAGTGCTGCAAGTTTGAGATGGCGCAAATTTTGCGCTGCAGCTCAAACTCCCAGCGGCAAACTTGCTGTGAACCTCTGCCCATGTGACTGTACCCTAAAAACACTACACTACACTAACACTAACCTAAAATAAAAAGTGAAAAACACTACATATACACATACCCCTACACAGCCCCCCTCCCCCAAAAAATTAAAAACGTCTGGTACGCTACTGTTTCCAAAACGGAGCCTCCAGCTGTTGCAAAATAATAACTCCCAGTATTGCTGGACAGCCATTGACTGTCCAGGCATGCTGAGAGTTTTGCAACAGCTGGAGGCACCCTGTTTGGGAATCATTGGCGTAGAATACCCCTATGTCCACCCCTATGCAAATCCCTAATTCAGGCCTCAAATGCGCATGCCGCTCTCTCACTTTGGAGCCCTGTCGTATTTCAGGGCAACAGTTTTGGGACACATATGGGGTATCGCCGTACTCAGGAGAAATTGCCTTACAAATTTTGGGGGGCTTTTTCTTCTTTAACCCCTTATGAAAAGGTGAAGTTGGGGTCTACACCAGCATGTTAGTGTAAAAAAATAAATTTTTTAAACTGACATGCTGGTGTTGCCCTATACTTTTCATTTTCACAAGAGGTAAAAGGGGAAAAAATTTGTAATGCAATTTCTCCCGAGTATGGAGATACCCCATAAGTGGGCGCAAAGTGCTCTGAGGGCGCACAACAAGGCCCAGAAGGGAGAGTGCACCATGTACATTTGAGGCGATTTGCACAGGGGTGGCTGATTGTTACAGCAGTTCTGACAAACGCAAAACAATAAATATCCATATGTGACCCCATTTTGGAAACTACACCCCTCACGGAATGTAATAAGGGGTGCAGTGAGCATTTACACCCCACTGGTGTATGACAGATTTTTGGAACAGTGGTCTGTGAAAATGAAAAATAAAATTTTTCATTTGCACAGTCCACTGTTTCAAATATCTGTCAAACGCCAGTGGGGTGTAAATGCTCACTGCACCCCTTATTAAATTCCATGAGGGCTATAGTTTCCAAAATGGGGTCACATGTGGGGGGGTCCATTGTTCTGGCACCATAGGGGCTTCCTAAATGGGACATGCCCCCCAAAAACCCTTTCAGAAAAACTCACTCTCCAAAATCCCATTGTTGCTCCTTCCCTTCTGAGCCCTCTACTGCGCCCGTCGAATACTTTACATATACATATGAGATATTTCCTTACTCGAGAGAAATTGGGTTACAAATTTTAGGGTGATTTATCTCCTTTTACCCCTTGTAAAAATTCAAAAATTGGGTCTACAAGAACATGCGAGTGTAAAAAATGAAGATTTAGAATTTTCTCCTTCACTTTGCTGCTATTCCTGTGAAACACCCAAAGGGTTAAAACACTTACTGAATGTCATTTTGAATACTTTGTGGGGTGCAGTTTTTATAATGGGGTCATTTATGGGGTATTTCTAATATGAAGACCCTTAAAATCCACTTCCAACCTGAACTGGGCCCTGAAAAAATACGATTTTGAAAATCTTGAGAAAAATTGGAAAATAGCTGCAGAACTTTGAAGCCCTCTGGTGTCTCCCAAAAGTAAAAACTTGTCAATTTTTTTATGCAAACATAAAGTAGACATATTGTATAAGTGAATCAATATGTAATTTATTTGGAATATCCATTTTCCTTTCAAGCAGAGACTTTCAAAGTTAGAAAAATGCAAAATTTTCAAAATTTTCATGAAATTTTTAGATTTTTTACCAAGAAAGTATACAAATATCAGTGAAATTTTACCAATAACATAAAGTAGAATATGTCACGAAAAAACAATCTCGGAATAAGAATGATAAGTAAAAGCATTCCGGAGTTATTAATGTTTAAAGTGACAGTGGTCAGATTTTCAAAAAATGGCCAGGTCCTGAAGGTGAAAATGGGCTGGGTCATGAAGGGGTTAAACAAAAACCCCGACCCTCACAAATGGAGGTAGTTAAGGGTTAAATTAACTATCCTATATTTTAAGTGGACATATAAGCAACATGTGACCAAGTATTATGGAAATATCTCCAGCCGTTTGGAAGTTATGCAGTAACATATATTTCCCATTGACTTGTAAGCGACTCTAAACATAAGCCCCGCCCCTGGCAAATGGGGGTGAATAAGGGTTAAATCACCTATCCTATGTTTGTTGTTGACATATAAGTAACATGTGTGCCAAGTTTCATGTTAATATCTTTAGCCGTTTGAAAGTTTTTGTGGAACATACACACATACATACATACACACACACGTTGAGTTTTATATACATATATATATATATATATATATATATCTAAAATTACCAGTAAATTTAACAATAACACTACCCAAGAGTGTTTAATTACCCCATACATTGCACCAGGAGCAGTCAGGAGTAGGCCTCAGCAGTACCCAAGAGGCTTTAATAACCCCTTACCTTGCCCGATCAATTGCGAGATCGAGCAATAACAGGTGTGTTGTGCCCTCAGATGTCCAGGGCCGCAGGCGCGCTCCACTGAACGGATTAGCGTGTCTCTATCTTTCAAGGACAGGTGCGTGTTGCACGCTGAAACCAGTTCGTGATAGGGATCTGGGATTGCAATTATTTAACCTTAAAACGAGGAATTACCAGTAAGTGAGGGTCATAAGCTGGCGTTGATTAAGTCCCTGCCCTTTGTACACACCGCCCGTCGCTATAAGCAATTGGATTAGTTAGTGAGTTGGTTAGTGAGGTCCTTGGATTGGCCCAGGCGGGGTAGAATTTAACGATCATTGTTGAAATTTGCATTAAGCATGTATTTAGCTACTGCTAAACATCCAAAAATGTAAGGCCCAAGGCCAGAGGCACCAGGGAGGCAAGTAGTTCTTGAAAGACACAGAATGAGTCTGGAGCATGCATTTGCAGTACCCAAGAGATTTTCATAACCCCTTACATTTAAAGATCAATGTTTACATTTGCATTAAGCGTGTATTTAGCTACTGCTAAACTTCAAAAAATTATAGGCCTGAGGCACCAGGGAGGCAAGTAGTTTGTGAAAGACACAGAATGAGTCTGGAGCAGTCATTCGCAGTACCCAAGAGGGTTTCATAACCCCTTACATTTAAAGATCAATGTTGACATTTGCATTAAGCATGTATTTAGCTACTGCTAAACTTCAAAAAATTATAGGCCCAAGGCCAGAAGTATCAGTTTTCCTCATATTAGTAGCATAGTTGTCCCCCAGATTAGGAAGCATAGATGTCCCCCAGATTAGGAGCATACTTGTCCCCCAGAGTAGGCAACATAGATGTCCCCCAGATTAGGAGCATACTTGTCCCCCAGATTAGGCAGCATAGATGTCCCCCAGATTAGGAGCATAGTTGTCCCCCAGATTAGGCAGCATAGAGGTCTCCCAGATTAGGAGCATACTTGTCCCCCAGATTAGGAGCATACTTGTCCCCCAGATTAGGCAGCATAGATGTCACCCAGATTAGGCAGCATAGATGTCACCCAGATTAGGAGCATACTTGTCCCCCAGAGTAGGCAGCATAGATGTCCCCCAGATTAGGAGCATACTTGTCCCCCAGATTAGGCAGCACAGATATCCCCCAGATTAGGAGCATAGTTGTCCCCCAGATTAGGCAGCATAGATGTCACCCAGATTAGGCAGCATAGATGTCCCCCAGATTAGGAGCATACTTGTCCCCCCAGAGTAGGCAGCATAGATGTCACCCAGATTAGGCAGCATAGATGTCCCCAGATTAGGCAGCATAGATGTCCACCAGATTAGGAGCTTATTTGTCCCCCAGAGTAGGAGCTTAGTTGTCCCCCGGATTAGGCAGCATAGATGTCCCCCAGATTAGGAGCATACTTGTCCCCCAGAGTAGGCAGCATAGATGTCCCCCAGATTAGGAGCATTCTTGTCCCCCAGATTAGGCAGAATAGATGTCCCCCAGATTAGGAGCATAGTTGTCCCCCAGATTAGGCAGCATAGATGTCACCCAGATTAGGCAGCATAGATGTCCCCCAGAGTAGGAGCATAGTTGTCCCCCAGATTAGGCAGCATAGATGTCCCCCAGATTAGGAGCATACTTGTCCCCCAGAGTAGGCAGCATAGATGTCCCCCAGATTAGGAGCATAGTTGTCCCCCAGATTAGGAGCATAGTTGTCCCCCAGATAAGGAGCATAGTTGTCCTCCAGATTAGGCAGCATAGATGTCCCCCAGATTAGGCAGCATAGATGTCCCCCAGATTAGGCAGCATAGATGTCCCCCAGATTAGGCAGCATAGATGTTCCCCAGATTAGGAGCATAGTTGTCCCCCAGATTAGGCAGCATAGTTGTCCCCCAATTAGCACGGGTCGGTCAGAGCCAATCAAAGGGCCGTATGTGGCAAGCGGGCCGTACAATGCCCAGGTCTGCCCCAGAGGGTTTCATAACCAACCACAATAGAGAAAATTTTGTTGTAGGAGCATGGTCAATCTACTCAGACCCACCTGTCATTGGTGGCTGGAAATCCTGGCTGATCCATCCCTGATTCATCTTGACAAACGTCAGTCTCTACAGTGGACAGACGAGTTCGCCTTGGGGTGACTATGACCCCGGCCGCACTAAACACACGCTCTGATGGCACACTACTGGCCGGGCAGGACAGCTTTTCCAGGGCAAACTCCGCTAGTTGCGGCCATAAATCGAGTTTGGCTGCCCAGAAGTCCAGCGGATATACAACGGTTATTGGCAGGGTCATGTCGAGGTAAGCCACCACCTGCTGGTTCAGGTCCTGCTCCATGTCCACCTGCTGCTGATGAGTAGATTCACTATGCGGCTGAAGGAAGCTACTCATCAGCGACTGTAGACTCAGGCTGCTGCTGATTGAGCTGGTACTGCTCCTGCCACCCCTCCCCTCCCCTCCCCAGCAGCCGTGGCAGTGGAAGGTGAGTGCAGAGCGCCCCCCGAGTCAGACCTGCGAGTGGATGGACCATGTGGCCGATAGGCATTGTCCAACCGACTACGTAGAAGCTCCCTGAAGTAGGTCAGTTTGTCCTCCCTCTCAGTGGGTGTAAAAAAGGCCCCCATTCTGGGCCGATAGCGAGGGTCTAATAAGGTGGAGATCCAGAAGTCATCGCGCTGACAAATTTTGACAATTCGGGGGTCACTACGCAAGCAGCTCAGCATGCATCGTGCCATTTGTGACAGTGACTCGCTGGGACTACCTGCCTCCATCTCCACTGCATACTGCCACGGTGTGTCTGGGTCCTCTGTCTCGCCTCCCTCGTAATAATCCTCTAGCTCCTCTGGCTGCTCCTGCTCCTCCTCTCCTGTCCAATGACCAGAAACACCGGCCATCTCATCCACCGTAAACTGTGCTCCGCTCTGCCCCTCATCATTAGTGTTGCTCTCGAATATTCGCAATTCGAATATTATTCGCGAATATCGCATATTCGCGAATTCGCGAATTTCGCGAATATAGCGCTATATATTTGTAATTACGAATATTCGTTTTTGTTTTTTTTCACAGTACACATCACAGTGATCACCCCTCTCTGCTTCCAGCTTGTGTGGTGTAAAGAAGGCTCTAATACTACTGTGTGAGACTGGCATGCGAAAATTCGCATATGAGAAAATTAGCATGTGCTAATTTTCGCATATGCGAATTGTCGCGTACACTAATTTTGTATAAGCTAATTTGCACATATGTAAATTTTTGCATTAATGAATTTTCGCATATGCGAAAATAAAATGAGAATATAACGAATATGCGAATATTCGCGAATATATGGCGAATATTCGTCCATATATTCGCGAATATTCGCGAATTCGAATATGGCCTATGCCGCTCAACACTACTCATCATCCTCCTCCAGTTCATCCCCCACAGGTTTCATGTAGCCTTCTGATGTAGGCGCAACGTCTCCATTGCTGTGACCAGCCATGTTTTCAATCATTTTTTTGAGTAAATGTAGGAGTGGAATTACGTCGTTCATGGCGTAATTCGAGCAACTAACAAAAAATGTGGCTTCCTCAAAGGGCCTCAGCAAACGGCAGGTGTCACGTATGAGCTGCCACTCGTTCACATTGAAGTTACACAGGGGAGCACTCCTATCTGCTTGTATTATCAAAAAATCCATGATGGCTTTTCTTTGTTCGTATAGTCTGTCCAACATATGGAGGGTGGAATTCCAACATGTGGCAACGTAACAAATGAGACTATGTTGTGGGATACCGTTCTGACGCTGCAGCTCAAGCAAAGTGTGCTTGGCGGTGTATGAGTGGCTGAAGTGTATGCACAGTTTCCTTGCCATTGTGAGGACATTTTGCAAATGGGGTGAAGACTTGATGAACTTCTTGACAGCCAGATTCAACACGTGTGCCATGCAGGGCGACTTCCTTGTCGCAGCGCGGCCACAATGTTCTTCCCATTGTCGGTCCCCATGGTTCCCATTTCCAGATTTCGTGGAGTAAGCCATACTCGGATTTCTTCCCTAATGAATTTTAGCAGTTCCTCCCCTGTGTGACTCGCCAAGGTAAACCATGTGAAGGACGGCTTGACACCGCTGTGCCCTACACACGTGGTACGATGAAGGGCCACCGAGATTTGGACGGGCAGTGGAGGCCGAGGACACGGGGGAGGAGGAGGAGGCGCACACTGTAAAAGGACCAACTGCCTGGGAGCCAGAGCGTGGAGGAGGAAGCGGTGTGACCTGTCCAAGTTGCTGTTGTGGCTGTGCAGGAACAACATTTACCCAGTGGGCCGTAAAAGACATGTATTGTCCCTGCCCGTAGTTACAGCTCCACACGTCAGTGCTGCCGTGCACTTTTGAACACACCGACAGGCTCAAGGACTGGCCCACCTTCTCTTGTACAAACTTATGCAGGGCTGGTACTGCCTTCTTCGCAAAGAAATTACGGCTTGGGACTCTCCACCTCGGCTCGGCACAAGCCATCAATTCCCTGAAAGCTGCAGAGTCCACCAGTTGGAAAGGGAGGGACTGCAACACCAGCAACTTGGACAGGAGCATATTCAACTTCTGCGCCGTGTGATGAGTGGGCGCATACTGTTGTCTCTTGGACATGGCTTCGCCGATCAATTGTTGGCGGAATGGCTGACTACGAGCGTAAGAAGCAGGAGCGCAAGAAGGAGGGTTTGACACAATGCTCCCTTCGGCTGAGGTGGTGGAGCCTTGGCTGGATGACGGAGGGAGCGGATGGCCATTGGGTGATGCGGCAGGCTGGACCACTACCTCGGAGCCACGGTTAGCCCAGGCCGCTTTATGGTGGCGAATCATGTGTTGACGCAGGGCCGTGGTGCCGAGATTGGGACCCTGGCCATGCTTCACTTTCTGCCGACAGATTTTGCATGTGACTACGCTAAGGTCCTCCGGATTCTTTATGAAGAACAACCACACCGCAGAGTAGCTGATTTTCCCACCCGCAGTTCGCACTATTTCACTGCTATTGGCGCCGTCTCCAGGAACCCCTGTTCCACTACCTCCCTGAATGGTAGCTTGCCGCGAAGCAGGTGGTCTCCCCCTGGCACGTTTGGCTCCTGAATTTCCACTACTGCCACCACCACGCTGATTGCCAACCGTGCTACCGCCTTGCTGCCTCATAGACAAAGAGCAAATCTCTTCTCCTGATGATGATGAAGCCCCGGCTTCATCATCATCAAAAGATGTGTGCACGTCACTGATGTCCTCCTCGTGTTCCACAACAGTGTCTGCCTCAGGACCCTGAACAATTGAAACACTGCCTCCCACGTCACTCTCCACATCAATACTTGCCCGCCTTGCGGAGCAAGGGACACATGTCTCCTCACATTCTTGGCTGCCCATTAGATGCTGACTGTCCTCTGTTACATCGTCCCCACTAAATAGTGGAGCTGAAGCCAAAGCATGAGATACTTCTTTGGGAGAGGAAACAGCATAGGACAAAGGCAATGGGATTACGGGGACTGCTCCCGGGCCATGCTAACTGAGGGTTGTGTCTGAGGAACCCACTGACTCTTGACTGGGGTTGTCAGATATCACTTGTGATGATGGGGATGAGTGTGCAAACCAATTGATGAGGAGAGATGGGTCGACGACACGACCGATGGGTGTTAACGGGAGCTCAGGCCTATTGCTGCGACTCCTGCTGCCACTCGCCCCAAGTCTGCTGCCAACTCTGCCTGATGTATGTAGGCCTCTGCCCCTTCTCTGTGCTCGTCCTGGCACTTCCCTGCCTGACATACTTAGTGCGTTTATGAGGGTATAGAACAGCAGCAGGCGATTACTTACGGCTGTCCTTTCAAAGTATATAGGCCCTAGACAGAATAACAGTTACTAAATAGTACACTCCTTTGTTGTATGTATGCCCTTTGCAATGATGAGCGCACTGGTATGCGTATTTCTACGCAGAAAAAAACACTCATTTTTTTATTACACCAGCATGTGTATACTAATGTGTGGAATAGCACTGAATTTAGCACCGAGACAGAAATACAGGAACTAAATAGTACACTACTTGGTTGTATGTATGCCCTTTGCAATGATGAGCGCACTGTTAAGCCTTTTTGTACGCAGGAAAAACTTTTTTTTCTTTAATACACCGGCAGGTGTATAACGTGGGGTATAACACTGAATTTAGCACAGAGACAGAAAAACAGGTGGTATATGGTACGCTATTTGCTTGAATTTAGACCCTTTGCAATGATAAGGCCACTGTTAAGCGTATTTTTAAGCAGGAAAACCTTTTTTTTTCTTTAATACACCAGCAGGTGTATAACGTGTGGTATAACACTGAATTTAGCACAGAGACAGAAAAAAAGGTAGTATATGGTACACTATTTGCTTGTATGTAGGCCCTTTGCAATTATAAGGCCACTGAAAAAGCTTATTTGTACTAAGGAAAAACTTTTTTTTCTTTAATACACCGGCAGGTATATAACGTGTGGTATAACACTTAATTTAGCACAGAGACAGAAAAAAAGGTAGTATATGGTACGCTATTTGCTGGTATTTAGGCCCTTTGCAATGATAAGGCCACTGTTAAGCGCATTTGTACTCAGGAAAACTGTTTTGTTCTTTAATACACTGGCAGGTGTATAACGTGTGGTATAACACTGAATTTAGCACAGAGACAGAAAAAAAGGTAGTATATGGTACGCTATTTGCTTGTATTTAGGCCCTTTGTAATGATAAGGCCACTGAAAAAGCATATTTGTACTCAGGAAAAAAAAAATTTCTTTAATACACCAGCAGGTGTATAACGTGTGGTGTAACACTGAATTTAGCACAGAGACAGAAAAAAAGGTGGTATATGGTACGCTATTTGCTTGTATTTAGGCCCTTTGCAATGATAATGCCACTGAAAAAGCGTATTTGTACTCAGGAAAAACTTTTTTTTCTTTAATACACCGGCAGGTGTATAACGTGTGGTATAACACTGAATTTAGCACAGAGACAGAGTAACAGGTGAAAAATGGTAAAAAGGCACTAAAGTCCACACTAATATGACTTATTTCTGAACAGCAGCAGGACCCAACAGTGCAGCACCACAAAAAAATAAAAAAAAAATACAGGGATTAAACCCTAAATTGCACTCATTGAAAAATGAGGAGATGAGATGCTTCAGAAAGTTCAGGCAGCTTGGAGATCTGTATGAGGCAGCTGACAGCTATCTGCCCCTCTCTGCTGCAATGCTCAATAACGTGAATAGGAGTTTTAGCAATCAATGATCCTTCTCAGTGTTACAGCACAGCACTCTGCACTCCTGCCTTTCCCTAATGCTGATGTGACTAGCAGTTGCAGTGTAATGCTGTGGTATAAGCTATTCACACACACGCAGTCCCGTCCTCTCCATCTGAGTGCATAGATGAAGAGAGGCAAGATGGCCGCCGATTATATAGGGGCTGTGACATCACAGGGGTCAGTGAACACTGATAGGCTGCATCTCACATGTGATTCAGGGTCAGCCCGCCTATCTTCATTCCCGCCGTTGTTTCCCGCCCTCCCATAATCCCCTGCCCCATGTACACACATGTGGATCCGCCATCTTAGCTCTCCAATAGCCTGGAATGCTGTAAAATGAAGTTAAATGAAGCGATTCGTGTGATAGAATCGCAGCGATATTCGTATTAGTTGCGAATAGAATTTTTCATAAAATTCGTAATGAATTCGGGTTCGTCAACTTCGATTCGCTCATCTCTAATGGCTACCACAGCATCTTGCAGCGGCATGCTATTCCATGCGTTTAGTTGGACCATCATTTATTTTTCAACAGGACAATGACCCCAAACATACCTCCAGGCTGTGTAAGGGCTATTTGACCAAGAAGGAGAGTGATGGGGTGCTGCACCAGATTACCTGGCTTCCACAGTCATCAGACCTGAACCCAATGAAGGCAAAAGGGCCAACAAGTGCTATGCATCTCTGGGAACTCCTTCAAGACTGTTGAAAGACCATTTCAGGTGACCACCTCTTGAAGCTCATCAAGAGAATGCCAAGAGTGTGCAAAGAAGTAATCAAAGCAAAAGGTAACTACTTTGAAGAACCTAGAATATAACATATTTTCAGTTGTTTCACACTTTTTTGTTATGTATATAATTCCACATGTGTTAATTCATAGTTTTGATGCCTTCAGTGTGAATCTACAATTTTCATAGTCACGAAAATAAAGAAAACTCTTTGAATGAGAAGGTGTGTCCATACTTTTGGTCTCTACTGTATATATATATGGTCTGTGATGATAATGATGGTATGATGTTGGTTGTCAGTCTGTCGGGGGGGGGGGGGGGGGGGCGTGACTGACGGTCGGCTAGGGGTGTGTCTTGGGGTGTGGTTAGGGGCATGGCTGGGCTTTAGGATGTAGCCCGGGGTCTTTTGAATACCTAGCAACACCCCTGGTTGCCATATATGGTTTTCTATTTGAAAACTGTATACAACCCTTATACAATCCGTATTACTTACATAACCAGATGTATCCGGCTGTGTAACTTTTTGAACTTTTTTGTGTGTACGGTACAGTTTTGTGTGGTTTTTTTTCGTGTACAAAACCGTGGTCAACCATGGTTTTGTACATGGTTCTGTACTGTTTTTTAATCTTTACTCTACAGCCGCCCGAGACTTCTGCAGTGCTACAGTACTACTCCTACTAATACAGACTCTGTTCCATGATGGGAGTAGTAGTACCCCCCAGGCCTGGGAGTCTATGGGCGGTTGTGGTGACTCTGTGGGAGCCCATATACTACTACTTTCATCATGGAAAAGACTCTGTTCCATGTTGGGAGTAGTAGTACAGAGGCTGAAGGACCGATCACACCAGGTCTCATTCCTAAGACCTGCTGCGATTCAAAATTATAAACCAGGGAGGCAGAAGGCATGCCAGGCCATTTCAGGCCATACCAGGACACATGCTACTCTGGAGGTTGCCAGGTGGGAACCATGATGGTCAGGTGGGAACTAGCCATTGTGGAGTAAACAGGTGCCTTTGTTGTTTATGGATTTCTCGGTCGAGAGAGGTGCAGTAAATGCAGTAACAATGCTATATGTGAACACAACCGGAAGACTAAACATTTTTATAAAACATTTTAAGTTTGACTACAGTGATCCCTCAACTTAAAATGGCCTCAACATACAATAGTTTTCAACCATACTCCACATACAATGCTACGAACAGTCCAGATCTGAGAAACGTGTCAATGGGTGAAAGATCTGACCAATCGGAATGGGCATTCACTGGTTAAACACCAGTATTAACACCAGTATTAAGTGCATGCACTGACTGGCTGTCTGGTAGCGCCCCCTACAATACAGGGTGGTACTACATGTTCTGTACTACTCTTTACCTGTGCCATGGTTAGCTGCTCCTTTGGACACCAAGTAAGGGCGGCTCCATTTTACTTTTTTAAGACATTGTGTGTACTGTACAGGACCCTGAAGAAGCTGCTGTCCTCTACATAGACAGTGATTTACAGCTCCCAGCAGCTCTTTCTTACTTATATATGTAAGGACTGGCTTTATCAGCATTAGTTATCTACTTATTTTTCTTTAACTCCTTAAGGACCAACCCAAATAAACCTGTACGCCCCTGAAAGACCAGGCCTGTTTTTTCAAATCGAGGATGTCTGTCTTTATTAGAGAATAACTCCAGTAATGTTTTGCCAATCACGATAATTCTGACATTGTTTTTTTGTCACAAGTTGTCCTTCATGTACATAGTAAAAGTAAGCTGATATAATTTGTAGTTTTTTTTTTACAATCATAAATATTTTTAAAAAATTAAGATTTTTTGCTATTTTAACACTAATAGGTTGCATATATTTATACTTACTGACCAAATAGTTTATGAAACTTATACTTTCAGATGTCTACTTTATTTTGACATAATTTTTTTCATTTTTAATTAACATTTTAAATTAATTAGAAGCCTAACAATTTAACTTGAAATTTAGAAAATTTTGAATATTTGAAAAGTACATCTTTTTTTTATGTGCTATGCAAGGTTTGCAGAAATTTGAAGGTAGTAGATCATAGGAACACCTCCCCAAATGACCCCATTTTAAAAACTAGACCCCTCAAGGTATTCGCTAGGGGGTACAGTGAGTATTTTAACACTATAGTTTTTTGGCAGGAATTATTGCAAAGTCAGTGTTAAAAATTTAAAATTTGCATTTTTTCACAAATGCATCATTTGTGGGGCATATTTTTTGTACATCGCTTCTGATATTGCAAGAAACGCACCCTATATTTTATTAAGCTGCCCGGCCCGTGTTTGGAAATACCCCCGCTTAGGCCATATTTGGTTCCTTGGTCGCGTGGTAGGACCCAGAAGGAGAGGAGCGCCATTTGGCTTTAAGGGCATCATTTTAGGCCGAATGGATCATAGGCCACACTTCATGCCTGCAAAGGGTTTTAGCTGCCAGAACAATATAAAACTCCCCCACAAGTGACCCCATTTTGGAAACTATACCCCCTAAAGTATTCATCTAGACCAAAAGGGAGTACTTTGAGTCCTTTTTGTGTGGCTGGAAGGAATACAAAGTCAGTGAAAAAATTGACATTTTCTTTTTTATTCACAAATGCATCATTTGTGGGACATATTTTTTGTACATTGCATCTGAAAAGTAGAAAATGCGCCCCATATTTTATTATGCTGTTTGTCCCGTGTTCGGTAATATCCCCGCTTAGGCCATATTTGGTTGCATGGCCACATGGTGGGACCCAAAAAGAGAGGAGCACCATTTGGCTTTCAGGATATCATTATGAAAATTATAGGCTGCACTTCATCTTGCAAAGCATTCTAGCTGTCAGAAAAATACTGCACCCCCAGATGTGACCCCATTTTCGAAACTACACCCCCTAAAGTATTCACCTAGGGCAAAAGTACGTTAAGCACTTATTGTGTGGCTAGAATAATTTCAAAGTCAGTGGAAAAAATAGAAATTAGCTTTTTTCCCCACAAATTCTTTATTTGTGGGACATCATTTTGATAAGTCGCTTTTGAAATGGACGAAATGCGCCCCATATTTTCTCACCCTGTTCATCCTGGGCTGGGCAGTACCCCTACTTAGGCCATATCTGGTTGCCTGACCGCCTGGTAGGACCAAGAAGGAGAGGAGCCCTCTTTGGCTTTCAGGGCATCCTTATATGAATAGTCCCCATTCATACTGAATTTCTGCAGTATAGTGTCCATTGTCATGTCAAAAAAGGATGCCAATGTATACTGTAGAAGTCTCATTCAGAAATTAATGGAGCTGCTACAGTATACGTCAGCATCACTCTTTTTGACGTGATGCTGACGGATACCTCTAACACTGCTGAAATGCAGTATGAATGGTACGCAGTGTAGGGTCACATAGAGCGCATCTGCAGCATATTTCACACTGCGGATTCCCCCCAGCAGTCACAAGGGCGAGATCACTGCTGTGGCTGGGTAGCTCAGTGTGTCTGCTCATGACTGCTGGCGGGAAATCCGCCGCTATTAGTGGACACACAAAGCTACCCAGCCGCAGCAGAGAGTTCATTATTGTGACTGTGGGGGCATCCGCAGCATGTAATATGCTGCGGATGTGCGCCGTGTGATACTACACATTATACATTTTTATTTTTTATTATTATTTATTTAATAAATGTGTTTTTATAATTTTTTTTACACTTTTTTACTTTTTTTTTTAACCCTTTTCTATATGTTTTTATAGACTTTTATTTATTTTATATTTTTTTCACTTTTTTTTAATACTTTGGAATACTTAGTATTCCAAAGTATTGCAGATATATGCTGCCTGCTAGTTTTACACTAGCAGGCAGCATATCAGGATGTGCCTCTGGCACGTCCTGTCAGGCAATAACCAGGGCAGACCTGGGGGTCCTAGTAAAGACCCCCGGCTGCCCAGGTAAGCAGCAGCACCCCGCGATCCTTGCGGGGTGTTACAGGAGAGAGACAGAGGGAGCCCCCTCCCTCTGTCAAAACTCCTTACAGCTTGTGGTCGCTTACGACCGCGGCTGTAAGGGTTAAACTGCCGGGACCGAAGTTTACTTTGGTCCCGGCATTGCGGCAGGGTCCTGGCTGTGTGTTACAGCCGAGGACCTTCCGCGATCTCATGGGTGCACTGGGCAGCACCCATGAGAACCATGGACGAGTATACACGTCCTGGTGCGGGAACGTTCATCCTGCCTGGACGTGTATATACGTCCATGGAGGCGGAGAAGGAAAATATGACCCTTACAGAGGCGCTGCTAGTTCCAGAGTAATGTAGAAGCCAACCAGAGGTATTGGTAAAACACCGGAGTGGTTTATTAGAGCATAAGAGGACAATGAAGTACACAGATGACGCGTTTCGGGGGAGCAACCCCCTTCCTCAGATCAGTGATCTGAGGAAGGGGGTTGCTCCCCCGAAACGCGTCATCTGTGTACTTCATTGTCCTCTTATGCTCTAATAAACCACTCCGGGTTTTACCAATACCTCTGGTTGGCTTCTACATTACTCTGGAACTAGCAGCGCCTCTGTAAGGGTCATATTTTCCTTCTCCGCCTCCACTTCCATCAGGATCGGATCTCTTCCTTTCCTGGGACCCAGGCTCATCAGCAGTTCCTATCATTCTGTCACCCACGGTGTGGGTTATATGCGAATACCTTATTCGCTCAAGGTGAGCGCCCACTACCTAAGGGGCAATTCCTGCCCACTCACTGTGATTGTTTTAATCTGTTATCCCTGTTTAGTGGTAACGCACAAGGCACCTGTGTCGGTCTCTCCTTTTTTCTCTCCCACACTCAGGTATATACGTCCATGGTCGTTAAGGGGTTAATCCTCACTTTGTCCCATTTTTGGATGACATTTTGGTGGTTTCAGAACCAATTACCAGGTTTCCATAGAGTTATGGTCTCAACATACAATGGTTTCAACATACAAAAGGTCCTGGAACCGATTAATATTGTAACTTGAGGGACCACTGTATAGTGCAAATCACTTTCAACTTATGGCAATAGTTCTCTAAAAAACTAACTCTGAATAAGAAAACAAATCAAAAATGCATGTAGTGTGAACTGACACCAACCTACTTATGACTCTCAGTAGTTTATGCTTTTGGTTGTTGGAGTTTAACCAGGTGATCAGGTTGGTCTCATTAGGTGCATTGCACCACCCCCTTTCTTCATGGGAGTCTCTACATTATTCTCTAATGATTGCCTATGCTTCACTATATAAGGACATGTAATTCCGGAGTGCTGCTTTAAGGGTGTATTGGTTACTGGGATTTAAATGATCAACTTTCCAAACAAAATTAACTTTTGTGTATCGGTCCCAAAATCTAAGCACAAAATATATGCATGCGACTTTTGTACACAAATTACTTGTTTAATAAATGTGAATTTTTTTTCCTTTTCCTTTTTTTTTTTTTGGCCTTCTGTCATGATAACACTAAGCGAACAGCTGCTCACTCCCATGTGAAAAGCTATTATGCTGGACTCCAGGTGTCAGAAACCATATTCTGAATATGCGTGTGTAGCATTCATGTGAATACATGCAGAAAAATAACCTAAATCTGCATAATGTTTCCTGCTTTGGCTGTTGGGGAAGAAATTCGTACTCTGTGAGCTCTCGACAAATACCCACGATACAGAGGAGTACAGTAATACAGTAGATTATAGATTTCATGTCATCGTAGAAATGTAGCTGTAACATGTAAGTTACTATTGCTATTGAAGGGCAGTTAACATAATAATACTTTGATAATATAAATGTTGGATATCTTTGTTCATGTAACTGTAGGATGAAGTACTAAAAAGCTATACATTGTACTGTCTTTGTTCTTTAAAAAGATATTTGTCCAAGATCCAATGAATTGTTATATCCTCTTAGAAACAGGTTATGCTGATACGAAATGGAACTTAATAGTGGGAACCATCATACTATTTAGATTATATATGCACCTGAGCTACCTTCCTGTTATGTTTTCTTCTGCGCCTGTATTCTCTGACCATCATGAATGGAATAAATGTAGCATCATCTTTTCTTTTATAATGCCCCTGAAATGAATGATTTCAGCAGGTATATTAATTCATGTTCTCTCCAGCTCATGTTGCTGCTATACAGTTGACTATCTGAATGAACCAAAGACTAGCTACGTGTCTTCCGAAGGGTTAAATGATCATGAGCAGTGGGTACCTGCAAGAAGGATCCAATCCGGTGGAATTCAGACTGAGATGCTAGCTGCTCACTGGCTGGTTTGTCTCCCTGTATCTCTACACACAGCCACACAGACACACTCAGCTGTGTGCATCTAGACACCAAAAGATACATCGAGGTAGCTACAATACAGGAAAATGAGCAACTCAGGGTTTGAAAACAAGGATGGGCAAGAACCTTTAAAGTATATCAGGTAAGATGTTTATCAGCTGCCATCTGTGGGAAGCCTTGTGCGTGAATTTGTAGAGATTCAGCTGCTAGGAGCTTCTTCGGAGGGTGTGGGTTTATATTAGCCAATGTACAATATCTTTTCAAAAGGATTAGTCAACCGATGTAAATCAGTCAGTAAATAATAATCGCATATATTGTATAGCAGTGTGCTGTACATAGATTGTGCCGGTATCGAAAACAATCCCTCCGTGTGTTATGTATAATATTGTTTTTCTCCTGCTGGGACTTACAGCCATAAGTGTCATCCTCGCTTTAAGCTGTCGTAGCGAAATAAACAATAAGACAATCACTCTACAAGTGTCTTGGAAATAAAGAAATGAGCTGAGCACTTGGAGAATGACTGAACAGCTTTCCCTATACTTGGCAGTCATTTCTACATGATATACCAGGTTTTGTGTGAAACATAAGATTTTACTATTTAAAGTCATTTATAGATATGTCTTGCACAACTGCGAAAATGTTATCCAGTTGGGCAGTTTCTTGTCTCAAGCATGACTACAAGAAGTGTCAGAATTCCCTGAGGTTCATGTTTCAAAACTGTCACTGTCATAGGGTTTAGGATGATATAAAGCTGTCATTAGTTTTAGCATTGCATGCAACATAATCGTTCCAATATCTCAATACCTGCTTCACTATTTTAAACCTGATCTAGGCTGAAAAAAAATCCATCTTTGTACATTGTTATACATGATGTAACTAATGGCAGGGCACGCACATCACACCTCTTTTGTAAAATTAAGTTGCCATCAGTATGCCAAAAACAGATCTGTTTGATATATGTGGCTAGTGGAACTTTCAGCGGGTCATGGGACCCCCTTCTGTTTGATAAAAATAGGACTCATACATGATGCCCATATAGCCTCCTGATCACAACCCTAGGTAAGCAATATTATTTAGCATCAAAACATCCCTACATATTTTGGTATAACATGTTCCCTTTACAGTGGGGCAAAAAAGTATTTAGTCCGCCGCCAATTGTGAAAGTAAGCATTAATAACTCTGAGATGCTTTTACCTTTTATTCTGATTCTGAGATAGTTTTTTCGTGACATTCTACTTTAACATAGTGGTAAATTTTCATCGTTACTTGCATCCTTTCTTGGTGAAAAATCTTGAAATTTCATGAAAATTTAGCATTTTTCTTACTTTGAAACTTTTTGCTTGTAAGGAAAATGGACATTTCAAATAAATTATATATTGATTCACAAAAACAATAGGTCTCCTTTATGTTGGCATCAGAAAGTTGACATGTTTTTACTTCTGGAGGACATTAGAGGGTTTCAAAGTAAAGCAGGATTTTTTAAAATTTTCATGAAAAATTCTAAATCTGAATTTTCCCTAAATTTTACATTTTTACATGGTGTAATAGGAGATATTGCCCCCAAAATTTGTAACCCCAGTATGGAAATACCCCATGTGTGGACATCAAGTGCTCTGCTGGTGCACTGCAATGCTCAGATGAGGAGTCGTCACATTTGGCTTTTGGAAAGCAAATTTTGCTGAAATGGTTTTTGGGGGGCATGTCGCATTTAGGAAGCCCCTATGGTGCCGGAACCGCAAAAAAAAATAAAAGAAAAATAAAAAGCAAAAGCAAAAAAAAATAAATAAAAAAAAAGCAAAAAAAAAAAAAAAAAAAACACATGGTATACTATTTAAGTTTGAGTTTTCTGCTCGGAGTTTGAGGTGCAAAATTGTAACCCTATTTCTTCTGCGTATGGAAATGCCCCATATGTGTATGTAAAGTGCTCTGCGGGCGAACTACAATGCTCAGAAGAGAAGGAGCGCCATTGAGCTTTTGGAGAAAGAATTTGTTTGGAATGGAAGTCGGGAGCTATGTGCATTTACAAAGCCCCCGTGGTGCCAGAACAGTGGACCCCCCCCCCACATGTGACCCCATTTTGGAAACTACACCCCTCATGGAATTTAATAAGGGGTGCAGTGAGCATTTACACCCCACTGGCATTTGACAGATCTTTGGAACAGTGGGCTGTGCAAATGAAAAATAAAATTTTTCATTTTCACGGACCACTGTTCCAAATATCTGTCAGACACCTGTGGGGTGTAAATGCTCACTGAACCCCTTATTACATTCCGTGAGGAGTGTAGTTTCCAAAATGGGGGCCCATGTGGGGGGAAGGTCCACTGTTCTGGCAACATGGGGGCTTTGTAAACACAGGTGGCCTACAATTCCGGAAAAATTGTCTCTTCAAGAGCCCAATGGCGCTCCATTGTGTGCCCACAGAGCACTTAACATCCACACATGGGGTAAGTTCTTACTCAGAAGAAATGGGGTTGCAAATTTTGCGTTTTTTTTTTCCTATATTGCCTTGTGAAAATGAAAAATTTTGGGTAACAACATCATTTTTGTGAAAAAATTTTTTTTTTCATTTTCCCATTCAAATGTAATGAAAATACGTCAAACACCTGTGTGGTGTTAAGGCTCACTATACCCCTGGTTATGTTCTGTAAGGGGTATCGTTTTCAAAATAGGTTCACACGTGGGTATTTATTATTTAGTGTTTATGTCAGAACTGTAAAATCAGCCACCCCTGTGCAAATCACCAATTTAGCCATGTTGTGCGCCCGCAGAGAATTTTACGTCCACATATGGGGTATTTCCGTACTCAGTAGAATTTGCGTTACAAATTTTGGGGGTCTTTTCTTCCTTTTACCTCTTGTGAAAATGAAAAGTATGGGGGCAACATCAGCATGTTAGTGTAAAGATTTTAATTTTTTTACACTAACAGGCTGGTGTAGACCCCAACTTTTCCTTTTCATATGGGGTAAAATGAGCAAAAGCCCCCCAAAATTTGCAACGCAATTGCTACCGAATACGGAACTACCCCATATGCACAATTCAGCACAAAATGCTCAAAAGCCGAAATGGGGCGGATGAGCAGAAATTCTGCCATGTGAATAGGGCCTTACAATTGCCGCAGCTACAAAAAATATTCTACGCCAGTGATTCCCAAACAGGGTTCCTCCAGCTGTTGCTAAACTCCCACCATTCGGCAATGCTGGGAGTTGTTTTGCAACAGCTGGAGGCTCCATTTTGGAAACACTGCCGTACACGAGACGTTTTTCATTTTTATTGGGGGGGGGGGGGGGGGCGGAAGGCAGTGTGAGGGTGTGTATATGTAGTGATTTACTTTTTATTTTGTGTAGTGTAGTGTTTCCAGGGTACATTCGCACTTCGCACTGGCGGGGGTTCATGATGAGTTTTCTGCTCGGAGTTGCAAAACTACAACTCCCAGCATGCACTTACAGACCGTGCATGCTGGGAGTTGTGGTTTTGCAATAGCTGAAGGCACACTGTTTTTTTTTCCAACCAGTTTCCCTCCAGCTGTTGCAAAACTGCAACTCCCAGGATGTACTGAATGCTAAAGGGCATGCTGGGAGTTGCAATTATGAAAAAGCTGGAGGCACGCAACTACAACTCCCAGCATGCCGAGACAGCAGTTTGCTGTTTGGGCATGCTGGGAGGTGTAGTTTGCAAGATTTAGAGGGCAATGGTTTAGAGACCACTGCACAGTGATCTCCAAACTGTAGCCCTCCAGATGTTGCAAAACTACGAATCCTAGCATGCCTTTACAACAAACTGCTGTGTGGGCATGCTGGGAGTTGTAGTTTTGCAAGATCTGGAGGGCCACAGTTTAGACACTACTGCACAGTGATCTTGAAACTGTAGCCCTCCAAGTCTTGCAAAACTACAAATCCCAGCATGCCCAGACAGCAAAAGAATGTCTGGACATGCTGGGAGTTGTAGTTTTCCAAGATCTGGAGGGCCACAGTTTAGAGACCACTGTACAGTGCTCTCCAAACTGTGGTCCTCCTGTTATTTGAGGCCACTCACCGGATCACCGCCTCTGCCCAGATTACTCTTCTGCTGTAGTTTACTGATGTTACCCGCCTGGATCGCAGCTGCCTGGAGTGGATCGCCGCTGTGCCTGCACCCGGTAACTGCCGCCACCCGCTGCTCCTACCGGACCGAACTTTAAACACCCCCCCTGCCCCCGATCTGCTATTGGCCGGTCGCTTCTGACCGACCAATAGCAGGGATAGGAGGGGTGGCACCCCGGCCACCTCACTCCTATCCTTTCAGGGGGATCGGGGCTCTCCAAGACAGTCTCAGGACCCCCCAGGCTTTGGCATGGGATGCCTGCTGAATGATTTCAGCAGGCATCTGGGGTCCGGTCCACGCCCGGCGAGGACCAGAGAAATACAGGGCGCACCTGTACGCCCTGAGTCCTTAAGTAGTTAAAAATTGTCTGATTTTTCAAGAGTTTATTTGCAAATTATGGTGGAAAATAAGTATTTGGTCACCTACAAAGAATTTCTGGCTCTCACAGACCTGTAACTTCTTTAAGAGGTCTCCTCTGTCCTCCACTCGTTACCTGTATTAATGGCCCCTGTTTGAACTTGTTATCAGTATAAAATACAACTGTCCACAACCTCAAACAATCACACTCCAAATTCCACTATGGCTAAGACCAAAGAGCTGTCGAAGGACAGCAGAAATAAAATTGTAGACCTGCAGCAGGCTGGGATGACTAAATCTGCAATAGGCAAGCAGCTTGGTGTGAAGAAATCAACTGTGGGAGTAATTATTAGAAAATGGAAGACATACAAGACCACTGATAATCTCCCTCGATTTGGGGCTCCACACAAGATCACACTCCATGGTGTCAAAATGATCACAAGAACCGTGAGGAATAATCCCAGAACCACGCGGGGGGACCTAGTGAATGACCTGCAGAGAGCTGAGACCAAAGTAACAAAGGCTTCCATCAATAACACACTATGCCACCAGGGACTCAAATCATGCAGTGCCAGACGTGTCCCCTCTGCTTAAGCCAGTACATGACTGGTGCCCATCTGAAGCTTGCTAGAGAGCATTTTGATGATCCAGAAGAGTATTGGGAAAATGGCATATGGTCAGACAAAACTAAGGTAGAACTTTTTGGTAAAAACTTAACTCATCGTGTTTGGAGGAGTTTAAAGGAAAGAATAAATGGGGTCATGTATCGTGATATTTTGATTGAAAACCTCCTTCCATCAGCAAGGGTATTGAAGATGAAACATGGCTGGGTCTTTCAGCAAGACAGTGATTCCCAACACACCACCCGGGCAATGAAGGAGTGGCTTCATAAGAAGCATTTCAAGGTCCTGGAGTGGCCTAGCCAGTCTCTAAATTTCAAACCCATAGAAAACCTTTGGAGGGAGTTGAAAGTCTGTGTTGCCCAGTGACAGCCCCAAAACATCACTGCTCTAGAGGAGATTTGGATCGAGGAATGTGCCAAAATACCAACAACAATGTGTGAAAACCTTGTGAAGACACACAGAAAAACGTTTGACCTCTGTCATTACCAACAAAGGGTATGTAACAAAGTATTGAGATTAATTATTATTATTGACCAAATACTTATTTTCCACCATAATTTGCAAATAAATTCTTAAAAAATCAGAACATTTGATTTTATGGATGTTTTTTCTCATTATGTCTCTCATAGATGAGGTATACCTATGATGAAAATTACAGATTAAGTGGGAGAACTAGCACAATTGGTTGCTGACTAAATACTTTTTTGCACCACTGTAGGTATTTCTAAATAATAGCTTATTTTCCAAAAAGGCAGATGTTGGAATGGAGAAATAAGAAATCCACTAATTTGTGATCATTATAGATATCATAGGAGAGGGATGTACATGATATCCTTGGTGGCCATGAAGATGGAGTTGTATATCACTTTAGGATTTATAATTACTGGTTATAATTTCTCTGGCAAATACTATACAATATTTATATTGACTTCAATTATTTATTATTCATTTTAAGGCTGTAAAAGCTGAACAGGGAGTTAATCTAAATGGTCAAATTCAGCTTTTTATTAGAAATTCCTTATGTAACAAGCGATCATAAATAAGTGCACTGAAGCCTCCCCAGAAGAGCACCTCTCTGAGAAGACCAGCCCTTTATTAAAACCATGTTTCATGTGACAGATTTTCAGCCCACCATGAAAAAACTACCATGGAAGGCCACTTTTCAATGTAACTTTGGGTGACCTTCTCAAAGAGGTAATTTATTTATGAGTCAATATATTTATGGAGAAACCACGGTAAAAAACCCCCACATATTAGTAACAGCGGAAGTGGTCATTTGGGTACAACACCTGGTCCGCATGGTAATATGTGAGCATTCCTTTATAAATAAGAGGTTGCAGATTCATGGCTGCTCTATATCTAGTGGAAGAAGTGGAAGAAGATGGTAGCTTATACACAGTGCTGTATAGTGGATTGTTAAGTTCTTATTTATTACATAGAAACAAAGAATGTGTCGGCAGATAAGAACCATTTGGCCCATCTAGTCTGACCAATAATTTGAATCCTATCAATAGTCCCTGGCCCTATCTTATATGAAGGATCTATCATATCTATCGCCTTATGCCTATCCCATGCATGCTTAAACTCCTTCACTGTATTTGCAGCAACCACTTCTGCAGGAAGGCTATTCCATGCATCCACTACAGTAAAGTAATACTTCCTGATGTTACTTTTAAACCTTTGCCCCTCTAATTTAAAACTATGTCCACTTGTGGTAGTTTTTCTTCTATATAAATATGCTCTTCTCCTTTACCGTGTCGATTCCCTTTATGTATTTAAAAGTCTCTATCATATCCCCTCTGTCTCTTCTTTCTTCCAAGCTATACATGTTAAGGTCCTTTAACCTTTCCTGGTACATTTTATCCTGCAATCCATGTACTAGTTTAGTAGCTCTTCTCTGAACTCTATTTAGAGTATCTATATCCTTTTGGAGATACGGCCTCCAGTACTGCGCCCAAAACTCAAAGTGAGGTCTCACCAGTGTTCTGTACAGTGGCATGAGCACTTCTCTCTTTCTACTGCTTATACCTCTCCCTATACATCCAAGCATTCTGCTAGTGTTTCCTGATGCTCTATTATATTGTCTTTAACCCCTTAAGGACTCAGCCCATTTTGGCCTTAAGGACTCAGACAATTTAATTTTTACGTTTTCATTTTTTCCTCCTCGCCTTCTAAAAATCATAACTCTTTTATATTTTCATCCACAGACTAGTATGAGGGCTTGTTTTTTGCGCGACCAGTTGTCCTTTGTAATGACATCACTCATTATATCATAAAATGTATGGCGCAACCAAAAAACACTATTTTTGTGGGGAAATTAAAACGAAAAACGCAATTTTGCTAATTTTGGAAGGTTTCGTTTTCACGCCGTACAATTTATGGTAAAAATGACATGTGTTCTTTATTCTGAGGGTCAATACGATTAAAATGATACCCATTATTATATACTTTTATATTATTGTTGTGCTTAAAAAAAATCACAAACTTTTTAACCAAATTAGTACGTTTATAATCCCTTTATTTTGATGACCTATAACTTTTTTATTTTTCCGTATAAGCGGCGGTATGGGGGCTCAATTTTTGCACCATGATCTGTACTTTTTTTTGATACCACATTTGCATATAAAAAACTTTTAATACATTTTTTATATTTTTTTTTATAAAATGTATTAAAAAAGTAGGAATTTTGGACTTTATTTTTTTTCGTTCACGCCGTTAACCGTACGGGATCATTAACATTTTATTTTAATAGTGCGGAACTTTATGCACGCGGCGATACCAAATATGTCTATAAAAAAAAATTTAAGCTTTTTGGGGGTAAAATAGGAAAAAACGGACGTTTTACTTTTTTATTGGGGGAGGGGATTTTTCCCTTTTTTTTTTACTTTTACTTTTACATTTTTTTACATTTTTTTTTACACTTGAATAGTCCCCATAGGGGACTATTCATAGCAATACCATGATTGCTAATACTGATCTGTTCTATGTATAGGACATAGAACAGATCAGTATTATCGGTCATCTCCTGTTCTGGTCTGCTCGATCACAGACCAGAGCAGGAGATGCCGGGAGCCGCACGGAGGAAGGAGAGGGGACCTCCGTGCGGCGTTATGAATGATCGGATCCCCGCAGCAGCGCTGCGGGTGATCCGATCGTTCATTTAAATCGCGAACTGCCGCAGATACCGGGATCTGTATTGATCCCGGCACCTGAGGGGTTAATGGCGGACGCCCGCGAGATCGCGGGCGTCGGCCATTGGCGGCGGGTCCCTGGCTGCGATCAGCAGCCGGGATCAGCCGCGCATAACACGGGCATCGCTCCGATGCCCGCGGTTATGCTTAGGACGTAAATGTACGTCCTGGTGCGTTAAGTACCACCGCACCAGGACGTACATTTACGTCCTGCGTCCTTAAGGGGTTAATTACATTACCTTTAAGTCTTCTGAAATTATTTCTCCTAAATCCCTTTCCTCAGATACTGAGGTCAGGGCTGTGTCAAATATTCTATATTCGGCCAAGGGTTTTTACGCCCCAGCTGAATTATCTTGCACTTATCCACATTAAATTTCAGTTGCTAGAGTTCTGACCATTCTTCTAGTTTTCCTAAATCCTTTTCCATTTGGCAGATCCCTCCAGGAACATCAACACTGTTACACTGATATGTACTATATACACAACTTGGAAATTAATAGAACTAGAATGCACCTGTTTACAAAAAAAAAATTATACTCACCTGTAATACTTATTAGCCTTAGTAGCTAGTAGGGTTTAACCAGACACTTCCTTTCTGCAGGTTGGTTCACCATTTCTAGCTGTCACGCCCCCTCCCATAGGCTTGCATTGAGGGGGCGGAGCATGACATCACACAAGGTCGGGCCGTGACGTCACAATGCTCCAGCCCCCGTGATCGCCAGTAATCAGACCCGGAGCGAACATGCTCCGGGGACTGATTATAACAGGGTGCTGTGTGCAAGATCACGGGGGTCCCCAGTGGCGGGACCCCTGCGATCAAGCATCTTATCCCCTATGCTTTGGATAGGGGATAAGATGTCATAGCGCCGAAGTACCCCTTTAAGAATGTACTACAAATAATCTCTTAGCATAGTTCATATTTGATATATTTTACCAAGATTTCACCCCATATTATGACACTGTTCAAGTCTGCATTGTGGCTTTTGTCTATAACAATTCTCTGCTGGGTCCATCTGGTTTTGCCAAGGTGCCATTCATTTTGAATGGTAAAACACACTGTGTGCAAATATGGAAAAACCTGAGACACAGATGTGAACATACATTCATAATACATTTATACTTTCTTGTATTTTATCCCACTGTCCATCTGGATGTCTATAATGGTAACACTGGTGTTTGTTGAAAAAGACACCATCCTAATGATTTAGAAAAGTATTGGAAATATTACAATTGATCCTAGTGGGGAGAGTCAAATTACATGACAGAGCTACTAGGTGGTGGGCTTTACCATCCTTTACCAACCCCTGAGTTTGGATTAAGTGATGACAAATTGAAATGGCAAATTTCAGTGGTGTTTTAAACATTGACTTGTATACCTACAATTGCTGCCCACATGGCCTCTGTGTTTTCTGATTTCTTTGTTTTTTCATAAAATGTATTGCATACACTGTCTCCATGTAAAGTAATATGCACACAATTTATTTTTGTTAAGTAATAAACACAACTCCTTTTGTAAAGTAATATCTTGTTCCCCCCCCCCCCCCTCCCTATTTAACACACTGAGGAGTAGATGGTCACTGGTTCCTTACTACAGGACCACTATTAACCACTAGGCACCTAGAAGTCTATGTAAACATGCCCTTTAAGGCTGAGTTCTCATCAATGTTGTGGAGCTCCGTTACAACAGCTGAATAACGGGGCTTGGACGAAGGGTGTCACTCATAACTGACATCAACTGAACCTGAAAAGGTCCCATTAACTTTGAATGGGGTCCGTCATGGTTTCTGTTAGATGTCCATTATTTTGCAAGTTTTAGCAAAGAAAAAAACCTGACATACAGGGTTTTATTTTCTCTACTAAAGTCCCCTTATTTAAGCAGAATCAGCAAATGGAGCTCCAAACGCTGATGTGAACAGTCTAACACAGCAACTTCCAGATCCAAAACCTAGCTAACCCATCTGAAGAGAGGAAGGAAAGATAAAATAAATGTTACCTTTTACTGGGTGTTTACCCAACATCCACTTTTATGACTAATCTGATATTGACAACTTATAATCATAAACGATAAAATGCTTTGGAAAAAGTTAAAATAGATATTATTTTCTCAACATTATTTTTCACAACAGTATTTAAAAAAAGTTTGCTATGCAAGTGGTCTCACATCTTATACTTGTATACTCTTTATAAATTGTCTATTGGGTTTGGTTATAAAAGCTTGCTTATGCTTTCCTAATGGTGTCCATTAAAATAAGTAGGCTGTCTCTGTAATGGAGGACAGCACTCGTCCTCCAGAATAAGATATGACAACCCCTTTAAGATCTAACACCTGACAAATAAAATTTATAGCCCCGGTGCACTGATGGTATATAAGCAGCTATGATACAACTGAGCGGGTCCCTGACTTGCCGTTCCAAAGTTAAGAGCTAATAGTAATTATGAAAATTGTGTATCAGCGCTATTATGGGTAAGTACTTCAAATAAGGCTTACTTGATTATTGTAGAACAATTCATATGCGGCACGCTCTAAGCGGCGTTCACTAAAAGAAAAACATATGCCGTGATTGATGTTAATGCTGATGAGTTACTCCTGAGCAACAACCATCCAAGTAACCATCACACAAGTACAAGTTATGCGGACAATATACACAACAGTCTTATCCAATGTACGTTATGCTATAGGATCAATTTTCATCCATCCAGATATTTCTCATAGTCATATGTCCGTCCTGAGTTTAGTACGGCTATTGTTATTAGAATAGTCCAAACGAGTGACTGCACGTTGCCACCCCGTATCTCCACAACAATAGTGGCGCAACAAACAGACGCTTCCACTTTAGTACCTTTAGTTGTTACTGTGTTGTACTCCATTCTTCCCTCGTCCCTCCGGGGGTAGGTTTGTAGTCCTATACTTGATAAGATCCTAGATAGCGACCAGGGGCCGAACGCCAGGAGATCTACTCCGGCCAAAGTGTTTCAATGGCTGGCCGCCGTGGTCTGCCGATTCTGAGCCGATTCTGAGCCATTTACTGTTGGCATTCAAACAAAAACTGTTGGGGTCCCATAAGACTGGCGGGGTCCCACAAGAGCACTGAGGTAGGAGCAGCAAGGGGATGAATATTATAATATGTCTTTTTATTTATTTTTATTTTTTACTATTTTTACTTTTTTAAATTCTTTTCAGTATTTATTATACTCTTGGAATACCCTGTAAGATTAATTTCAAAGAATGTGTAACAAAACAAGGGGTTAGAACTTAAATCTTAGTTTGTAGACTTCTATTTCCATGTAGGCATTTATCAAATACAATTTTTTGAGCTTTGAACCATGTCTTCAGGCATGACAGATGGGCTCAGGACATGTTTTGTAATACCAGCCATGGAACAAACTATTCAGATCTGTCATGTTCAAAGAAGAACTATTAAATGTATAATATGGAAAGCCTTTTTTGTGTAAATGGAAAGTGGACAAAAAAGTTTCTAGATAGGTTATTTTAGTCTAAGTGACCTATCATTTTGCAATTTTTTATTTATCTAATTACGTTCAAAATTTAGTTGCGATTTCTTTCTTTCTAGCATCTGGAGAGATCACATGTTCTGACAGTTTACTCTGTAGTAAAGTTATTAGCGATGCATAAAATCGCTATGATCAATAAGAGACCTGTCCTTTTAGTTGTATTATGGGGGGGGGGGGGGTCAATCATTACATGGGAGGGTTCAGGTGTAGACAGGTGAAGGGGGTGCCAAGGTAACTTGAGGGCAGCAAGGACCCAGTAACTGTAGGTAAGAAACAAATACAGTGAAAGCCTGCCCCCTGTTGAGCGTCAAAATTAATTCAGGTTTTAGCAAAAAGCATGATATAAAAGGATTTTGGAGGATTTTTTAGTATTCACTGTTTGAAGCTCTGCAATTCAGCCGTACATAGTGAATAAGCAGTCACACAGACGCCAGCCATTTTGCCTTCTCTAATGCTTTTTCTGACATGCAAATGTAATAACATAATATCTCTGTGTTCACACATTGTAATATGATTAGCAAAATAGGTCCATAAAATAAGTTCATAATTCATAATAAAATTTGTTCAAATTTTTAATCAAATTACGTGCACAATGAAAGTCAATGGAGAAGTAGTTGTCAGTGCTCACACTGTTTAAAAAAAAGCTTCAGTAATTACAATGTTGTCGTTACAGACTTTTTTGTGGACAGTGTGTACTGATAACCACTTTTCCATTGACTTTCATTGTGCACATTATTAGACTAAAGGGGTTATTCACCATAAGTTGATTTTTGTGCTTACCTGCTAGACAGTAATGGACATGCTTAGGAAAGATCCATGCTTGTCTTGAAGCTAAATGGCTGTGCTGTGAGTCCACTATAAGGCTGTGGCTTTCTTTTTGTGAAATCACTATTTTCTGTTGGAGTTTCCTGTCTCCATCTACAAGTCCCAGGATCCCTTGTTTGTAAATGTGAGGTCAGTTTTCTACCTTCCACACATTAGCCACTCCACCCAGCACACCTGAGCTGCCTTCCATGCTGTGCTGTAAACAATAGACCAGTGTTTCCTAACCAGGGTGCCTCCAGTTGTTGCAAAACTACAATTCCCTGCCGAATGATCTCTCCACCCATTGAAGCAGACAGGCTCCCTTTGAACACCTGACTAGTGATGTAATGTCTCAGACCACACTACAAGACATTTTGTATGCTGTTAAAAATAAACATCGGGGCAAAGATCACATTAGAAATGTGAGATTAGCAATCAAACACAGGTATAGACACCAACTTTACGGCCCCTGTAGCATAGTCATATAAAAAAAAATCCTGGAATACCACATCAATAGTTTGAATGTATTTTATTCAAATTTTATGAACAACTTAGAATGAAAACCCAATGAATTGGTACGAAGGAATCCATTTTGTCCCTCATTTGTTCAAAATGTCGTGGTGATCTCTTGCTGCAGCTTTATATGTTTCGGTCCCTTAAACCTAATATTTTTTATTTAAAAAAAGGCCACATGAGCAGAATATTACATATTGCCCTTGTGAACCATGCAATATAGCCAGGTATTACCAGCGCTATTGAATTTACTTTGTACCATGAACTACTGCTAAGGGGATAGCCTTTTTGTATGAGAAGCACTTTTAGTTCTGTAATTTTGACATATGACATTTCATTTTTATTGTTCATAAATTGACAAACTGGCCATATGGAACTATTTTTTTTTTAATGTTCTTCTTGGCAGAAGTTAATAATTTTTTTTTATACCTGAAGGTCACTATTTTCCCATTATTATTATTTTTTTTAATCAAAGCTAATTCCTGCACATCTGATCTGAACTATATACATATATCTTGTTAGCACAAATATAGTCCCTATATTATTACTATATAATGTGTGAAGTGAGATTTATTTTTCTTCTACTTATAGATGTGATTAAACCCTACTGCACAACAGTTGACCATCTACCTAAAGCTTGTACTGGGCATTGGAGCACTAACAAATAGGATATATGTATTAGAAAAAAAGAACGTCGCTGCACTCACCCAAATGTATCTTCAGCTGTTGAATCTTTATTATTCCTTGAATGTACAGCAAGAAACAGCGTCAGGATGATTGCCCTTGGCAGGTTATTGGTTACTGGCACTACCAATAATATTGGAGTAATCATTTTGCTGGGAAATTGTGGTCTTGTGTGTGCCCCAGGTGCAGTGCCTGATCGCTACCTGCTTTTATACTATTACACCAAATGCACTAAATAGGCTGCAGTGATTTTAACTTTTTTTGTTTGCTTTTAGGTTAAATGAATGTAATGGAGGTCCATACTCTGCACTCACTTTATTAACCTTGGTAGAATGATGTAACAAAGACTGGCTTCACTTCTAAAGCATCTGGCTCACTCATGCAATTCACAGAGGGTCCATTGACTTGAATTGGTGTTGTATGTCCTGCAATAACTAATTGACTTCTTGATAGTTACTTTTCCAGCAATACATGTTATCGTTGGGCTAGTTCCTTATGTCTCATGATCAATGGAGGACCACTTATGGGAAGTCCAAACTGCATACACCTTTTGTATGTCAGTATTTTTAGAAAGATGGGGAGATTTATTAATACTGTATTAGAGAGTACCTGTTATTTCAGGTACATTTTCAGGATATGCTGTCATGTTAAGCAGATATTCAATAGTTCAATTCTCCCTGAGCTAGTGAAAGGAGTCTAGCTGCTATGATGTTTCACGTACACTATACACACAGAAGAGGGGATCATGCTCCTCTGTGTCCCTATAGCACATCATCAGAAGCAGTAGTGTGGAAGACACGCAGCAGTACTAACCAGTGTAAACTGTGAATCAAGCACTGCAGTAAGTTTGACTGCCTATTTTTGCAGTCTCTTTGTCTGCCTCTATATCTCTCTCCAGTTACTCTCCCTTTTTCCTTCTTCATTGACTTCTTTTTGCAGTTGTACCTGATACCTTAGTGACAGGACTTGGAGAAGTGCAGTTTTTGCAGTGTGAATGATGGGTTTAGGAGTGAGAGAGGGATAATTAAAGGACCCTAAGAAGTAAAGAAAGGGGCATTTTTCTCTGATAAGATATATTCCAGTTTATTATTAGTGTGCACTAATGATTTTTGCAAAGTTTGTTCAAATTACAGTAATAATTTAAAGAGAATCTGCCATCACTTATAGGCTTCCCAAAGCCCAAGTCAGTGGGCTGGTCCATTCCACGAGCCTTGATTGATAGATATCTCCCTGTTTGTGCATATGAAAGATCTATCAATCGAAGTTGTTGGGGTGGGGAGAAGTTACTAGGGACTGCCCTGATGACCCTGAATGTACCACACGCTATTTAATAGATTTGTCGCTTCTAACTAGACATGTAATGTTAAAAAATGTTCTCCTCCTTATGCCACATCTTGGTAGGCACACAATATTTTGCACCAAAATGCCAAACACACACCATTAATAAATCTGGCACATTTGTAGACTCCTGTGAGCCATGTTCTTTTCCCATAGACTTTTCAAAACTGTCTAGTGAGGCACTAAAATAAATCGGGTGCAAAGCATGTATGCCAGTTTTATGGGGCAATTTGAGTTAGAATTATGGCCAACAGCGGCCTGAGGATGATATCCTAGTAGCAAAAGGATTTTTTATTTTACATTATGCAGTATGCAGAATTTGTATGAAATGAAAAAAAAAATGGGTGAAATCTGCACCACTTTATTATTATCATTTTTTTTAAACTACTAAATTTTGAATGTGTTCAAAAGAATGGAACCAGGTTGGCAAAATGAAACAAGCGAAGCAAGCTATAAAAAAAAGATAAAAGGACTGAAATGCTTTTGTTTGCACTGAAGTGAACACATACTTTCACTCCATGCCCTGGCTCTCTCTTTGATCTTAATATAGTTATAAATAAACATAATAATTGCCCATATTCCAGCTCCAAAACGGGAAACTACTTCCAGCTGGCATCATCGGGTCTTTCATTTGAGCACAATCTAGAAAAAGTTTCCAAGTGCTTTGGAAGATAAAATCTTCTTATGGAGTATAGAGAATGTGGCATTTGACGTGGGTAAGATGATAACTCGCTTCATTTAATCCTCACGAACAAGTGTGTGACCTTCATGGAGTTTTAGAACTATATTGTTAATTCTACATTTAAAGTGCTTGAGTCTTCTCCCATTTTATTGCTGCAGGTGACTATTTAGGAGTCTTTCTTATATTTTTTACATATTCCTTGCATTTCAGTGTTCTCTCAGTAACATATTCCTAAGTGGATGTGCATTCTGGACCTTTATAAGAACATTATAGAATTTGGGGGGATTGCCTGAGCAGCAGCCTCCATCTTGGCTCTCCAGCTGTTGCAAAACTCCTAGCGTGTGGTTGCATGAGAAAGATGGGAGCTGTAGTTCCATAACAGTTAAAGGCGTATTCCAGTGGAAAACATTTTTTTCATATCAACTGGCTCCAGAACGTTAACCAGATTTGTAAATTACTTCTATTAAAAAATCTTAGTCCTTCCAGTACTTATCAGCTGCTGTATACTACAGAGGAAGTTGAGTTGTTCTTTTCTGTCTGACCACAGTGCTCTCTGCCGACACCTCTGTTTGTGTCAGGAACTGTCCAGAGAAGAAGCAAATCCCCATAGCAAACCTCTCCTTCTCTGGACAGTTCCTGACATGGTCAGATGTGGCAGTAGAGAGCACTGTGGACAGACTGAAAAAAACAACTCAACTTCCTCTCCAGTATACAACAGCTGATAAGTACTGGAAGGATTAAGATTTTTTAATAGAAGTAATTTATAAAGCTGTTTTGCTTTCTGACACCAGTTGATAAGAGAAAAAAATGTCATCTCCTGGAGTACCCCAAGGTAGTTTCTTTTCTCAAAAATCCTGTAAGAATCCAAAAAGAGTGTGAGAATTGTGACATTCTTCATTTCATTTCTTATTACAAAAGGGAGAACTACTTCTTGGAACTACTTCTTAAATGTCTTCCATTTACAAAGTATGTGCCTTCACATGATCTTGTCTCTGAGCTCTACAGGCAGTTATTTCTTCCTCATGGCTTGGTTTTTGCTCTGATATGCATTGTCAGCTATTATATACACAGAGGTGTGTCTTTCAAAATCCTGTCCGATAAACAAAATTTACCATAGGTGACACCAATCAATGAGTAGAAACATCGTAAAGATCGAAGGAAAATAAAGAATCCAGAGCTAAACTTAAAGTGTCATAGCAAAGGGTCTGAATTAGGGATGCACCGATATATCGGCGGCCGGAAATAGCTATTTTGGGGAAATGCCGAAACAACAAAAAATTTGCCGATAATGACCCACCTCTCCTGCCCGCCCACAGCACAAGTTACAAACACTGCCAGTGCCAGAGGCGTAGCGTGGGGGGTGCAGGGGGGGCCGGCCGCACCGGGCGCAACATCTGGGGGGGGCGCGCTCTCCGGGTTAGGAATACTTCTTTTTATGTGTCCGGGCCGGCTCCCGTGTGTGGCTGCAGGTGGGGGCCGACCAGAGCATATAAAAACTAATACTGTATACTAAAAACCAGGGGCCTCCAGCTGTTGTGAAACTACAACTCCCAGCATTCCCGGACCGGCAAAGGCTGTCCGGGCATGCTGGGAGTTGTAGTTTCACAACAGCTGGAGACACCCTGGTTTTTAGTATACAGTATTAGTTTTTATATGCTCTGGTCAGCCCCCGCCTGCAGCCACACACGGGAGCTGGCCCGGGCACATAAAAAGAAGTATTCCTATCCCGGACATCCCTGTGTCCCGAAAAATATTTTCGGGACATAAGGATGTCCGCCGGTCACTCACCATTCCCCGGCTAGCGCGCGTTCTCCTTCGGTCCTTCGCTTCTCCGCCTCTATGGTTGTACACACGGCACTGGACGTCCCGTGCGTACAACCATAGAGACGCAGGAGGACCGCAGGATCGTCACAGGAGAACGCGCGCTGGCCGGGGCCTGGTAAGTGACCGGCGGCGCGTCATCTTCTTCAGTGTTCCAGTCACCGCTCCTCTGGTCCCGCCACCTACTGCTATGGTCCATAGGCCATAGCAGTAGATGTGACCCAGGGCCGGAGGAGCGGTGACCGGATCACTGTGGGGGCAGCAGTACAGACATACAGCCTCCAGCCATACACTGTATATGGCTGGAAACTGTATGTCTGTGAGGTGGGGGGAAGCTGCCTACTATTGTGGGGGAACTGCTGACCTAATGTGGGGGGGAGCTGCCTACAAATGTGGGGGGGGGGAGCTGCCTAATATTGTTGGGGGTAGCTGCCTAATATTGTGGGGGAACTGCCTACTATTGTGGGGAACCTGCCTACTATTGTGGGGGGACTGCAGACCTAATGTGGGGGGGAGCTGCCTACAAATGTGGGGGGAGATGCCTAATATTGTTGGGGGGAGCTGCCTAATATTGTGGGGGAACTGCCTACTAATGTGGGGGAACTGCTGACCTAATGGGGGGGGGGAGCTGCCTACAAATGTGGGGGGGAGCTGCCTAATATTGTGGGGGAACTGCCTACTATTGTGGGGAACCTGCCTACTATTGTGGGGGAAATGCTGACCTAATGTGGGGGAGCTGCCTACTATTGTGGGGGAACTGCTACTATTGTGGGGGAGCTGCCTACTATTGTTGGGGAGCTGCCTATTAATGTGGGGGAGCTGCCTACTATTGTGGGGGAGCTGCCTACTATTGTGGGGGAGCTGCCTACTATTGTTGGGGAGCTGCTTATTAATGTGGGGAACTGCCTACTATTGTGGGGGAGCTGCCTATTAATGTGGGGGAACTCCCGACCTAATGTGGGGGAGCTGGCAATCTAATGTGGGGGAATCTAATCTAATGAACGGAGCGCTGCATTTTACCAGAAGACGGGGAGAAGTCATTTTCGGTTTCGGTATCGGTTTCGGTCGGACATTTTTTATTTTATTTCGGTTTTGTTTCGGTTCTGAAATTTCCATTTCGGTGCATCTCTAGTCTGAATACTTACGTCCAATGTGAAATTATAGTTTTTCCTTTTTTCACTAAATTTGAAAAAACTTTCTAAAATTCTGTTTTAACATTTATATTATTATGTATTGAGTACAGTAACCACAGCAAAAGAAAATGTGAAAAAAGAATAGAGTGTAAATACTCTCCAAATGCATTGTACTATGCAATACTTTGGTTTCACCCTTCACTGTAACAATAAGGGTAAGTCCACACCAAGGAAATTCATCAAGGAAAATTTCCTACTTGAAATCTTCTGTGGATCTGTGATCTTCCTGCTCTAGCAGAAATTATTGAAATGGGTGCTCATGCAATTTCTACTTAGCAGTTCTATCACTAAAATTCTGCAATGTAAAGTGTTCACAGCAAAACCCATTAAAGGAGTTCTGTAGTGAAACATAACTTAGCCACTATCCAACGGGGCCCGGCAGTCTGCTGGAAGGGGGCGTGTCGACCATGGCTTCCTGTGGAGGTCAGAACAGCTGCTTCCGGCAGACTGTCAGGGCCCTTTTCAGGAGATCGTGGGGGGGGGGGGGGGGGGTCCTAGTAGTCCGAACCCCTCCCCCCCCCCTCGCCCCGTGATCTATAACTTTTCCCCTATCCTTTGGATGGGGGATAAGTTTTGTTTCACTACACTACTTCATAAAATTTACTGGGAGTGAGTGAAATTGTTTGGCTGACTGCTATCAAAAGTGTATAGTCACCTCTAGTGGTCAGAATTATTTTGAAATATTAATATATATATATATATATTTTTTTTGTATCCTTGGTTCCAGGGCGCTGTACATATTAGGGATTGAAATACAGATAACATACACATAAGACAGGTAATAACAAGATTATGGTGGTTCGGCACTACAAGTCCCACACTGCCCATAACAAAAGCAATTCACATACATACGATTCTCAGCTAAAGAGCCTTCCGTGGAGCTCAGTGCAGACTCGCCAGATCCTCTGATAAACAGCAGTATGTAGTAGGAAAACACGGTACTCACGTATCGCTGCCAAACTAGTGCTTGTTTATTTCATGAGCAGGTACCTACAGCCGATCACATAGAGGGAGCGGAGCAGAAATGGACAATGTCCATTTCGCGGGATCAGCTGCTTCAGCTGGATCTACGTCATCAGCCCTGGCAGTATCCTTAAATCCAAACGAACTTAATTGTTCCATGCGCATGGTAGCGAGACACACTCCATTAACCCATGCATTACTTGTCATAAGTTTGGCGCGGCTAGTGCAGGTAATCGTTTACAATGATTTCATAGAAGAACACACATTTCAATCACGTAAATTGAAAAACTGTGTGAAGTGAGTATAGTGCACAACCAAAATTATTCTAATACTAATATTATCATTTTTAATAATCAGGGCTGTTTCTTTTTGTAATAACAGTTTGTTACGATCACCTCCCCCTGGGATATTATCTATGTGGACAAGACCCATAAATTGTATATCAGTGATCCTGCCGTCATGCACCTACCGTACATGTTTAATAAAGCGTGGAGAGCCCTTTCCAGTACTCAGCGATCTCACATGTTCAGAAAAACACACATTTAATAAATGGATTGTTTTGCCACTATAGAACATGGCGCACTAACATCTGATGGCATACACCACGCAGAGAAATTCAGACCCCAATTGAATGCCCTGACCTGGGCACAAATACTGGCACCAGTGGCATGAACCACACCTGAAGTTCCCTTTGGGTAATTTTTTCTGTAACGAGTTGTCATTCAAATTGGGCAGTCAACCTTTTACAAGCACATCACGGAGACTCTTTGTTTTTTTTTAAAGTAATCAGGGGTTTGTTGTGAACTACTTTTTTCAATATGTCATCCTGGGCCAAAACGTACCAATTTTTGTAAATAGAGTTCTTAATTGTCTGTCCCATGGGGCTATGCTGGAAAGAAAATACCAAATGTCTATCACTAGAAGGGGGTATTACATTTTTTCTTCTTCTTAAATAGGATACTTCTATCTAGAGCCCTAGCCCGATGGTAAGCTTTTTCTAACAATAATTTTGGGTAATTTCTTTCTTCTAGCCGTGTCATTAATTCAATGGCCTGTTGATCAAAGGATGAAATAGTATCATTAATGTGGCATAATCTGACCAGCCGTCCATATGGTAAAGAGTTCTTAACTCCGGATAATAACTGTTGTGGTCTAACAGGGAGTTGACAGCTGTGGGTTTTCGATACCCCCTCATTTTAATTTTACCTTAGCTGGTATCTAAGAAATTTTATTTCTGACCCCCATATAAACGAGTGAACTCCATGGGGACATTTATCATGGTTGCTTCGGTGAGCGAGTTTTGTAGGCATTTTTTTTTTTGCTTTGGGTTTGCTTATGTGTGACATATTTATCATACTATCACAGGGGGTTGATAAATTTGGCTCACATAGGCAAAAACCAATAAAATAACTTTGAGATACCATTTTCTTAGCACACATAAGCAAAAAAAAAGTAAGTGTGTTTATTACATTTTTTTAACCACTTTTTTACATAGGCAAGTTTGTAAGCCAGGCTTGACCTTGCTTACACTTGCGACTTTTTGAAAAGGGTTTGCGACTTTTATTTGCTTATGTGCGACTTTCCCAATGATAAATCCTGGACCACTGCAAAGTAAAAACTGAAAATTGCTTAGGTAGGGCAGATTGGTCTTTTTTTGCTTACCCACAAAAGTTGCACAAAAAATTGGTTAGGCACACATGCAACTTTTTTTGCGACTTTTGTAAGCAAAAAAATCTGTTTAAATCCCTTGATAAATCTGCCAGATTGTGGTTAAGATAACTGACAAATTCACCAAACTGTTGTTCATTCCCTGCCCATACGATAATAATATGATCAATGTACCTAAGGTACAATTTGATGAAAGGGGTAAAGGGGTTTGTCAAAGTATACACTGTGTGCACCTCAAATTCCGCGAGATACAGATTGGCAAAAGTTGGGATGACGGGTGTCCCCATCGCCGTTACCGCCAACTGTTTAAACCATCTCTGGTTGAACTGAAAGGTGTTAAATTCCATAATTAACAATTCACACAGAAACTCCTTGGTCTGTTCCCCCATACCAACAGCATACCGAAGTTGGTTACAGATCACCTTTACACCCGCATCCTGAGGGACGCGGGTGTACAGGCTCTTCACATCTATGCTGGCAAGGCTGAAGGTATCTTCCCACACAAAATCTCCAAATCTCTCAACAGGTCTCTTGTGTCCTGCAAGTATGAGGGGACATTTTTAAGAAGGGGGCGAAGCATCCAATCAAGGTACTGTGATACCTGTTCGGTGATTGAACGACAATTGATCAACCTGGTGGGTTAATGGAGTATGTCTCGCGAACATGCGCATGGAGCAATAAAGTTCGTTTGGATTTAAGGACACTGCCAGGGCTGGCAAAACGGACATTGTCCATTTCTGCTCCGCTCCCTCTATGTGATCGGCTGTAGGTACCTGCTCATGGAATAAACAAGCACTAGTTTGGCAGCAATACATGAGTGCCCTGTTTTCCTACTACATACTTCTGCTTAACCCCTTCCTGCTACAGGACGTATGCATACGTCCCAGCTGCTGACAGGTTCTTGCAACTGGATGTATGCATACGTCCTGTATTAATAGCTTCAGTGTGCGGCTCTGCACAGTGAAGCCGCGGCGATCTCCGCTGCTGTCGGCAGCAGGGGATCGCTGTTACATGTTCAGGGACCTGTCAGAGCGATCCCGCTGTGCGATCGCTCTGACAGGCTTTTTCCCTGACAGGCTCTGCGATCAGAGCCTGGCTTCACTGTGCGGCTCTGCACAGTGAAGCTGCCGGCGATCTCCGCTGCTATCGGCAGCAGGGGATCGCTGTTAGATGTCCAGGGACTTGTCAGAGCGATCCCGCTGTGCGATCGCTCTGACAGGCTTTTTCCCTGACAGGCTCTGTGATCAGAGCCTGGCTTCACTGTGTGGCTCTGCACAGTGAAGCTGCCGGCAATCTCCGGTGTTATCAGCAGCAGGGGATCGCCGTTACATGTTCAGGGACCAGTCAGAGCGATCCCGCTGTGCGATCGCTCTGACTGGCTTTTTCCCTGACAGGCTCTGCGATCAGAGCCTGGCTTCACTGTGCGGCTCTGCATAGTGAAGCCGCCGGTGATCTCCGGTGTTATCAGCAGCGGAGATCACTATGACATATACAGGGACCAATCAGAGCGGTCCCGCTGTGTGATCGCTCTGATTGGCTGTTCTCTGACAGACTGGCCAATCAGAGCGTAGATCACGCGACCGGACTGTTTCTGGCTCCGTGATCGCCCTTCTGACAGTCAGTCTGTCAGAGAAGAGCGAGGAGTCAGGACGTGCTGCGGTCTGATCTGCCGTTTTCACAGCAGATCAGCCACATAGTAAAAAAAAAACAGTAAAACCCACACACATTATCCCCCTCATCCCCACCTCCCCTGCCATCACCATATATTACCCCCCCACCTTTGATCACCCCCCTCATCACCCCTCATCACCCCCTGAGATCTTCGCCCCTTATCACCACCTGAGATCTTCGCCCCTTGTCCCCCTGTGATAGCTGCGACGTGCACCAGTGTGATCGTTGCCCCCTGTCACCTGTGACTGTCGCCCCTGTGTCACCAGAGACCGTCGCCCCCTGTCCCCTGTGGTAGCTGTGGCATGCTGACTAGTATTTTTCAATATAAATCAGCCGTCCGCTATCACCGTCCGTCACCCCTGTGTCACCTGAGTTTGCTGTCATCTGAGACCGTCGCCCCTGTGTCACCTGTGATCGTCTCCCCTTGTCACTGTTCCAAAAAGTAAAAAAAATTAAAAAGTAAAAAAAAGAGCTTGAAACCACCCATTCACCTATCCTTTGATCACCCTCCAGTGATCACCCCCTGAGACCGTCGCCCCCTGTCCCCGGTGGTAGCTGTGGCATGCTGATTAGTATTTTTCAATATAAATCAGCCGTCCACTATCACCGTCCGTCACCCCTGTGTAACCTGAGTTTTCTGTCTGCTGTCATCTGAGACCGTCGCCCCTGTGTCACCTGTGATCGTCGCCCCTGTGTCACCTGTGATCGTCGCCCCTTGTCACTGATCCTGTTGTCATCCCCTTGTTATAAAAAGTAAAAAAAAAAAAAAAAAGTAAACCCTTTCCTGTCACCCCTTTGTAGTCACCCCCTGTTTTTTGTGTTGTGTACACCTAAGTGCACAACATGTCAGGCACATCACAGCGGACATATTCGCTGGAGGAGGCCTATGATTTTGGCCTCAGATATGGAGTCTGTGAGCGATGATGGGGACCCTACATTCCTAATCTCATCTTCATCCTCATCCGACTCGGACGTGCCACCCCCAAGGAGGCGACGCAGGCAGGCCACTGCAGCAGCCGCTGCGTTACCAGGCCCATCAAGGCTTTCTGAGCCCTCGGAGCCCTCTGACTCCACATGGGTAGACCCAGACCATTTTACACCCCAAATTCCTGGGTTTACAGGGAATGCAGGGATGCAATTCCCATTTGCTGGGTTGGCAGAAAAATACTTTTTTAAGTTCTTTTTCACCGATGAGCTACTAGAGCATTTGGTTGCGCAAACAAACATCTACGCCAACCAATATATTACTGCACCTCTCTAGTTACGCTCATCCGAATAGGTGGACCCCTGTAACCCCATCAGAGATGACAAAACTTTGGGGTATAATGCTCAGCATGGGGCTTCTGAAGAAACCCAGTATCCGCTCATACTGGAGCCACGACCTGCTGTATAACACCCACATGTACCGCATGGCGATGAGCAGGACACATTTTGAGCAGATAATGAGGTTTCTGCATTATAATGATAATGCCACTTGTCCACCTAGAGACCACCCTAGCTATGACCGGCTATATAAAATTCGGCCGCTTATAGACCACCTAAATGCCGTGTTCCAGGCAGCATATGTCCCAGAAAGGGAAATATCAATTGACGAGTCCCTGGTGCACTTCAAGGGCAGGCTACAATTCCAGCAGTACCTACCCAGCAAAAGGGCACGGTATGGGGTAAAGATGTACAAGCTCTGTGAAAGTGCATCAGGATACACGTACCGGTTTCGTGCATATGAGGGGAAAGACTCGTCGATTGAACCCCCAGAGTGGGAATTACAGGCAAGATAGTATGGGATTTGGTGCACCCCATACTAGACCAGGGATACCACCTCTACCTGGACAATTTCTACACCAGCGTCCCCCTATTAAAGTGCCTCACTGCACGTGGGACAGTAGCATGCGGCACTGTCTGTACAAACCAGAGAGGCCTCCCCAAACCTCTGCTGGCACACCCCATGCGAAAGCATGAGAGCAGGGCACTGTGCAGCGATGGCATATTGTATGTCAGATAAAAGGACAAGAGAGAGGTCCTTGTACTCACCACAATACATGGCCACGCCACCACCCCGGTTTCTGTACGTGGGGCCCCTACAGAAATCCATAAGCCAGACTGCATCCTGGCTTACAATAAGTTCATGGGAGGGGTGGACTTGTCTGACCAGGTGCTAAAGCCATACAGCGCCATGAGAAAGACAAGGGCGTGGTATAAGAAACTGGCTGTGCATATGGTACAGATGGCCTTATATAACGCCTTTGTCCTGTACCGACATGCCAGCCAGAGTGGGACGTTCTTGGAGTTTCAGGAGGTGGTCATGAGGAACCTGATATTTGGGGACCAGGAAGGTGCAGGCCCCAGCACTTCCGAGTCCTCACGGATTGTGCCAGGGCAGCATTTCCCCAGTGAAATCCCCCACACTGTGAAGAAGGGTAGGACCCAAAAGAAGTGCAGGGTCTGCTATAAAAGAGGGATCCGCCGGGACACTACGTACCAGTGCGAGACCTGCCCCACTCAGCCGGGACTGTGCATCCCATGTTTTAAAATGTATCACACATCCCTGCAATTTTAATTTGATCCATCTTAGCCCCCGTGTATCACATCACATGCCACTGTTTTTTCTTAGTTAATTTTACCCCCGCCCCCATTTTATTAGAATCTGTGGCCAAGTTTGCCATCTATTATTTTTCTTTTTACCCCAAAGCCATTCCAGCAAAATATGTGGTACAGTGTGCCGCAAATTATTTTCATTGTACCCCAAAACCAATCCAGCAAAATATGTGGTACAGTGTGCCGCAAATTTTTTTCATTGTACCGCAAAACCATTTATTTGGTAGTGTGCCACAAATTATTTTCTATATATCATTTTGTTCGGAGACCTGAAGTGCGCCAGCAAAGCACTAAATGTCCACCTATGGGGTGTTTTCTTAATCAGGAGAAATTGGGCTTCAAATTTTGGGGTCCATTTCCACCTATTACCTCTTGTATAAAAGTAAAATTGGGGGTAACACCATCATTTTAGTTTTAAAAATCTAATTTTCCATTTTCATTTCCAACTTCAACACAAAGTCGTAAAACACCTGTGAGGAGTTAAGTCTCACTATACCCCTTGTTACGTTCCTTGAGGGGTCTAGTTTCCAAAATATTATGCCATGTGTTTTTTTTGCTGTTCTGGCACCCTGGGGTCATGCTAAATGCAACATGCCCCCCAAAACAATTTCAAAAAGCCAAATTTTGCACCTTCTCTTCTGAGACCTGTAGTGCACCAGCAGAGCACTTTTCACCCCCATATGGGGTGTTTTCTGAATCGGGAGAAATTGGGCTTCAAATTTTCGGTGGTATTTTCTGCTTTAACCCTTTGTAAAAATGTCAAATTTTTGGGAAACCAAGCATTTTAGGTAAACATTTGTATTTATTTTTTACATATGCAAAAGTCGTGAAACCCCTGTGGGGTATTAGGGTTCACTTTACCCCTTGTTACGTTCCCCAAGGGGTCTAGATTCCAAAATGTGATGCCGTGTGGTTATTTTTTGCTGTCCTGGTACCATAGGGGCTTCCTAAATGTGGCATGCCCCAGAGCAAAATTTGTTTCCAAAAAGCCAAATGTGACTCCTTCTCTTCTGAGACCTGTAGTGCGCCAGCAGAGCACTTTTCACCCCCATATGGGGTGTTTTCTGAATCGAGAGAAATTGGGCTTCAAATTTTGGGGAGTATTTTCTTCTTTAACCCTTTGTAAAAATGTAAAATTTTTGGGAAACCAAGCATTTTAGGTAATTTTTTTTTTTTTTTTTTACATATGCAAAAGTCTTGAAACCCCTATGGGTTATTAAGGTTCACTTTACCCCTTGTTACGTTCCCCAAAGGGTCTAGTTTCCAAAATGGTATGCCATGTGTTTTTTTTTTGCTGTCCTGGCACCATAGGGGCTTCCTAAATGCGGCATGCCCCCAGAGCAAAATTAGCTTCCAAAAAGCCAAATGTGACTACTCCTCTTCTGAGACCTGTAGTGCGCCAGCATAGCACTTTTCACCCCCATATGGGGTGTTTTCTGAATCGGAAGAAATTGTGCTTCAAATTTTGGGGGGGGGTATTTTCTGCTATTACCCTTTTTAAAAATGTAAAATTTTTGGGAAACCAAGCATTTTAGGTAACAAAAAATTTCTTTTTTACATTTGCAAAAGTCATTAAACACCTGTGGGGTATTAAGGCTCACTTTATCCCATGTTACATTCCCCGAGGGGTCTAGTTTCCAAAATGGTATGCCATGCGTTTTTTTTTTTTTGCTGTTTTGACACCCTAGGGCCTTCCTAAAGGTGACATGCCCCCCAAAAACCATTTCAGAAAAATTTTCTCTCCAAAATCCCCTTGTCGCTCCTTCCCTTCTGAGCCCTCTACTGCGCTTGCCGAACACTTTACATAGACATATGAGGTATGTGCTTACTCGAGAGAAATTGGGCTACAAATACAAGTAAAAATTTTCTCCTTTTACCACTTGCAAAAATTCAAAAATTGGGTATACAAGAACATGCGAGTGTAAAAAATAAAGATTTTGAATTTTCTCCTTCACTTTGCTGCTATTCCTGTGAAATGCCTAAAGGGTTAAAACGCTGACTGAATGTAATTTTGAATACTTTGGGGGGTGTAGTTTTTATAATGGGGTCATTTATGGGGTATTTCTAATATGAAGACCCTTCAAATCCACTTCAAAACTGAACTGGTCCCTGAAAATATCGAGTTTGAAAATTTTGTGAAAAATTGAAAACTTGCTGCTGAACTTTGAAGCCCTCTGGTGTCTTCCAAAAGTAAAAACTCATACATTTTATGCTGCAAACTTAAAGTAGACATATTGTATATGTGAACCAAAAAATTATTTTGAATATCCATTTTCCTTACAAGCAGAGAGCTTCAAAGTTAGAAAAATGCTACATTTTCATTTTTTTCATCAAATTTTGGGATTTTTCACCAAGAAAGGATGCAAGTTACCACAAAATTTTACCACTATGTTAAAGTAGAATATGTCACGAAAAAACAATCTCGGAATCAGAATTATAAGTAAAAGCATTCCAGAGTTATTAATGTTTAAAGTGACAGTGGTCAGATTTGCAAAAAAGGCCTGTGTCCTTAATGAAAATGAGCTGTGTCCTTAAGGGGTTAACATACACTTAACACAATCGCAAGGACAATGAACGTAAAACATTATATAATGCAGTTATATAAGGCGAGAGAGGGTCCTGTCCGTGAGGGCTTACATTCTACAACATTGGTAGCATAATAAAAAAAAAAATGTTTATTTATATGAACTTTTAAACAATAGGCTATTTTCTGATAACATATTCCCTTTAAGGATCTCTGCTCTAATACTGATAACTAGTTATACTATTTAACTAAAAATGGTACCTAACTTTTCATTTCTCTGTTGTTTCTACACACACCTTATTTTAGTCATATGGAGCTTTCAGGCAGTGACATTTTAATTGGAAAGATAACAGTTTGTTACCAGTGTATATTTCTAGGCTGGAGGAATAGTGCAGCAAACAATATTAGCATCATGAGCCTCAGACTGCATTAATATTTTATTGGAAATAGGATCTCCTCCTCAGGAAAAAAATAGATTTAGTCCTATAAGATTATGTTTATCAGGCGGATGAAGGGCATTACAGTATACAGTCTTCCACTAATAGATGAAGGGAATAATGTTGTTTTTTTTATGATGGCATCTTTCGAGAGGGTGGTATAAATTAAGCAGCATGTGGTTAGGGTAAGTTTCTGAATGTGATGTGTATGAACAGGTAAAATTGTGATGGCTAGATGACTGGGTCCGAGATGTAGTGCATCAATTAGTACATACCAAAATTGCCCAGGGAAGGGCAACCAATAAGCCAACGCCATAGCTGTGGACACCCAAAGACTCAATGATATACATGGGGAACAAAGGCAAGTTTATCTAGACTGATTCCATGGAAAAGCTACTGTAGCACAAATTGTTAAAAATAGCTAATAACTATTTTTCACACACTATGACAGAAAGTTGTCAGAACACGCAGTGAAAATCCCATTGCTGTGTTTTGGATTGTACACCCATCTAGAGTGCCTATGGTGCCCAATGTCCATCACTGACAGCACCAACAATGGACACATGAGCATCAGAACTGGACCATGGAGCAATGCAAGAAGGTATAAATCCCAATAAATCATGTTTTTTTTTTATAGGTGTGTAGGTTTTGGCCTTAACTTGTGAATTACAGGACTTGAATGATCTGCTGCTAATGTCTTGTTGCCAAATACCACAGGACATTTTTAGAGGAGGGTCCATGCCTCAGTCAGTCATGGCTGTTTTGGACCTACACAATAAGGGTATAATCACAATATGAAATTTCTATACATGGGATTGGGCCCGGGAATTTTGCTATGTGAACCTTAACATTGGTGTGAATGGGCCTTCTGCAGACCCCATTTACACTACAGAATTTCCATGGTGGAGAATTCTGCTGTTGGAATTAATCTGCCAAAAGAATAAACATGTTCATTCTTTTTGCGGAATTGCATTGCCATCAATGGTGAAGCCGCAGGTCCGCGTGGTCCTACCGCAAGACGAAGAGTCTGAATACTCCCTTACCGGTGTAATATAGCCAACCATTGTACAGTTCAAAGTGTTACAGTCATGCACTGTAGTGCAATATTTTACATTAACTGTAGGCTCAATTAGGATGTGAAGTCTATGGAATTTTCTAGCTTTCACTGTTAAATCTTGCTAGGAGGTGTCATTTTTCTTGCAGTAAGATTCATAGTTATGGTCATCCAAATAGTCATGGGATATGGGCAGTAGTCAGGGGCGGACTGACAACACTCAGGGCCCCTGGACCAAATAAACCAAGGGCCCCCTGTGAGACTCCGCCCCTGATCACACCTCTGTCATACCCCTATCCCACCCAAATCCCTCCTCAAGCTCCACCCCTACACACAAAATAAAATAAAGTTATATATATATAAGACACTTTAGGAAAGATCATTTTCAATGACCAATAATACCAGTAAACAAGGAGGAAATAAATACCACCACACAATAACTGGATAATACCATCATACTGTACTGAATAAAACCACCAAACACAGACCAGTATTCCCCCCATACAGTGGCCATATAGTGATAGATACCAGCTGTACACAGAATCTGTATACCATATAAGTGATTTTATATACAGGACCATATGGCAGTAGATACCAGCTGTATACAGGATCAGTATACCATATAAGTGATTATATAAAGGGCCCTTTGGAAGTAGATATCAGCTGTACACAGATCTGTATACCATATAAGTGATTATTTACAAGACCATGTAGAGGTAGATACCAACTGTCCAAAGGAAAAGCATATCATTTAACTGATTATATACAGGACCATATATAGGAAGATACCATCTGTGCACAGGATAAATACACCATATAAATGATTATAGTTAAATCTAGGAAACTCACAGACATCTTTTCTGATTGGCGGCATCTTCGTCCGGAACAGACCACCATGACGACTTCTTCTATCCAAAACTCATCTCTTGAGACACGTTAGACCCTGCATTTTTCCAGTGCCATCCACGCTTCTTCACAATCTTCCCATCTACAGGCCACAACTGTTATAATGCCCTCCTTGGTGTCCTGCACAGAAAAAAGCTTGCCGCATTATCAGCGTAATGAAGGCATTCCAAATGACCTAGAACCGCTTCCGTGTCATCGCCATTACTGAAAAGCGGGGTTTGGTAGAGGACGTCCCTGCTCCAGACCCCCCTGGGCATTGTCACGGGATTCCTGCTGAATGATTTCAGCAGGCATCCCAGTCCGGTCCCCACCCGGTGCGCGGCGGGGACCGGAATTCCCACGGGCGTACAGGTATGCCCTAGGTCCTTAAGTACCAAGGAGCCAGGGCGTACCATATGCCCTGGGTCCTTAAGGGGTTAAGAGACCACAAAATAAATTGTTTACATTGGCTTTAAGAGGGGTTCCAGGCAAATGTCGTATTCTAATATACTGGGTTTTAATTATTCTGGGTTTTACAATGGCATCACAGGTACAGGGATTAGACAAAATAACTAAAACATTCAAATGTTTTACCAAGTTTTTCTTAACACATTTTCAATTACTGGTAACATCCTCTTTTTCTCTCAGTCACATAACCTATATTGCTAATTAGAGATGAGCGAACTTTTCAAAAATTCGATTCGGCCAATTCGCCGAATTTTCCGATAAAGTAGTTTTGATCCGAATTTCTTTGTGGCAAATCTATATTAAAAAAGGCTATTTCTAGCCTACATACAGCCTCTATAGGGGTATAGAACACTTTGGAGTGTGCTGGGGTAGTGAAATAATACTGTTATTCAGAATAACATGCAGATAACCAGCATTGCTTTTAGAATCACTGCCACACAGCAGCACAATGACAGAGACTGGTGGTGGCATCAGTGTCAGGAGACCATATAGTGACTGAATGACATAGCGTGGAGGTGTTGGCAGCATGAGGAGACCATATAGTGGCTGAATGGCACAGCGTGAAGGTGTTGGCAGCATGACACAGCTTGGATGAGGCTGAAGCACGAGGAAACCATATAGTGGCTGAATGACACAGCGTGGAGGTGTTGACAGCATGAGGAGACCATATAGTGGCTGAATGGCACAGCGTGGAGGTGTTGGCAGCATGAGGACACCATATAGTGGCTGAATGACACAGCGTGGAGGTGTTGGCAGCATGAGGAGACCATATAGTGGCTGAATGGCACAGCGTGGAGGTGTTGGCAGCATGAGGACACCATATAGTGGCTGAATGACACAGCGTGGAGGTGTTGGCAGCATGAGGAGACCATATAGAGGCTGAATGGCACAGTGTGGAGGTGTTGGCAGCATGAGGAGACCATATAGTGGCTGAATGGCACAGCGTGGAGGTGTTGGCAGCATGAGGACACCATATAGTGGCTGAATGGCACAGTGTTGAGGTGATGCAGCATGAGGACACCATATAGTGGTTGAAGCATGAGGACACCATATAGTGGCTGAATGAGACAGCGTGGAGGTGTTGGCAGCATGAGGAGACCATATAGTGGCTGAATGGCACAGCATAGAGGTGTTGGCAGCATGAGGACACCATATAGTGACTGAATGACACAGCATGGACATGTTGTCAGCATGAGGAGACCATATAGTGGCTGAATGACACAGCATGGAGGTGTTGGCAGCATGAGGAGACCATATAGTGGATGAATGGCACAGCCCAGAGTTGCCCAGAGTAGGCACTAGGCCTTCACAATCCCTAAGATTAAAAGATGAATTAAGAAATTTAAACCGAAGATTTTGGATAGCGGGTGCTACCTATGAGAAAATTTGAAATTCCCAGACCCAGGCCCCACAGCGGCCTCAGTAACCCATATATTGCCTGAATGACACAGCCTGGAGTTGGCTGATGCACGAGTACACACCAGGGCTTCACAATCCCCCCCAAAAAACACCACAATTTTAGAAATTTTAAAAAAAGATTTTGGATATCGGGTGCTACCTATGAGAAAATTTGAAATTCCCAGACCCAGGCCCAGCAACGCCATCATTTTTTGATTTTAAATTTAAAACAACCTTTGCGTGTCCCGGACCCCAGCGTGTGGGTACGAAGGACCAAATCCAACAAGCCCCCACAGGGCTCATGTGGCCGTGAGATTTAGGCGCAACGTCTCCATTGCCTTGACCGGCCATTGTTTCCAAGACTTCTCGCCAAGGCAAACCATGTGAAGAACCGTGACACCGCCGTGACCTGCACACATGGTATGCTGAAGGGCCACTGAGACTTGTCCGGGCAGTGGAGGCTTAAGACACAGTGTAGGATGTGGAGGCGGAGTAGCACACTGTCGCAGGACCAACGCGCTGACAGAGTGTAGCAGGAAGCAGCGTTGAGTACACACCAGGGCTTCAGAATCCCAAAGAAAAAACAACCATTTTTAAAATAATTTTAAGAATATTTAGGACAGCGGGTGCTACCTATATATTGCCTGAATGAAACAGCCTGGAGTTGGCTGATGTATGAGTACACACTAGGGCTTCACAATCCCTCCAAAAAAACACAAACATTTTAGAAATTTATGAAGAAGACTTTTGGATAGCTACCTATGAGAAAATTTGAAATTACCAGACCCAGGCCCAGCAGCGCCATCAGTAAACCATATATTGCCTGAATGACACAGGCTGGAGTTGTCTGATGCATGAGTACGCACCAAAGCTTCACAATCCCTAATAAAAAAGACAAACATTTTTGACAAAAAACTTTTAACGAAAATTTAGGACAGCGAGTGCTCTCTATATATTACCAGAATTGACGCAGCCTGGAGTTGGCTGCAGCATGAGGAGACCATTGAAATGTGATTTTTTTATTTGAAATTTAATTCAAAATTTGTGTCCCGGACCACGCCATGTGGGTACAAAGGAGCTAATCTTACAAGCACCCACAGGGCTCATGTGGCCGTAAGATGTAGGCGCAACTTCTCCATAGCCCTGACCGGCCATTTTTATTTTTCTACCTTTGTTTAAGAACAAGCGCATATCCAAGGGTCCAGAAGACTCTATAATGAAGGACGGTGGACCACCAAAGGACATTCTTCTATAAAATAATTTTTTCTGAAATAAAGAAGAAGAGTTCATCCCTCTGTGTATTTTTTTGAAAATTTTACTTAAAAAATCACACGCAACATTCGTTCAATGGTGTAATGGTTATTAATGTGGAAAATTCAAGTTTATTAATGTAATAATTATCAGAAAATTTGAAAAAATCACTACCCAAAAGTGTTTAATAACCCCATACATTGCACCATAAATGTTGAAATTTAAATTAAGCATGTATGTATGTATTTCAAAAATCCTAAAATTAGAGGCCCAAGCCCAGAAGCATCATGAAGTCAAGTAGTTTCTGAAAGACACAGGAGCAGTCAGGAGTAGGCATCAGCAGTACCTAAGAGGTTTTAATAACCCCTTACATTGCACGATCACTTGCGAGATCAAGCAATAACAGGTGTGTTATGCCCTCAGATGTCCGGGGCTGCAAGCGCGCTACACTGAATGGACCAGCGTGTGTCTATCCTTCACCGACAGGTGCGGGTAACCCACTGAACCCCCTTCGCGATAGGGATCAGGGATTGCAATTATTTGCCAGGAAAGAAGAATCACAACTAAGCGCGGGTCATAAGCTCGGGTTCATTAAGTCCCTGCCCTTTGTACATACTGCATGTCCCTACTACCGATTGGATGTTTTAGTGAGGTCCTCGGATCGGCCCCGGCAGGGTAGGAGAAGGCCCTAGCAGAGCGCCGAGCATTTAAAGATCATTGTTGAAATTTGCATTAAGCATGAATTAGTTACTGCTAAACTTCCAAAAATTGAAGGCCCAAGGCCTGAGGCATCAGGGAGGCAATTATTTCCTGAAAGACACAGAATGAGTCAGGAGCAGTCATTCGCAGTACCCAAGAGGGTTTCATAACCAACCCCTTACATTTAAAGATCAATGTTGAAATTTGCATTAAGCATGTATTTAGCTACTGCTAAACATCCAAAAATTGAAGGCCCAAGGCCTTAGGGCAGGGAGGCAAGTAGTTCCTGAAAGACACAGAATGAGTCAGGAGCAGGCATTCACAGTACCTAAGAGGGTTTCATAACCCTAATTGATAACCCAAGAGGGTTTCATAACCAACCATAATTGGGAAATGTTGGTGTAGCAGCATGTTCAATCTACTCTGAGGCATCTGGCATTGGTGGCTGGAAATCCTGGCTGATCCATCCCTGATTCATCTTGACAAACGTCAGTCTATCCACATTTTTAGTGGACAGACGAGTTCGCCTTGGGGTGACTATGTCCCCGGCCGCACTAAACACCTGCTCTGATGGCACACTACTGGCCGGGCAGGACAGCTTTTCCAGGGCAAACTCTGCTAGTTGTTGCCATAAATCAAGTTTGGCCTTCCAGAAGTCCATCGGATCTTCAACGGTTGTTGGCATGGCCATATCAAGGTATGCCACCACCTGCTGGTTCAGGTCCTGCTCCATGTCTACCTGCTGCTGATGAGTTGCTTCACTATGCGGGTGAAGAAAGCTACTCATCAGCGACTGTAGACTCAGGCTGCTGCTGATTGAGCTGGTACTGCTCCTGCCACCCCTTCCCCTCCCCAGCAGCCATGGCAGTGGAAGGTGAGCGCAGAGGGCCCCCCCGAGTCAGACCTGCGAGTGGATGGACCATGTGGCCGATAGGCATCAGCCAACTGACTACGTAGAATCTCTCTGTAGTAGGTCAGTTTGTCCTCCCTCTTAGTGGGTGTAAAAAAGGCCCCCATTTTGGGACAGTAGCGAGGGTATAATAAGGTGGAGATCCAGAAGTCATCCCGCTGACTAATTTTGACAATTCGGGGGTCACTACGCAAGCAACTGAGCATGCATCGTGCCATTTGTGCCAGTGACTTGGAGGGACTACCTGCCTCCATCTACACTGCATACTGCCACGGTGTGTCTGGGTCCTCTGTCTTGCCTCCCTCGTAATAACCCTCCAGCTCCTCTGGCTGCTCCTGCTCCTCCTCTCCTGTCCGATGACTAGAAACACCGGCCATCTCATCAAACCTAAACTGTGCTCCGCTCTGCCCCTCATCATCCTCCTCCTCCAGTTCAGCCCCCACAGGGCTCATGTAGCCTTGAGATGTAGGCGCAACGACTCCATTGCCGTGACCAGCCATGCTTTCAATCATTTGATGTAGGAAATGTAGGAGTGGAATTACGTCGTTCATGGCGTAATCCAGGTGACTCACAAATAATGTGGCTTCCTCAAAGGGCCTCAGCAAACGGCAGGTGTCACGTATGAGCTGCCACTGGTTCACATTGAAGTTACACAGGGGAGTAGTCCTATCTCCTTGGATCATCAAGAAATTGGTGATGGTTTTTCTTTGTTCATATAATCTGTCCAACATATGGAGGGTGGAATTCCAACTTGTGGCAACGTCACAAATAAGACTATGTTGTGGGATACGGTTCTGACACTGCAGCTCAAGGAAGGTGTGCTTGGCGGTGTATGAGTGGCTGAAGTGCATGCACAGTTTCCTTGCCATTTTCAGGATGCTTTGCAAATGGGGTGAAGACTTGAGGAAGTGCTTGACAACCAGATTCAACGCGTGTGCCATGCAGGGCGCATGTTTCACACTTCCTTGTCGCAGCGCGGACACAATGTTCTTCCCGTTGTCGGTCACCATGGTTCCCCTTTCCAGATTTCATGGAGTAAGACATACTCAGATTTCTTTACGAATGAACCTTAGCAGTTCCTCCCCTGTGTGACTCCGTTCGCCAAGGCAAACCATGTGAAGAACAGCTTGACACCGCCTTGCCCTACACACATGGTACGATGAAGGGCCACCGAGATTTGGACGTGCAGTGGAGGCCGAGGACACGGTGGAGGATGAGAAGGCGGCGTCGCACACTGTAACAGGACCAACTGCCTGGGAGCAAGAGCGTGGAAGAGGAAGTGGTGTGACCTGTCCAAGTTGCTGTTGTGGCTGTGCAGGAACCACATTTACCCAGTGGGCCGTAAAAGACAAGTATTGTCCCTGACCGTAGTTACAGCTCCACACGTCGGCGCTGCCGTGCACTTTTGAACACACCGACAGGCTCAAGGACTGGCCCATCTTCTCCTGTACAAACTTATGCAGGGCTGGTACTGCCTTCTTTGCAAAGAAATGACGGCTTGGGACTCTCCACCTCAGCTCGGCACAAGCCATCAATTCTCTGAAAGGTGCAGAGTCCGCCCCTTGAAAACATACATTATGAGTCTAATACTCACAACTCTCACCTCTGCTGTACATATAGCCTCTTGACTGGGTGACATGCTAGATCAACCATCAATTTAAACATTTAAACTCCCTCCTGAGAAAAGGGGGAGGGGTGCATGGCTGGAGAGGGGGCCATTCCCTCAAAGTAGCATACAACAAAAAACACAAATAGCCAGCACAACTACATGATATACGAGTGCATGCTGCTGTGACAAATGCAAAGTATACAAACACAAAAATTCTAGCGGCACATTTTATCAAAATTTTTTATAATTTTTTTTTTTTAAAGGCTCTCAGCGCACTTTTTGATCAAAACGTGTCCCCCATCCGCCACGTGGAGGCGGCCATTTTCGGATGGTCCCTAACCTACATTATGAGTCTAATACTCACAACTCTCACCTCTGCTGTGCACATAGCCTCTTGACTGGGTGACATGCTAGATCAACCATCAATTTAAACATTTAAACTCCCTCCTGGGAAAAGGGGGAGGGGTGCATGGCTGGAGAGGGTGCCATTCCCTCAAAGTAGCATATAATAAAAAACACAAATAGCCAGCACAACTACATGATATACGAGTGCATGCTGCTGTGGAAAATGCAAAGTATACAAACACAAAAATTTGTGTTTTTTGTTGTATGCTCCTTTAAGGGAATGGCACCCTCTCCAGCCAAGCACCCCTCCCCCTTTTCCCAGGAGGGAGTTTAAATGTTTAAATTGATGGTTGATCTAGCATGTCACCCAGTCAAGAGGCTATATGCACAGCAGAGGTGAGAGTTGTGAGTATTAGACTCATAATGTATGTTAGGGACCATCCGAAAATGGCCGCCTCCACGTGGCGGATGGGGGACACGTTTTGATCAAAAAGTGCGCTGAGAGCCTTTAAAAAAATATAAAAAAGTTTTGATAAAATGTGCCGCTGCAATTTTTGTGTTTGTATACAACCACAGGAACAAGGTGAACAGGTGCAGTGGGCCTAGGGGACTGTATGGAGACTGCCTGACAGGGCAGCTAGGGTACAGGGGTGAAACTCCTGTACTGGGCCACCACAATTATTCATGGCTTGGCCTGGATTTGTCTGTGCCCTTCTTGCTTACTGAGGTCTTGCATCTCTAACACTGTATGATCAGCTGTCATTTCAGGGATGCACAGCTAGGGCTCAGTGTTTTTGTACTTACTAAAAATACATATAAACCTCCTTTTCCTACCCCCTCTTATACTTGCTGCAATACTGCTCTCCCAGTCATGTGTTTTAGAAGTAAGAAAAATTGTAAATCATAAAGAACAAAATCAAAAATAGCTTTAGGGTTGGTGGGGATGACCCATTCAGTTAGTGTGAGACACCTCAGGGAGCTTTCTCCTCCTATTGCTTCTACCTCCGCCAGATTGAATGCGTGCAATAATTACATGTGTTACCATGGAAACCGCCTGAGTGGTACCCAGAGTTAGAGGGAGCGTCTCCTACAATACAAAGGCTGTGTGGGGATGATAAATTGTGTGTTGCTGGGGGTCACATGATCACACTTGGATTCACTAAGATACTGTACAGCTCTCAGTCCACCTAGAGGGTTTCATGGGAGGCTGATAAGTATTTGTCACATATGACATCGGTCAGTTTATGTATGCCCACTGTTTCCTGTGACTGTAAAGAGTGTGTTAGGGCTATATGAAGTGAGTACCTTACATCCAACAGTACAGTGGAATAATATGACTTGGCAGTCGTATAGCGAGTTATTATTCCACTGCACTGTTTAATCTTAATAGACACATCTGAATACAGAAAGCGATTTATCCTGCGTAAAGCCAATAAAAGGTAATACGTCCATAAGGAGCTCAGAAAGAAATGTTTAATAATGTCACAGCAGATACGGAGTTAATGCAAGGATTTTACATAGAGCAGCATAATTTACTGATTGCGTAAAGTGCAAAGGAAGATTTTCCAGAAGCTTAAATGGGCCCTGTCAGATACAAAAACTTTTGATATGTTGTAAAGCATTCAAAACTAATAGGTTTTGCAATTGCTTTCATTAGAAAATTTTCCGTATTTCATACTGAAAAAGCCAGTCAAAAAACTGCCCCCCCCCCCCGCTCCCTGCTTGGTACACATACTAGTCCTGCTGTGTCCATGCATCATCCCCCATGTCATGGACACACTTCCTTGATTGACAGCTGTGAGTGAGGTGCTCACAGCTGGAGGAAAAATCCTCCCACTGTCCGCTTGTGTCCCGCTACTGTCAGTGAGGACAAGCTGGGAGTTGTAGTTTTGCTAATGCTAGGGGAGATGTGAGCAGACAGCATACTGAGGGAGGGGGCGGAGACCTGCACAGTGAGGCCACGCCCCCTACCTTTGAGAAGAATTCAGACTAGTGAGCTAAATGAAAAGTGTAATAAAAAATTGATGTACATGGTCAGGATTAGGTACTGAGTGATATATTAAAAAACATGTTTTTTTGTTGGATCTGATGAGTACTCTTTAAGAACAGTGTAAACCTATTGAACCAGGCACCTCTAGTTGGTTATACTCTTCTTTTGGACGGATGTGAGACTTGTATAAATAGTGTTGCCGCAATGCTTGTTCTGATTCCCATACACTTATTCACCAGGTGTCACAGAGCATGCATATTAAACAGGATTTTCTCCCTATAAATACACTTGGGAGGCTGGACCCCTCCTTAACTGCTTACACGCAGAGCTTTGTCTCTCACTCAGAGGTGGCAGAAAGGAAGTTGCTTCCTCTCCCCATCCATCGCTATGTGATGTCTGGAAATTGAATATATAATGAATGCACATCTCCCCCTCTTCATGTACAAGGATCTTATTAAAAGAATTCCGGCTTCTTGGCACCTGCTCTCTGATCTGATATGTCTGAGGCACGCCTAAGGCAATGGGCTTTATTTAGACTTCCAAGCTGATATAGAAGAATTTCATGTTTTTACTCGTGCTTATAATTTAGAGTATTACAGCATAGAGTGGTGTAATGAGGATCGAAGCATAAGGTGGGGGGCAGAACAATGCCAGAGCGCAACATGTGCCATTGCAAATTTTTCTTCCTTTATTTCTTCCCTTATTTCTTCCCATTCCTTTCAAATCCATTCATGGCTGTACCTTAAAAACTACATAAAAAAATGTGAGTGAAGCTACCCTTAACCCCTTAAGGACCACGGGTTTTCTAATTTTTTTCCCCTCCTAACCTTCTAAAAATCCTAACACTTCCAATGTTCCACCTACAGACCCATATAAGGGTTGGTTTTTCACACCGCCAATTTTAATTTGTAATGCCATCAAGTAATTTCACCACAAAATCTATGGCGAAACCAGAAAAAAACTATTTGTGGGGCAAAATTTAAAAAAAAAAAACATGCCATTTTGTAACTTTTGGGGGCTTCCGTTTCTACACAGTGTACTTTTTCAGAAAAAATTACAACTTATGTTTATTCTGTAGGTCCATACGATCACAATGATACCTAATTTATATACGTTTTGCTTTATGTTACTACTTAAAAACATTATAACCACATGCACCAAAATTTGTATGTTTAAAATGGTCATCTTCTGACCCCAATAACTTTTTTCTTTTTCTGCATACGTATGAGGGCTCATTTTTTGCGCTGTGATCTGAAGTTTTTATCAGCACAATGTTGTTTTTTATGGGACTTTTTGATCACTTTGTATTAATTTTTTAGTGTATACAAAATGACCAAAAATACGCAATTTTTTTTACATATACGCCATTGACCGTGTGGTTTAATTAACATTATATTTTTATAGTTTGGACATTTACGCATGTGGTGATACCACATATGTTTATGTTTGTTTAAATTTTTTTTAAATGGGAAAGGATTCAAACTCTTATTAGGGAAGGGGTTAAATCCCATTTATTAACTTTTTCAAAACTTTTTTACACCATTTTTTAGTCCCCATAGAGGACTATTACATGCAATCTTCTGATTGCATACACTGTTCAATGCTATGTCATAGCAATACATTGATCAGTGTTATCGGTGCTCTGTCCCTTCAGCCGGCGTCATAGGAGGGGAGCAGGACCAGGGTGTACAAGAGGTTAAATGGGTGCCAGAAATCTTTGGTTATTTTTCCCCCTAGGCCTCCATTTTTTTTTTTTTAAATAAAACTCATGAGCTCATTTACCCTTTTGGATTCATATTACTTCTATTTATATTTATTGAAATAATGTTGACAATATTTAAATTGTTTTATTTACAGTTTATAACCCCTTAAAGATCAGGCCATTTTTCATTTTTGCACTTTCATTTTTTCCTCCTCCCCTTATAATAGTCATAACACTTAATTTTTCACCTTCAGACCCAAATGAGGGGTTGTGTTTTGTGTTACAAATTGTACTTTGTAATGACATCAATCATTTCACCACAACATCTATGGCAAAATCAAGAAAAAACTATTGGTAGGGCAAAATAAAAATTTTTTGGGGGGCTTCCGTTTCTACAAAGTGCATATTTAGGTAAAAATTACACTTTATCTTTAACCCCTTAACGACCATGGACGTGTATACACTTCCAATGGCCGTTACCGAGGTATGACGCGGGCTCCCGACTCGAGCCCGCGTCATATCGGCCGGCCCCCAGCTGATTCTTGCAGCTGGGGGCCGGCGTTAATAGCCGACATGCTGCGATCACCGGGGCCGGCTATTAACCCTTTAGATCGCCGCTGTCAAATCTGACAGCGGCGTCTAAAGGTGCCTGTATCCAGTCCCTGGTGGTCCAGTGGGGTGGATCGCTCCCCCGCAGCGCGATCGCGGGGGAGCGATCCACTACTGAGGTTGCCTGAGGGCTTACCTCTCCTCCTGTGTCAGCTCCGGCTCTCTGAATGATACAGCTTGGCAGGACCAGGCTTTATCAATCGAGCGCAGAGCACACAGATGAATGGGATTGTATGTAATCCCATTCATCTGTATGAGGAATCAAATGATTCCTCCTAAAAGTCCCCTAAGGAGACTAAAAGTGTAAAAGAAAAAAAAGTTAAAAAAAAGTTTAACACACACACATTAACCCTTTCCTTATTGAAAGTTTAAATCACCCCCCTTTTACCAAATTCCATATAAATAATATATAAACATAATAAAAATAAACATATGTGGTATCTCCGCATGCGTAAATGTCCGAAACATAAAAATATATCATTAATTAAACCGCACGGTCAATGGTGTACGCGCAAAAAAATTCCAAAGTCCAAAATAGGGTATTTTTGGTCACTTTTTATATCATGAAAAAGTGAATAAAAAGCGATCAAAAGGTCTGATCAATACAAAAAGGGTACCGATAAAAACTTCAGATCACATCGCAAAAAATGAGCCCTCATACCGCTTTATATGCAGAAAAATAAAAAAGTTATAGGGGTCAGAAAATGACAATTTTAAACGTATACATTTTCCTGCATGTAGTTATGATTTTTTCCAGAAGTACAACAAAATCAAACCTATATAAGTAGGGTATCATTTTAACCTTATGGACCTACAGAATAAAGAGAAGGTGTAATTTTTACCGAAAAATTTACTGCGTAGAAACGGAAGCCCCCAGAAGTTACAAAATGGCATTTTTTCTTAAATTTTGTCGCACAATGATTTTTTTTCCCGTTTTGCCGTAGATTGTTGGGTAAAATGAGTGATCTCACTGCAAAGTAGAATTGGTGGCGCAAAAAATAAGCCCTCATATGGATTTTTAGGTGCAAAATTGAAAGGGTTATGATTTTTAAAAGGTGAGGAGGAAAAAATGAAAGTGCAAAAACGGAAAAACCTGTGGTCCTTAAGGGGTTAATTTGTAGATCCATATGATTACAAGAATACCCAAATTATATAGGTTTTGTTTTATTTCACTACTTTTACTTTCTTGCCTAAAAATTTGTATGCTTAAAATTGTCATCTTCTGACCTCTACAAATATTTTATGTTTCCATATACTGGGATGTGTGAGGGCTAATCTTTTTTGCAATGTGGTCTATAGTTTTTATTGACACTATTTTTGTTTTGGTCGGGTAACAATTACAAGTGGGTATGTGGGGTAAAATTTATACATATGTAAATGACAATGCCATGGGTAATAAATCCATGGCATGTTTTATGAGAGGCATATATGCTAGGAGGGAAAAAATATGGGTTATTGATTATAATTTATATTAGTATTTCAAGGTGGTGTTTTTTTTGCCCTGTTTTTGTGCTCAAAAGGAGGAGAGTAAATTGGGGGATAAAGGATAGGATTTTAGGTCATAATTTATATGTAAAAGACATTCTGCACAGTCAATGCAATAAAAAAACGGCAGAAATTTTTCACAATATTTTGGAGTTTTTCACAAAAAACGATTATTTTTACCATTAATATAACGTACAATATGTCACGAAAAAACTATCTCAGAAGCATATCAAAGTTATTACAACTTACAGAGACACATGCTAGATTTGAAAAATTCGGCTTGGTCATTTACGTAAAAACAGGCAGCTTCCTTAACCCCTTAAGGACCGGGGGTTTTTCCGTTTTTGCATTTTCGTTTTTTGCTCCTTGCCTTTAAAAAATCATAACTCTTTCAATTTTGCACCTAAAAATCCATATGATGGCTTATTTTTTGCACCACCAATTCTACTTTGTAATAACGTCAGTCATTTTGCCCAAAAATCTACGGTGAAACGGAAAAAAAAATCATTGTGCGACAAAATTGAAAAAAAGCGCTGTTTTGTAACTTTTGGGGGCTTCCGTTTCTACGTAGTACATTTTTCGGTAAAGTTGACACCTGATATTTATTCTGTAGGTCCATAAGATTAAAATGATACCCTACTTATATAGGTTTGATTTTGTCGGACTTCTGGAAAAAATCATAACTACATGCAGGAAAATTAATACGTTTAAAATTGTCATCTTCTGACCCCTATAACTTTTTTATTTTTCCGTGTATGGGGCAATATGAGGGCTCATTTTTTGCGTCGTGATCTGAAGTTTTTAACGGTACCATTTTTGCATTGATAGGACCTATTGACATATTCATTTTTAAATAATATAAAAAGTGACCAAAAATGCACTATTTTGGACTTTGGAATTTTTTTGCGCGCACGCCATTGACCGAGCGGTTTAATTAATGATATATTTTTATAATTCGGACATTTCCGCACGCGGTGATACCATATATGTTTATTTTTATTTTTATTTACACTGTGTTTTTTTTTTATTGGAAAAGGGGGGTGATTCAAACTTTTAATAGGGGAGGAGTTAAATGATCTTTATTCACTTTTTTTCAATTTTTTTTGCAGTGTTATAGGTCCCATATGGACCTATAACACTGCACACACTGATCTTCATCATTGACCACTGGTTTCTCATAAGAAACCAGTGATCAACGATTCTGCCGCATGACTGCTCAGGCCTGGATCTCAGGCACTGAGCAGTCATTCGGCGATCGGACAGCGAGGAGGCAGGAAGGGGCCCTCCCGCTGTCCTGTCAGCTGTTCGGGATGCCGCGATTAGCCGCGGCTATCCCGAACAGCCCGACTGAGCTAGCCGGGAACTTTCACTTTCACTTTTAGCCGCTAAAGGGTTAATAGCGCGCTGCGCCGTGATCGGCCCTGCGCGCTATTAGAGGCGGGTCCCGGCTTCACTATGACGCCGGGCCCGCCGTGATATGACGCGGGGTTACTGTGTAACCCCGCGTTATATCAGAAGAGCAGGACCAAGGACGTACCGGTACGTCCTTGGTCCTTAAGGGGTTAAAGGGATACTCAGGTGGAAAACATTTTTTTTCATATCAACTGGCTCCAAAAAGTTAAACAGATTTGTAAATGAAATACTAAGGTAGAAATATAGGGAGAGCACACATGGAGAACTATATCACCTAGTGACGTCTACAGCAGGATCCACGGTGACCTCCGACAAGTCTCCTGCGGGGTGCACGTACACAGGTATGAAGTATCAAGTAGAACATCAAAAAGAAACATAGGTGCAGTCACCGCAAAGTTGAGACTGTCACATCTGGGTATCCGGTGTCGGGTAGCCGGGTCACGGTTGTAAATTACTTCTATTAAAAAAATCAGCTGCTGTATACTGCAGAGGAAGTTGAGTTGTTCCTTTCATTCTGACCACAGTGCTCTCTGCTGACACCTCTGTCCATGTCAGGAAATATCAAGAGTAGGAGCAAATCCCCATAGCAAACCTCTTCTGCTCCGGACAGTTCCTGACATACACAGAGTTGTCAGCAGAGAGCACTGTGGTCAGACTGAAAGGAACAACTCAACTTCTTCTGTAGCATAAAGAAGCTGATAAGTACTGAAAGGATTAAGATTTTATTTTTATAGAAGTAATTTACAAATCTGTTTAACTTTTTGGAGCAAGTTGATATGAAAAAGATTGTTTTCCATCAGAGTACCCCTGTAAGGACGCTGCCTGTTTTTACCTAAATGACCAAGCCCAATTTTTCAAGAGTAGGAGAAAATCCCCATAGCAAACCCTCTTCTGCTCCAGACAGTTCCTGACATAAACAGAGGTGTCAGCAGAATGCACTATACTCAGACAGAAAAGAACAACTCTTCTTCTTCTGGAGTATACAGCAGCTGATAAGTACTGGAAGGATTAAGATTTTTTTAATAGAAGTAATTTCAGATCTGTTTAACTTTCTGGCACCAATTGATTGGAAAAAATTTTTTTTCCATCGGAGTACCCCTTTAAGGAGTAAATAGTATGGAAGGATTCCATTACTAAGACAGGTTATCAAGCTTAGGGTTATTTGGTGTGCAGAAAAGACGTCTTAGGTGGTGATCACATTGTATAAATATGTGAATGGATAATACAGAGGTATTTCTAGTGATCTTTATATACCTAAGCCGGTAACCATGACAAGAGGGCATCCTCTACGTCTAGAGAAAAGAAGGTTTTACCATTATCACAGAAGGGATTCTTTACTGTAAAAGCAGTGAGACTATGGAGCTTCCTGCCACATGATGATGTGATGTCTGACTCATTAAATAAGTTCAAGGGTGGTCTGGATGTTTTTCTTGAAAAATATAATATTACAGGTTATGGACACTAGATTTATGGGGATAGAACGTTGATCCAGGGATTTATTCTGATATATCTTATATTATTCTGCCATATTGGAGTCGGAAAGGAATTTTTTCCCTGGTATGGGGCAATTGGCATCAGCCTCATTATGATTTATCTTTTTGCCTTCCTCTGGATCAACCCAGCATTGATGTAGATTGACTGTTGCCTTTTTTAACCTTATGAACTAGGTTACTATGCAGATGCAATGTAGTGAAGAGAGCAAGCACTCAGACCATGGAATATAGTGTACATATATTACCCATGGGAATTCACGCAGTCCCAGATTTCCATGTTGAGATTTAACTGCTTCATTGTTATTCTGCAATCTAGCATGCATTTGCATAGCTTGAATGAATTTGTCTATTTTTGCAATCCCATACATTTTATGCTGCCGAAGTAAATATTGGCAGCTGGGTTTTGGATGAAAAAAAAAATACATATATTTTAATAACACATTCATATAAAACAGTTGTGCTCAGGAGAGCCAGGAAGCTTTTTTTCTTGATAAACTTTGCTGGAAAATTACATTTTATTGAATTAATCAGGAGGAGCAGTGAAACAGAGGTGAAAGTTTGTATATAAAGTGATTTAAAGGCTATGACACTAGAGATGAGCGAACTTTAGAAAAATTCGATTTGGCCCATTCGCCGAATTTTTCAATTTTTTTTTTATTGCGGTGAATCTATATTAAAAAAATGGCAATTTATTACAGAGAGCCTCAATAGGGCACTTTGCTTTGTTGTAACACGCATATGGAGTGTGCTGGGGTAGTGAAATAATACTGTTATTCAGAATAACATGCAGATTACCGGCATCGCTTTTAGAATCACTGCCGCAGAGCGGCACAAATGACACAGCCTGGAGGTGGCATCAGTATGAGGAGACCATATAGTGGCTGAATGACACAGCGTGGAGGTGTTGGCAGCATGAGGAGACCATATACTGGCTGAATGACACAGCTTGGGTGTTGCTGAAGCATGAGGAGATCATATAGTGGCTGAATGACACAGTGTGGAGGTGGTGGCAGCATGAGGAGACCATATAGTGGATGAATGACACAGCGTGGGGGTATTGGCAGCATGAGGAGACCATATAGTGGCTGAATGACACAGCGTGGAGGTGTTGGCAGCATGAGGAGACCATATAGTGACTGAATAACACAGCATGGAGGTGTTGGCAGCATGAGGAGACCATATAGTGGCTGAATGACACAGCTTGGATGTGGCTGAAGCATGAGGAGACCATATAGTTTCTGAATGACACAGCCTGGAGCTGGCAGCAGCATGAGTAGACTCTAGGGCTTCACAATCCCTAAGATTAAAAGATTAATTTTGAAATTTAAATTGAAGATTTATGGTAGCTAGTGCTACCATACATTTTTTTAAGCCCAGGCCCAGCATCATCAGTAAACCATATATTGACTGATTGACACAGCCTGGAGGAGGCTGAAGCATGAGGAGACCAAATAGTGACTGAATGACACAGCCTTAAGTTGACTGAAGCATGAGGAGACCAAATAGTGTCTGAAAGGCACAGCCTGGAGTTGGCCAAATCATCCCCCCCTCACCCCTTGTGCTACATCATTTTTCCTCTTCCCTCCTCCCCCTGTTGTTCTTCTTACCTGTCCAACAGGCTCAAGTGCAATGGCTCTAAGCAGTTTTGACATTCTCCTGACGTCCTCTGCACTACACTTACAGCGGCGGTGGCTGTGGACACTGACGAGTAACATCAGGAGTGTCACTCATCGGTGCCTGCATCCGCCTCTGCTGCTTTCAGTAGGTAAGGGGTGGGGTGATTTGGCACAGGGGGAATAAAGTGGCAAGGTGGGATAAAGGGGGGGTTGGCACAGGGGAAGGTAAAGTGGGGGCGATGAATCTGCAATAAAGGGGGAATGAAATGGCACAGGGGGATCAAGGAGAAATTATGTGGCAGAGGGAATAATTAAGGGTTGATGATTTGCCACAGGGGGAATAAAGTGGCACTGGGAGATCGGGGGTGGGGGAGGGGGGGTGAATGATGTGGTTGGCAGATGTACAGAAGCAGGAGACCACTCTTTAATCAGCAGTCTTCTGCTTCTGTGTTGGGGATGGTGCAGGGGGGTGAAGCGGGGGTCAGGGTCCCCTGGGAGCTTGGGTCCCTTACTGGGGTGTTGGCTTACCCCCCCTGACAGCAGTCCTGTGTACAGGGTAGGGCCGCCACATATTCAGTGTGTTTTTCACCCATTGGGAGTGTTTTGTCCCCTCTTAGGTGTGTCAGCAACCGCTGTTGGGAGTGTTCTCTATTCGGAGGATGCAAATACATTAAGTCTAATGGGACTCAGCAGGGCAATAAAAAACTGTCCGCTATTGGGAGATGTCTGACCCAAAGATGGCCTTCGCTAGGTCAATCTTAAATACAGTAAAGCAGTAAGGCCCTCCCTTGGGGGTACTACTTATCATTGTGCTGCAGAACATTAAGATTTAAGTAGTTAATCTGTTTCCCTTAATCTTTTAGCAGTGCAAGCTTTCCTCCTTAGTTATTTTTTTCTGCTGTATAACTGACTTAAAGGGGTTATCCAGTAAAAAAACTTTTTTTTATATATCAACTGGCTCCAGAAAGTTAAACAGATTTGTAAATTACTTCTATTAAAAAATCTTAATCCTTTCAGTACTTATGAGCTTCTGAAGTTTAGGTTGTTCTTTTCTGTCTAAGTAATCTCTGATGACACGTGTCTCGGGAACCGCCCAGTTTAGAAGAGGTTTGCTATGGGAATTTGCTTCTAAACTGGGCGTTTCCCGAGACACGTGTCATCAGAGATTACTTAGACAGAAAAGAACAACCTTAATTTCAGAAGCTCATAAGTACTGAAAGGATTAAGATTTTATAATAGAAGTAATTTACAAATCTGTTTAACTTTCTGGAACCAGTTGATATATAAAAAAATTTTTTTTCCTGGAATACCCCTTTAAGGCAGGGGCGTAACTATGAGTAGTGCAGAGGTAGCAGTCGCACCACGGCCCTGGTGCCTAAGGCGGCCCAAAGGCTTTTTTTTAATAAAACACCAGTTTTATTAATGGCGCACAGTAGGCATGCCGCCCTGTTACAGATTTTGCACTGGGGCCCCAAAGCTACAAGTTACACTTCTGCAATAGGTGTTTCAGACATACTTATAAAGGAGGAAGGTATGTGTTTTTTTTAATGTTATTCAACACTCCATTAAGTCCTCTATAGCTCACATAATTATACATTTTTGCATATTTTTTTAACATTCGATTTGTATTGTGCAAATTTTGCACCAAAATCACTGGATTTCCATGTACCTGTATACATTTATTCACTAGTGGGAAGAGTTTTGGATCTGAATAATTCTTCATCTCCTTTCAGAGTAGGTTTACGTGCAAGTTGTTATTGTCTAGGCAACAGTAGACCACAAGCTTTAGCATGTTGTTTGACACATAGAGGCTAATCGACCTATATTTATTCACCTTAAAGGCTGCAATATCTACATTGCTCCTCTGGGTCAGAGCATTGCAACTGAGATGATTCAGAAAACCAGAGGCAGAGGTTTAATAAAACCGGCAGCAAAACAGTATATGTTTAGCAGAAGCGGTGGTGTAATTCATTCATGTCAGGCATCACTGCTGTGCGCATCTGTCTTAAAGCAGCAGATCAGAAGCATATTACATGACAATTGTAATGACATACCATCCGCTTCATATTAATAAAGACACTGTATGTTGTTTTACACAGGAGCATATGCAATGTATATTCGGCAGAAGTCAAAATTTCCTGTGGCGTGGATTCAAGTACTCACTGGAAATAATCCTCAGAGATTCTTTTCTGTGTTGACTTGATAGCATTAAACAATGGCTACATATTTGTCAGCTGGACATCCATGCTGTCAATCCTTGTTAATGTTTCACCATATCCTAAAGGTGTGTTACTGGATTATTATCTGAGGCCATAGCAGTAGACTGGACTCAATGTATTGTTTGGGGAACTATCACAGAATTGATGTCTGCTGTATGTAATTAAGTGTTATCCTGAAGGAAGTAGCCATTAAAATATGTGTAGATGTGCCCATACCAGCTGATGTGTGCATGTCACGATGACCAGTTAGCATCACAGAGCAATGGCAGGACACCCAGCGTATTCTCTGGTTGATGTACGGCCACTGGAGAAAAAGAGTTGGCCATGCCAATTTCAGCAGAACTTGCCAACTATTTAATGTGTATAGGGAACCTTGTGACTATGGACTGACAGATTATATTGAATAAAAGTAGGGTTAGTAACAGCTATTGAAGGTGCAAGTGTACAGCTTACAGTGTCATTGTGTGTGAAGGAAATAAGTCACCTCCCACCATTGCAGTCTGAGGAAGGCCACAGAAACAGAAAGTACGTTAACCACCAACACAAGCACAAACATCCACAGATGTCTGTCATGAGTCGTGTACTCACAGCCCGTCTCCGTATACAGCTTAAGGGACGGGCAGCGCCACGGCCAGCATGTCCGGCTGCGGTCGCACTCAGTCAGCCGGCGCTTACTTACCTCTCTGCGCTCCTAACTCCTCTGCTTCTTCTGACTGCTGGCTTGCACCCACCCGTTTCCTAGGGTGCGCGCGCGCCGACTCTCTGAAGTTTAAAGGGGCAGCGCACCGGTAATTGGTCCTTGCCGGGCGCTGACCCTATAAAGTGTCTGGACTTCCTCTTGACCCCTGCCGGATCTTTGTGCCTAGTAGCCATTGAGAAAGCGTATATTGCAGTGTCCTGTCTATACCATACAGAAGAGCAAGAAAAATATGTGCGGTGGCGCTCCCAAGGAAGTAACCTGAAGTCGTGGGTATAGGGTATAGAGTAATTGATTTATTTTTTACAGCATAAAGAAATCAAATCAAAGAAAATAAAAAAGCTTAATGCAAGACGCATTTTGGGAGTCACAGCTCCCTTTCTCAATTGCAGGTGGTGGCTGTATGTATCGATGTGGGCTTCACCGGAAGGCAGGAAGAACTCTGCCTAGAACACGAACCAGCCCGAAGGCGTCGTCTTCACCGCCTGGCCCTGATGTTCCCGCGGCCACCTCAACCTTCTATGCCGCTAGCGGCCGAGGAACCTATGCAGGTGGATTGAGCCCACTTGACCTAACAGGAGAGGTCTCGCCGCCGCAAAGAAAATTTGTGTTTTTATTGTGCCAGTCGAGAGCATTTCCACAGTAATTGCCCTCTACGGCCTCAACGTCCGGGAAACACATGCACCTAGGGCACGTGGGAGAGGTGTCTCATGGTGTGAATGCTCCCTCTCCTCTGTTGACCATGCCAGTTCAACTTTCCTCCTCTTCCGGATTCTCGTTCCACGCTTCGGCCTTTTTGGATTTGGGTTCTGCTGGGTTCTTCTCCGTCTCCCTCGGCTGCAACGTTACTCCCTGGTTCTTGACTGGCATTCCGGCGAAGTCTCTCGCTGGGGACAAGACTGTCTGACTCGCTGACTGGTGACTCCACAACTGAAGTGTTCCATGCCTCCTCCTCCTCTGCCGGTCTGCCTCTTCCATATCAGGACTTTGCAGATGTATTCTGCAAGAGACAGGCTGACAGTCTTCCTCCACATCGCCCCTATGACTTTCCGATTGACCTTCAGCCTGGTTCTACCTCCTCTGCGAGGGAGAATTTACCCTTTGTCGGCTCCTGAAACTAAAGCCATGGCAGAGTATATCAAGGAGAATCTCCAGAAGGGATTCATCTGGAAATCTTCTTCCCCTGCTGGTGCTGGATTTTTCTTTGTGGAGAAGAAGAATGAGTCTCTTTGCCCATGATTACCGGGGGCTCACTCAGCTTTTGCTTCCGCACCTATTCTGACAAGACCCGAACCAGAAAAACTGTTCTTTCTCAAAGTGGATGCCTCCTCTGTATGTGCCGGTGCGGTTCTGACCCAGAAGAATTCCAGGGGTAAAACGGTGACATGCGGGTTCTTCTACAAGACATTTTTGCCAGCTGAGAGGAATCACACCATTGGAGATCGGGAACTCTTGGCCATTAACCACTTAAGGACCTAGGGCGTATGGATACGCCTTGACGTCCTGGTACTTAAGGACCCAGGGCGTATCCATATGCCCGTGGGAATTTCGGTCCCCACCGCGCGCCGGGCGGGGACCGGACCGGGATGCCTGCTGATATCGTTCAGCAGGCATCCCACGCAAATGCCCAGGGGGGGTCATTAGACCCCCCTCATGTCGGCGATCGCGGCAGATCGTTGGTGAATTCACACTAACGATCTGCCGCGATTCGGGTCATACGGGTCACGTGGGACTCGCTGACCCGAAGATACAAGGTGATCGGGGGTGTACAATCACCCACTGTATCTATGGGGAGGTGGCGATTTCGTCACCCCCCCAGGAGTGCTGCTATTGGCTGGACGATCGTCCAGCCAATAGCAGCTGGCGGGGGAGGGGTTAACTGCATCTTCTTGCAGCTCTGCCCGTTAGCTGAGTTCAGTCAGCGGGCAAAGCTGCTCGAAGGTGCCAGGGACCCCCCCTGTGAGGATTGGAGCCCCCTCAGGACCGACGATCCCCCATAGAGCAGGGACAGAAAACCCCCCAGGGAAAGGTAGGAAAAAATAGTGTAAAACAGTAAAATAAAAGTAAAAAAAAAATTCCCCCCCCCTGACCCCCTAATAGGTCCCCAAGGGTCTGCCTGAGATTTTTTAGCTTGACCCGGCCCCTATTAGGGGTTCAGGGCGCTGCATTTGGCCCCCCATTTTTTTGGGCCACAGCTTTTAATTTTTGTTCAAATAACGGTGTGTGATTTCTAATCACACACCGTTATATATAGTATACACCAAGCACACACACTACATACATCCCCGCCACCCCCCCACACACCCCCTCCGCCACCGCCCCCCGCCACCGTAGAAAAAGGCGGTGGCTCACCAGGCATTTTCGGTAGCGGAGGCATATACGCTTTTCTTGCCTCCGACTCCAAATCTGTCAGTGAGGATGATGAAGATCCAACATTCCTGTGTTCTTTATCGTCCTCCTCATCATCTAGAACTGATGATGAGCCCCTGCATGGCGGCGGAGACGCCGCCAGGCGAGGCTACGCACCCCCCATGAAAGTGCCCCAGTGGCTGGCACTAGTGCGAGTGGTGATGCCGCTCGTACTAGGAGTCCGACCCCCAGGCGATTTTACCAGAGCTCCCTTCCGGTGAACCTGTCTGGAGACCCCCAGAGGGTTATCAGCCACGGATTCCGGAGTTTGTTGGCGACTCCGGAATTCGGATTGACAAGCCTGGTCAATCACATGGTGGAGCAGACGAATCTGTACGCCAGGCAGTTCATCGCCCACCACCCTGATTCTTTTTTGGCCAGGTCCAATGAATGGTACTTCGTCAGTGCAGCCGAAATGAGGACATTTTGGGGCCTCGTGCTGCACATGGGCCTGGTCAAAAAGCCAAGTGTCAGGCAGTATTGGAGCGGGGATGTCCTATACCAGACCCCGCTGTACAGTATGGCCATGGCACGGAAGCGGTCCGAGGCCATTCGGAAATGCCTGCATTATGCAGATAATGCGGCATGTCCACCCTGAAGTGATCCCACCTATGACTGGCTTTACAAAGTGAGGCCGGTCATCGATCACTTTGGGGCCAAATTTTTGGAGGCCTATGTACCGCTTAGGGAGCTCTCTGTAGATGAGTCTCTCATCAGTTTTAAGGGGAGACTCATCTTCCGCCAGTATATTCCCTCGAGGCGGGCGCGATATGGCGTGAAGCTATATAAACTTAGTGAGAGTACCTCCTGGTACACTCTCAAGTTTAGGGATTATGAGGGACGAAATTCCCGTATTGAACCCCCAGATTGTTCCCCCACTCTGGATGTTAGCGGGAAAATTGTTTGGGACCTTATGTACCCATTGCTGGATAAGGGTTACCACGTGTACGTGGACAACTTTTATACCAGCATCCCTCTCTTCAAATCCCTTGCCGCCAGATCGACGTCCGCTTGTGGGACCGTGCGGAAGAATCAGAGAGGCCTCCCTCTAAATTTTGTTCAGACACCTATGCCCAAGGGTGAGTCCCATGCCCTTACCCATGAAAACCTGTTGCTGGTCAAGTATAAGGATAAGAGGGATGTCCTTATGCTGACCACTATTCATGGTAACGACGTGTATGAAAACACGTGTATGGTACAAGAAAGTTGCAGTCTACTTGATACAGGTTGCCATGCACAACTCTTTTGTACTGTACCAGAACGCTGGCAACACAGGGACATACCTTCAGTTCCAAGAAGAAGTCCTAAAGGTCCTGATCTTTGCTGACCGGGAAAGAGCAGGCTGGACTTCCCAAGGAACTGAAGTTATAGGTGCCAGGATCGTCCCAGGCCAACACTTTCCAGGTGAGGTCCCCCACACTGGAAAGAAGGGACGATCCCAGAAAAAATGCAGAGTGTGTAACAGGAGGGGGATTGGGAAGGACACCACCTATCAATGTGACACTTGCCCTGATCATCCGGGCCTCTGCATTAAAAACTGCTTCAGGGAGTATCACACTTCCATGCAGTACTAAATTTTCCCTTTTCATTTTAATTTTCCATAATTTGACCCCAATGTACCAAGTCCAGAGTACATTCCAAGTTTTAACCCCATAAAACCACTAAATTGCCCAAAAAACTCTCATAAAAAAAAAAAACTGATAAGACCTCTGGGGGTATTTTTTTTCTCTGGGTCATGGGTCACTGAGTCACTATCATCGGGGACTTTTTATGTTGCCTCAAATGCGCAGCGCTCTCTCTCCACCTGAGCGGGGTGCGCATTTGAGGCAACAGGTTAGGGATGGCCACACACATCACATTCCCAGAATGATGATTCAGAGCATAGGGTTTGGGGTGGGCATATTTTTTAGTTTTGGCTATTCTCTGAGTCATCATTCTGGGAACATAACCTGTTTTATCCTTTTATGTCCCACTGTACCCCATGTTAGTTATTAGTGTACCCCATATAATGCCCCTTGAGGGGGGGGGTCCCACTGTTCTGGCTCCATAGGCAGAAGCTCAAGGCCCCTGACTGCCCTCCTGTTCCTCCGTGACCAGTGTGCACCCGGAGATCCGTTTTACTCCCAGATATGAGGTATGTCCTTGTTCCAAAGAAATGTATTTACAAAAATTTTTTTTTTGCTTTTCTGGCAGTAAATGCGACATGCCCCCCCCCCCATTTCAGCAAAATTAGCAAATGTGACTCCTTCTCTTCTGAGCATTGTAGCGCTCCTGCAGTGCATTTGACGTCCACTTATGGGGTACCTCCATACTCAGAAGAGATGGGGTTGCAAATTTTTGGGGGTATTTTCTGCTATTAACCCTTGCAAAAATGTGAAATTTGGGGGGAAACACACATTTTAGTGAAAAAAATATATATTTTTTACATATGCAAAAGTTGTGAAACCCCAGTGTGGTATTAAGGCTCACTTTATTCCTTGTTACGTTCCTCAAGGGGTCTAGTTTCCAAAATAGTATGCCATGTGTTTTTTTGCGACATGCGACATGCTCCCCGAGCAAAATTTTCTCTCAAAAAGCCAAATATGACTCCTTCTCTTCTGAGCATTGTAGTTCGCCCGTAGTGCACTTCAGGTCAACTTATGGGGTACCTCCATACTCAGAAGAGATGGGGTTACAAATTTTGGGGGGTATTTTCTGCTATTAACCCCTGCAAAAATGTGAAATTTGGGGGGAAACACACATTTTAGTGAAAAAAATATATATTTTTTTTACATATGCAAAAGTCGTAATTCCTTGTTACATTCCTCAAGGGGTCTAATTTCCAAAATGGTATGCCATGTGGGTTTTTCTTGCTGTCCTGGCACCATAGGGGCTTCCTAAATGCGACATGCCCCCCAAAAACCATTTCAGAAAAACTCACTCTCCAAAATCCCCTTGTCGCTCCTTCCCTTAGAAGCCCTCTACTGCGCCCGCCGAACACTTGAAATACACATATGAGGTATTTACTTACTCGAGAGAAATTGGGTTACACATTTTAGGAAAATTTCTTTCTTTTTACCCCTTTTAAAAATGCAAAAACTGGGTTTACAAGAACATGCGAGTGTAAAAAATGAAGATTTTGAATTTTCTCCTTCAACTTGTGGCTATTCCTGTGAAACACCAAAAGGGTTAACAAACCTTTTGAATGTAATTTTGAATACTTTGAGGTGTGCAGTTTTTATAATGGTGTCATTTATGGGGTATTTCTAATAAGAAGGCCCCTCAAATTCACTTCTAAACAGAACTGGTCCCTGAAAAAATCTGATTTTGAAAATTTTGTGAAAAATTGGAAAATGGCTGCTGAACTTTGAAGCCCTCTGATGTCTTTCAAAAGTAAAAACATGTCAACTTTATGATGCAAACATAAAGTAAACATATGGTATATGTGAATCGATATATAATTTATTTGGAATATTCATTTTCCTTATAAGCAGAGAGCTTCAAAGTAAAAAAAAATGCAAAATTTTAAATTTTTTCATCAAATTTTGGAATTTTTCACCAAGAAATGATACAAGTATCGACAAAATTTTACCGCTAACATAAAGTAGAATATGTCACGAAAAAACAATCTCAGAATCAGAATGAAAGGTAAAAGCATCCCAGAGTTATTAATGCTTGAAGTGACAGTGGTCAGATGTTAAAAAAATGGCCGGGTCCTTAAGGTATATTTGGGCTGGGTCCTTAAGGGGTTAAGCTTGCCCTGGAAGAAGGGCGTCACCTTTTTTAGGGATCTTCTCATCCCGTCAATATTCACTCGGATCATAAAAATCTCCTGTATTTACAGTCCGCTCAACGACTGAATCCCCGACCTGCCAGATGGTCTCTCTTGTTTTCCAGTCAATCTTCAGCAAGTACCCTCATGGAAGTTTTTTACGCCTGCCCGCCTAAGACTTAAGGTGTAACTGGGGACATCCTTCTTTGCTAAACGGGCATCCTCGAGTACGGAAGTCCTTTCTGCTCATCTCCCATCATTACTGGTGGCCGAACCTGGAACGCGATGTTACCGAATTTGTTCGTTCATGCACTACCTGTGCCTGTGACAAGATTCCTCGTCTCAAGCCTGCGGGTCTTTTAAAACCTTTGCCTATTCTGGAGTGTCCATGGAAACATATTGCTATGGACTTCATCATGGATCTGCCGTCCTCCTCCAACAACACGGTCATTTGTGTGGTCACGGATCGTTTCTCCAAAATGTATCTCTGCCTGGACTTCCTACTGCCCCACAGCTGGCGGATCAAGTCTTCCGGCATATTTATCGCCTTCATGGATTGCTGTTACACATTGTCTCTGATCGAGGGGTCCAGTTCGTCCAAATTTTGGCGAGCTCTCTGCTCTTGCCTCAAGGTCAAGTTGGACTTCTCTTCGGCATATCACCCACAGACCAACGGCCAGGTAGAGAGGCTGAACCAAATTTTTGGGGATTATCTCTGCCATTTTGTTTCTGCATGACAGGACGATTGGGCCAATCTGTTACCTTGGGCGGAATTTTCCTATAAGCTCCGGGACTCTGTGGCTACAAGAACTTCTCAATTCTTCATTGTCTACAGTTGCCACCCTCTCCCACCTCTTCCGCTGCCCAAGGCTTCTGGGGTTCCTACTGTTGATGATCAGGTTCGAGATGCATGAAGTCTCAGGCCGAAAAGAAGAGAAGGTCATCCCTGGTCTTCTCTCCTGGGGACAGGGTCTGGCTGTCTGCCAAATATGTACGTCTGAGGATCCCCAGTTACAAACTGGGTCCTCGGTTCCTGGGTCCTTTTAAGATCTTGCACCGTATTAACCCAGTGTCATACAAGCTCCACCTGCCACCATCTCTTCGCATCCCGAACTCCTTCCACTTCTCCCTCCTTAAGCCACTGGTCCTCAACTGCTTCTCCCAGGGGGATGTCTCTCCCACTCCTGTGTCTGGTGCTCCTGACGTTTTTGAACTGTCAGGGGGAAACGATTCTTCCTGGTGGATTGGAAAGGGTTTGGTCCTGAGGAAAGGTTGTGGGAGCCAGAAGAGAACATTCTAGAACGGGATCTCGTGCTGAGGTTCTTACAACCTAAAAAGAGGGGGAGACCTAAGGGGGGGGGGTACTGTCATGCGTCGCGCCTCGGCCAGTCATGCTCCCAGCCTGTCTCCCTGTACAGCTTCAGGGACAGGCAGCGCCGCTGCCAGTGTGTCCGGCTGCGGTCGCACTCAGTCAGCCGGCGCTTACTTACCTCTCTGCGCTCCTGGCTCCTCTGCATCCTCTTACTGCCGACACGCACGTTACCGTTTCATGGGGCACGACGGGCGCTGACCCTATAAAGTGTCTGGATTTAGATAATTTAACTAAGTCATCCAATTCAATCTGTGGCTACCTACTGCTTCTACAGTTGGAGATGATTGTAATTTTGGTTTGGTGACTTGATAAGAATATTCAACTGGTTAGATTTACCTTGGAGTACAAAAAAAGCGTGGTTTTGCTTAAAGGAGATATCTCATGGATAAAAACGTATCCACCATCTGCAGGATAGGGGATAAGTTTTAGATTGCGGGTGGTCCAAGCGCTGGGGTCCCCATGACCTCCTACATGGAGCCCAAACTCTATCCTGGAGTGGCGTATCACGACCCCCGCTCGAAGAGGTGGCAGCCACACCCCTCCATATTTCTGTATGGGAGAGCTGAAGATAGCCGTATATGCATATATGCACAAAAGAGATACAGTGATACAGCATACAGTGATACAGCAAAAGAGATACAGCATCTTGAGTACTTGTCTGTGGCTCAGACCCCGACTGGGGGCAAGTAACATGACCACAGGGACAAGTTTTGATTATTGTTAAGTTGATATTTCTTTATCCTTCTATGATTGATGGTTTGAGACCTATTTTTAGGATCCCCCTTTTTAGCAATATATATATTAAAAGTTAAGTCTTAGTGTTTTTTCAGTGATATCATTTATTATTTCAATTTGATACACTATTTTGATCTGAGTACGGTGATTTCTTGAGATAGATACATGAAAGAGACTTACCTTAGTCCTAGTCTCCTTCCGTGTGAAAGATTGTCAGAGGAGAGTAGTCCAGGACAGCTGGGGACAACACAAACTCCTCTTAAGATTCCAGTCTTGGGGAAATGCCTGTTCCTGTGAAGCATGTTGTTCAAGGCAACAACTGTCAACAACAACCAAAACCACCAAGGTGGTCACTAAACCCTGTTTTCCAATTTGCTATAAAAAGAAAGGATATCTTCATTGAAACAACTACATTATTAAAGATAACAATGTCAGAAGTGACCCTGTTCAGTCCTAGGGATATGCTGTATAATTGCCGCATTGAGGAGATAGGTGAATTTTTTTTCCATCTCTAAGCTGTACAAAATCTAGTTACAGCTTGCTTTAAGAGAAAGCCAAAGACAAGTGACATAGACTAGAGTAAATTAAGAGCTCCAGGGACCCTGAAAAAACACTAGCACATTGGGTAACCTTGCCCCAGCGACAGCTAAGAGCTCATTCACATGGCCGTTTTACTCCAATAAATGGGGCTCTGTGGGGTAGTTCATCGAAATGATGGGAGTTAAGTGGAGAAAAAAAAAGTGCATGTCCTATTGTTTTTTCCCAGTCAACTCCAGTAGAATACCGGATTCCCAAAGGAAGCCATTCAAGTCAATGGGATCCGTCTGGACCCAGTTACAGTTGTGCTCCAGACCATTTTTAGGTCTGTTAAGCTTTCTTTTTTGCACTGAACCTTGATGTATAAGGAATGCCTTCATTTTGGGCATTACACATTACAATCAAGGGCACCCCAAAAACACTCAGCCAGAACACATACATGTGAAGTTCTCCAGGGAAATTACATATACTGTACTAGCAGTAAGTGTAACATCCAAAGCAGTGACACACAATAAGTTCATTTTGCATTAAACTCTGGACTTAAAGAGGTACTCAGGTGGAAAACAATTTTTTTCAAATCAACTGGTGGCAGAAAGTTAAACAGATTTGTAAATTTCTTCTATTAAAAAATATTAACCCTTCCAGTACTTATCAGCTGTTGTATACTACAGAAGAAGTAGAGTTGTTCTTTTCTGTCTGACCACAGTGCTCTTTGATGGCACCTCTGTCCATGTCAGGAACTGTCCAAAGCAGGAGCACATCCCCACAGCAAACCTCTCCTGCTCCGGACAGTTCCTGACATGGACAGAAGAGTCAGCAGAGAGCACTGTGGTCAGACAGAAAATAACAACTCTACTTCCTCTGTAGTATACAGCAGCCGATAAGTACTGGAAGGATTAAGAATGTTTAATAGAAGTTATTTACAAATCTGTTAAACTTTCTGACACCAGTTGATATGAAAAAAAAAGAATGTTTTTCACCGGAGTACCCCTTTAATTGTTGCCAATGAACTATATAAGGTTAGGAAATAATGAGAATGTGAGAAAGTGAGAGCAAGGTTTTTCTACACATGTATTATGACCGCACATACGGTAATCCAGCATCCCTGTCCTTATAATTACCTGTCAGTTGAAAGAGATCTTGTGTAATGCTATTTGATGAATTCAGAGGGAGAAATGCTAGTGCAAAGAGTTCAGACTACTGTATTTTTATACAATGATGTGAAAAGAATTGCTTAAATTCTTAAACATGAATTAGTCTAGTAAACACATAACAATGTTCTTTAATTATGATTTATATCTCTACTTTCAAAAAATGTCTAGAACCCTGCATGATGATGTTACATTAACCCTTCAGAGTGGTGAGATGGTGGTGTTAGTGCTCTCACTGCTGTTATTGAGCACCTGGTACACACCTATTTCTCATTCTTGTCACTTTAAGTGGTGAGACCAGATCTTGCGTATGCCAGCAGTACTTACATAGGAACACAATGAGTTACACAATAATATAGTTCAATATATCTTCACTAGCATACTTGTGTGTTTTAACTTTTATACTTAGGCCAGGAAGAGGTTAATGTGGCTTCATCCCTGCTAGGTGTAATTATTAGTGTTGAGCGGCATAGGCCATATTCGAATTCGCGAATATTCGCGAATATATGGACGAATATTCGTCATATTCGCGAATATTCGCATATTCGTAATATTCTCGTTTTATTTTCGCATATGCGAATATTCGCGTGTGCGAAAATTAACATATGCGAAAATTAGCATATACAAAAAATAGTATAAGCGAAAATTCGCATATGCACATTTTCGCATATGCGAAAATTCGCACACCAGTCTCACACAGTAGTATTAGAGCCTTCTTACACCACATAAGCTGGAAGCAGATAGGGGAGATCACTGTGATGTGTACTGTGAAAAACAAACAAAAAAAAAAAAACGAATATTCGTAATTACGAATATATAGCGCTATATTCGAGAATATTCGCGAATTCGCGAATATGCGATATTCGCGAATAAAATTCGAATTGCGAATATTCGCGAGCAACACTAGTAATTATGCCTCACCTGGTTGACCTCGCCTGGCTCTCCCTTGATCCATATGTCAGTTCCTGTCTGACAGGCGCGGAGGGTGTGACCCATGTTGGGTTCTAGGATTGTCTCAGTAGGTATTTAAACCCCCGTGGGACATGGTGTCAGTGCCATGACCAAGAGCCACAGCTCGAAACGCGTCGGCGCTTACTCCTGATTTTAGAGTGACATGTCCCTTACCACCTGCCGTGGCATGCCCCTTTTTTAATGTGCATGATTAAAAGTTAAGTTTTAGGATTTATGCTATTCACCAAGAGCTGGATTTTTTTCCCTTGATTTTTTCTTCATTGTCTACAGGGAGTGGCGGCTCCCTGCATCCTTGCTCCAGGACGTATATTTTGGAGGTGTGCTATCTATGAAGAGTGGGTGAGCTGATCTACTTTTGATTTTCACTATATAAGTAGGGTATCATTTTAATTGTATGGACCTACAGAATAAAGATAAAGTGTCATCTTTACCGAAAAATGTACTGCGTAAAAACGGAAGCCCCAAAAATTTTTATTCCTGTTTCTCCATAGATTTTTGGGTAAAATGACTGATGTCATTACAAAGTACAATTGGTGGCGCAAAAAAATAAGCCCTCATATGGATTTTTAGGTGGAAAATTGAAAGGGTTATGATTTTTAAAAGGTAAGGAGTAAAAAATGAAAGTGCAAAAACAGAAAAACCCTGCGTTCTTAAGGTTAAAAGAGTCAGAATTGAATGTGTGCACAGTATATCCCTAAACAAGTTAAACTGCCTTCTCATTTGTTGACCAGCTTACTGGATATATAGCTCTATAGGAGCATATGAAATACACTGTGTAGCCCAGACGTGCCGCACTGGAATTCGAATGGGCAGAGTCTGATGAATTATTCAACAGCAGCTGATACATTGGTGGTTTGTGATATACTACCTACTGGAGAGTCTGTAAACAAAAAATTTTGGGGAAAATCCCTTAATGTGACACGAGGAGTGTCTGGGTAGCGACATCTTATGCTAAAGAGTGTTTGGATTCAACACCTGTATAGCATATAAATTTGAAAAGATAGAGCTTGAGAAGTCGCCAAGTAGTAAGAGACACACCTGTGGCATGTGATATACTAACGGGGGTCAAAACAAGGGAAAATGCAGTAGGGAGGGTATTATGGGCAAAATATATATTTGTGCGGTTTTTTCTTCCTTCTTTCTTTTTCTTTCTCTCCCTTCCCTCATTTTTGATGTTTATTTATTTATTTTTCTCTTTTTTTTACACATTAGTTACTTTTGGGGCAGTTAACATAGTATTTAGAGACACTGAGAATTGGTTTGACGCATTATAAATATGTGACACAAGTTGTGAGAAGAAACTAATAAAATACACAAAAGGGAATGGTTAACAGAATAATAACATGGGATGTATGGGGATTAGGGGAGAGGGCTAAAAGAGTAGCGGTAATGAGCTATATTAAGAAATACATGCCTGGGATAATATGTTTGACTGAGACCCATTTTACGAAGGACACAATAAGAATAGCGAATAATAATAGGTGGGAGTATCAATATCATGCAACATATTCGTCGTATTCAAGGGGGGGTATCACTGCTTGTACACAAGGGGATTAAATGGGAAGAGAGGGAAGATAGAATTGATAAGGAGGCTAGATTTATTTTTATTCCGGTAAAATGGGATGGAGTTGAATACTTGATGGCATTTCTGTATAATCCTTCTCCGTTCTCCACTAAAATTATTGTAGAATTTGCCTTGGTAATAGTAGACTTTAATGGGGTGACAGATAAAAATGTTGATAGATTTAGGATAGGGAGACCTAACCCAAAAATGGGTCCAACCCCATTGGCGATTATTAGTCAGGAATTGGGAATTAATAGATCTATGGAGGGTGCGTAACCCTGACGATCAAGTATTCTCCTGTTGGAACAAAAGCCATCAGATATTCTCAAGAATCAAAGAATAGTGGAAATTAACCCCTTAAGGATGCAGGACGTAAATGTTCGTCCTGGTGCGGTGGTACTTAACGCACCAGGACGTACATTTACGTCCTGTACATAACCGAGTCCTTAAGGCCAAAATGGGCTGAGTCCTTAAGGGGTTAAATATCTGAACCAAAGTATATCCGACCATAACCCCCTTTTGTTGAAAATTAAAAGGGAAAGCAATAGAAGGGCAGAAATAAAAAAAATAAACGCCCATTGGCTTAATTTGTTAGGAAGCAATGGAGATCTTGGAGGGAGGTTTTGAAAAATATGACTGAAGTCAACTGGGGTTCAGCATCACATGGGATTGTGTGAGAGGCCATAAAATGGTATCTAAGGGTTGAATTATTTGGAACCATTTGTAAATTGAGGAAGAAAAAATCAGGAAGATTTTTGGTTAATCTGTATTAAAACAAATATGAAAATAAAAAATATATATAAAAAATAAAAACTTCACACCTCAAAGTATTCAAAATGACATTCAAAAAGTTTGTTACCCCTTTAGGTGTTTCACAGAAATAGCAGCAAGGTGGAGGAGAAAATTCAAGATCTTAATTTTTTACACTAACATTTTTCTTGTAGACCTATTTTTGTTCATTTTTACAAGGGGTAAATGGAGAAAAAGCCCCAAAATGTGTAAGCTAATTTCTCTCAAGTAAGGAAACACCTCATATGTGTATGTAAAGTGCTCTACAGGGCTCGGAATGGAAGGAGCGACATTGGGATTTTGGAGAGTGAATTTTGCAGAAATGGTTTTTGGGGGGCATGTCACATTTAGGAATCCCCCATGGTGTTATAGTGAGCCCAAACATCCCACAGGAGATTGACAAGTTTTCGCTAAAGTTGAACATGAAAATGAAAAATTAGATTTTTTTCACTAAAATGCTGGTGTTACCCCAAATTTTTCATTTTCACAAGGGATAATAGGAGAAAAAAGCCCCCCAAAATTTGTAACCCCATTTCTTCTGAGTATGGAAATACCCCATATGTGGATGTTAAGTGCTGGTAGTTGAAGTTTGGCAACTCCTAGAAGGCAGCAGTGAAGAAGATCACTTACCACTGATCTTCACTGCTGCCTCTGCGATGCCTCCTAACTATCTCCTAACTGCTGCAAGTCCTGCCGCTGCCTGCCACGATCACCGGTCCCTGGGAACTCTGGTCCCCACCTCCATCTTCCCCCGGCTCAACTTTAACCCCCCACCCTGCGATTGCCGGTCAGTCCTGACTGGCCAATCGCAGGGGATAGAAGAAGGTGGCACCCCTGCCACCTCACTCCTATCCTTCAGGATGGTCAGAGCTGTCTCTGACAAGCCCAATCATCCTTATTTTCCGGGTGATCTCACCAGAGACCCGATCAGCCCAGAAAATCCGTGATTCGAATTGACCTTCTTTTTTTTAAAGAGTACCTATCAAGAAAAAACTTTTGATATGTTTTATTGGGAAATTTATGTTTGAAAAATCTACCACTAGGGGTCTCCCTAGATAGACTGGTTGCTAGTCTTTTATAGATTTCGGACTCATGCTAGCCTGGTATGAGTCCGAAATCTAAGACTGCAGCCGGGCCACAACATCAATCAGACAGGCTGGAGCTCACGCTGTGCACCTGACATGGCCGGCTGCTTCATCTGGCTCCTACTGCCTGAGAAGGAGAGCCGATGTGTGCTGGCCATATGTCAGTGCAGCTCTGCTCTAAATTAGGATCAGGTCTGCCTTCCTTATCTCTGATCAAGGTCTTCTATAGCCAAGCAAACGATAACCAATGTTCACAGGAGCATACGTTTGGACATTAGTGTTTCACAAATAGGGTGCCTCCAGCTGCTAGTAGTAGTTTTGCAACAGCTGGTGGCACCATGGTTGTGAAACACACATATATACACACACACATATATATATATATATATATATATAGAGAGAGAGAGAGAGAGAGAGAGAGAGAGAGAGAGGAAGAAGGGCGGAAGTGAGCCCGGCCAGGCTTCAGATGACATCGCGCCTGCTGGGCCACTCCCCCTTCCTCCCTCGCTCACAGCAGAAGAAATGAGCAGCCTTAGTGAGGGGGGAAAAGGTATTTATGAGCATTTTTAAGTAGAAATGAAGACAGGGATAGCATTAGTGAGTGTCAGGGACAGATGAGGGGGGGATTAGGGAAAGTTTAGTTGAGGATAGGTACTCTTTAAGGGTTAGAGGAGTGATAGGAGTAGTTAGGAAACATAGCCTGAGTTAGTTTAGAAAAGTTTATTTAGTGACAACTACTTTTAAGCTTCTTGGGTATGAAGTTCACCAGAGCTATGTTGCCACTGGAGTCCTCTTCCACTTCTCCATGACTCACTCACTTAAGTTTTATCTCGGTTGAAATTTAACTAGCAGGAATGGGGGGGGGGGGGGGGGGGGGAGGCATCACCACACCAAACAGTAAAACAGTAACACCCAGTGTAACAAAAAATAGTAATAATAAAAACATAGCTACAAAGGTGGTCCGATTAATATCTTTACCACCTTCCCCATTCCTCTGTGATGTCTCCCTGCCATGTCTTCATTGTAGCAGAGTGTCATTTCTTCAGCATTGTCACATGAAAAGATATAATAAAATATTTACAAAAATGTGAGTGGAGGACGTACTTATGTGAAATACTGTAACAGTTAAATAAATTAGGGCAATGCTTTTTAACCCAACATGGTGTCATGTGCATGTAGAGGTGTCATGTGTAATGATTTGATGCAAGCTGTTGATGTAAGAGATGGAACAACAATAACTTGACAGAAAAAGTCCATGCAAATAACTTATGCAAACAGTACTTAGTAGAGATACTAAGTAGGTATGCGCTTTAAGCTTACTGGTTACATCAACATATATAGTCCATACAAAGGTTGCACTGCTCTCAGAGCTGAGCCAAGTGGTGATGAGCAGAAATGAACACTAAGCGCTGCTGCTCATATTTTACAGATGAGTGGGGGTGTGATAGCCTGAGGGATGTAGGGTATGGGGAGTGTAGCTGTGCGGTTATTAAAGGTTGCTTGTTAACCCTTGCTATTCGTGACGCCAGGGTGAGGGCTCCTCAGTAATGCTTGTCCTACCACCACGCTTCCCAAGAGCGATAGGGAGGTAGATAATAATAGATTGTCCACAACCGGAGAGTTTTATGAAACAGTATTAACTTTTTACTGACGGTTTTCTGCAAGCTTCAATAACATAACAGTCTCTAGGCATAACGACAGCTTTCCTTGGAGATTTACAAAGGTTGGGACTTTAGCATTTAGAGTCTTTTAGTACTGTGCGTTGTTCCACTGGATTTAGGGGTTTAGTTGAGGTCCAGTAGTCACGCTAGCATTAGCGGGGATTTAGATTTGAACTCACGGTTTTGGTTCAGCTGAGGCCGGCAGGTTTTTGAGGCCTAGCGTGTCTTTGAAAGTTGCGTAGCACCATCCTGTTGGTCCGGCATCCACGAGAGCAGCAACCCAAGAGAGCGATAATTGGACGCAGCTCCCTTACATGGGCAGGGGCTGGACTTCAGTTGGTACCCGCGGTCGAGGCCAAACCTCCTTGATAGGAGTGGGCAAGGGTACTTTGTTGAAGGCAGAAGGAAGTGGCAGCTGCTATAGAGACACCTCCTCCTTGGGTACATTGGTGGAGGCATCAGGAGAAGGCCATTTTGGCCGCAGCTGGAAGGGGTCCGCTTCCCAATCATCAGAGGGAAAATACTTGAAGCGCAACTGGGGTGGAGCGGCTGGCCTGGTGACTGCGGCAGCCCACTCTCCTCGCAAGCCCCAGACGGGGGTGTTTTCCACTATCTCACCCACCTCCAGGGAATGGAACTTTTTGTGAAGATATGACCTCTGTACAGCTCGCCGTTTACGAGGATGGTATAGCCGGTGTGGCAATCAATAAGGGTACCATAACCTCTGACCTTGTTGAACTTGGCCATTGTTGCTCTGCGACATTCCAAGGGCTTTTCCCCTTCTCGGGGATGATCCCACTTGTGAATGAAGAGTGCCTCCATCTCTTTGTTGTTCATTTGGTAGCGGATCCTTTCCTCAAGAGGCAGATGTACATGCTTGGGGGCATGAAGTTCTCGGTATCGGGCCTTTAGCTTGTCCATCAAGTCGGCTTTTTCGGGCCTCCTGACTGGCCCTTTCTTGCTGTGCCTTAGGAACCAATGGAAGGGGCTTCCCAGAAAGGGGTTGAAGCACATCATGCATGTATTGAATGAAGTCAGGTTCATACCCAAAGACCCATTGGGGCAATTTTGGTGAGCACGCTCGTGCATTCTGCAGGGCGGACAGGGGTATCTCTGGCTCAGGGCTGGTGAAGGAAGAGAAAGCTGCCCCTGATGGGCTGCTTACAGAGGATTCCTCCGTCGGGATCTCAGCCCATGAACCCCAAGTCCGGCGATGAGGGGACAGTCTCACAGGTGTCCCTGCAGTGTGCCCTGGAGGGGTATCCTGCCAGTCATCGCCATCATCGGGCAGTGGGGGAAGATTGCAGGCCCACTCTTTATCCAATGACAACCGCTGCAAACTGTCGGCAAGATCGTGGAACAGTTGGGCTGCGACCGCCGCAACTTTCCTTTGTTCCGGTACCATCTTAGTGCGCATGCCACGTGGAACCCTGCTCTCCGCCATGTCTGTACCTTCCGGCTCTCCTTTGTGCAGACTGAAGAGGTCGCTGTGCAGGGTTCCCTTTATACTGGGCTTCACCAAAATGGCTACCGGCCGGAAGAACGTCATCGGTGCAGCCCCCACTTCCTGTCCCCCCGGAAATAACAACTGTGATTTTAAGTTATCTTTTGGCTGTGATACACTCACTTGATAGCCACGCCCAGGGGCGGGTCGTGGCGCAGCGCGGGCTTTCTTTGTGTGCTTTTCCGGTAGCCGGTTAACTCTTGCACTGCTGACCAGACCAGAGGATCGTAGCATACATTCACTCCTTACTTTACACATTCCTGCAGCAATAAAATTTTCGCCTCCCCCCTTACTTTTCGCGTGTGCTCTCTACACGCAGCACCATACGCAATCTTCCGTAAAATTATATGGTGCTCCGTAACACATTGGTAGAGTCTTTTATACAGGGGGAGTACACTTTACTTGGTGGCAACAGCTGGGGGCACACACCTGTATCCTGTTCATGATGCCAAAAAGCGTGATAAAAAATGTGATAGCCTGGGGGATGTAGGGTATGGTTAGTGTAGCTGTGCGGTTATTAAAGGGTGCTCATTAACCCTTGCTATTCATGACGCCAGGGTGAGGGCTCCTCAGTAATTCTTGTCCTACCGCCACCCTTCCCAAGAGCGATAGGGAGGTAGATAATAATAGATTGTCCACAACTGAAGAGTTTTGTGAAACAGTATTAACTTTTTACTGAAGGTTTTCTGCAAGCTTCAATAACATAACAGTCTCTAGGCATAAGCGTTGCACCGCCGTCCTGTTGGTCCGGCATCCACGAGAGCAGCAACCCAAGAGAGCGATAATTGGACGCAGCTCCCTTATATGGGCAGGGGCTGGACTAATGCTAATTGGTCCATACTGATGTCAATCACCATTACAAAGATTTGTGGGTAACACGTGACCCAAGGACCTCCAAAGGTCCTCCAACATACCATAGAGGTTATTAGCATGGTCACAGGACCAAAGGTCCTGCGACGCTGAACAAGGTAAGCACTATACATTACTATAAAATATATATAATTATTAAATATATACATATATATATTATCACTAGAGATAGACTTGAGGAGAGGCGACTAGGGGCTGTCCCACCTGTCCCTACCTGAACGCAGTTACTCTGACTTTTGGGACCTCTACACTATGTACGGTATGCAATATGGTACCGGGACACCACAGGGGTCTCTGCTAAATCAGCAGATGCAGTCTTCTGGCATTCTTATCCACAGATTTGCTTGCAATTGAGAGCTCAGCTACACCCAGATAGTCTGTAACAATCACTACTGGGACAGTGGCAGCACCTCACACAGGCCAGAAAATGCTGACTGTCTCGAACTGCAGTCTTCACTTCACAATGCTAGCAATCACTAGTTGGGGAAAAACCGCATATTTTATGCAGGCATGGGAACCCGCCCATGGAAAGGTCACCTGTCTCCAGACACAAGTGTAGCTTAGGGGTTCCAATTCTAGCTCCTGTTCTCAGACCTTACAGCCACACAGCAACCAGGGCAGACTGCCCTTTTGTCATATTGACAAACAGCACAACAACCTCAGAAAATACAATAACATTAGTATAAAGAATAAAAGCAAAATAAAATGTTCTGCAGTGTCCCCTGCAGAGTGATTCATCAGAAAGGAAAGGCAACAGTCAACAGTAATACAGCAAGAAACACAATATAATATTTGCCAAAAACTTGGCAAAACTTTATTCTAAAGAGGATGACAACTGACAAAACTGGGGTTCTGGAACAGTTCAAGATTTACCCTCTTCTCAAACACTAATCTTTAGGCAGAAAGTGTTTCTATATTTATCCTATGTTCTCTGAGCGATATATGACACTAAGCCAATGGAGCTGTAGGTTAATGGAAATGGCATATTGCTACTTTCAAGATTTAATTAAAAGATCTCTAACCTTCTTAACTTTTATAGAAATATTTGCTACTTCATCCACTATCCCAATTGGATATACCAAAAATGCAAAATGAATATAGTACCTTAGTCCAGATACTTGAGTATTTCATAAAGCTTCTTTAATTTCCATATTTACAAGTCAGTTCTGGTATAATACTGATACGTTCTTATGTTTGATTTTGGGATTTAAGCCTAATAATGAGTTCAGATTGCATGGAGAATTAGTAATGGGTCGAAATCCAAGAAATTCATTTACTATGATAGACTGCCTAAATGACAATATCTGTTTATATGTCCCAGATTGCATTTCCAAATCACTGACATGTAGAGAGCTGCAATGCAATTCAGCATTTTGTGATTAAAGCTTAAAAGCTGTATAACCAGAAGTCCCCACTCCAGTGCCAGGCCCCACATGGCAATAGGGCTGATGTTTGCAAAGGGTATCTATATAAACCAATCCTCCTTTCTTCCTTCTATGAGGGAGAGGCTTAATGGTTCAATATTAAACTTTGTCTTCCACTCTGTCTTTTATGTTGAGTTGCAAAAGAGACTGACATCCAAGACATGGTGACAATTTAACCCCTTGAGGATACAGCTTATTTTCCTTTATGTGTTTTCATTTCTTCATTCTTGTATACTGTTATTGAAATCTACGCTAGCTCTGACCTAACATAAATTTCAAAGCATGGTGCATGGTGAAGATGCTTTAGTTCCTTATTCATTAGGACCCATGAGCCTTTTAATAAGTGGCCCAAATTCTATAGCTGCAGGATTATACTACAGACCAGTGAGTGAGACCCCAGTCTTAGTGAATTTCCCATAAAATATAAAGTGCTAAAAGTATTTATATTGCATTTAGCACTTCTTTCTTCTGTTAAAATGCTTGTTCTCGCCATCAGCGTCTCTGTAAAGAGTCCAAATAGGAATGGCAGAAGCCTAATCTTAGCTAATATTTATCTCTTTTGTGTTCTGAAGCCTGTCGACCTTCTTTGTTTGTTTTCTAGCCCTTGTAATTTAAAGAGATATTTTCTAACTCCATAATTTTTCTTACAAACAGCTGATAATGGCCTAACATAATAAAGGAATAATACTCACATTACCTATGCCCTGCTGTTCCTGTACCAATATTTTCCTGGTGTCCTACTGGTTTCTGTTTATCCAGATCAAAGTCATGTTGTATCGCCTTGACCATTGCAGGCAGCGCTGCAGCAGTGACCTCAGTTTTGTTGACATGTCACTGCTACAGTCAGTAATTGGCCTGATTAACAGTAACTTTTGGGATACCAGGTAAGCTTCAAAGGAATAGTAAAATCAGTATTAGTTATTTTATTATTTTATAGCATTACTAGCTGAGTACCCAGCGTTTCCCGGTTTTTCCTTCCTAATCCTTGTTGGGGAGGAAAATCAACAAAGGAGGAAACTTTTGACTTCATATCCCATACTCATATATTGTTGTCATTTCCCAACCCCATATCCCTTCTCCATATCCCGTCCTCACATTCCAACCTCATATCCCGTCCTCATATCCCATCCTCATATCCCATTCTCATATCTCGACCTCCTATCCCGTCCTCATATCTCGACCCCATATCCCGTCCTCCTATCCGTTCCTCCTATCTCGACCTCATATCCCATCTTCATTTCCCATCCTCATAGCCCGACAACATATCCCGTCCTTATATCTCAACCTCATTTCCCATCCTCCTATCCTGTCCTCCTACCTCGACCTCCAATTCCGACCTCATATCCCGTCCCCATATACCATCCTCATATCCCGTCCTCATATTTCAACCTCATATCCTGTCCTCATATCCCGACCTCTTATCCTGTCCTCAAATCCCATCCTCCTATCCGACCTCCTATCTCAACCTCATATCCCCGTCCTTATGTCCCATCCTCATATCCTGTCCTCAGGTGGGACTGATTTGTGATGAAGATAATGTAAGCTGAAAATAGAAGGGGACGTGTCTTTCTGGGACTGGGCGTGATTTGCAAGCCAGACCAATGCACAAAAAGGTTAGAGAATAAGGGTGTAGCTAAGGGTTAATTTAACTATCATATATTTTTATTTGACATATAAGTAATATGTGTGCCAGGTATTATTGAAATATCTCCAGCCCTATGGAAGATATGCAGGAACATACATTTCCCGTAGATTTGCATGGGACTTTAAATAAAAACCCCAACCCTCACAAATAGGGGTTGTTAAGGGATAAATTAACTATCCTATTTTTTAAGTGGACATACAAGTAACATGTGACCAAATATTATCAAAATATCTCCAGCCGTTTGGAAGTTATGCAGTAACATATATTTCCCATAGACTTGTATGGGACGTTAAACAAAAACCCTGACCCCGGCAAATGGGGCTGAGTAAGGTTTAAAGTACCTATCCTATGTTTGTTGTTGACATATAATTAACATGTTTTCCAAGTTTCATGTTAATATCGGTTTGGATGTGATGCTGGAACATACATACAAACATTGAGGGAGATTTATCAAAGGATTTAGACTGGTTTTTCCCATCTAAAATTGTCGCACAGAAGTCTAAATATGTGCCTCTTTTTGCAACTTTTGCTTTAGAGGATTTTTAGCACATGATGCATTCTAGTCTATTTTAGATGGAAAAATGCATTGGTGCTGAATATATCAATAGCGACTTTTCGGCGAAAAGTCGCATTGGCCGAAAGTACGCTGAAATGCCAGACCATACTGAAGCAAGTTTAAATACAGTCTAAACCGTAGATCCCGAAGTCTGTGCGCAGAATTTATCAAGAGCAGTGTGACTTTTGATAAATGAAAGGGTTATCCAGGAAAAACTTTTTTTTATATATCAACTGGCTCCAGAAAGTTAAACAGATTTGTAAATGACTTCTATTAAAAAATCTTAATCCTTTCAGTACTTATGAGCTTCAGAAGTTAAGGTTGTTCTTTTCTGTCTAAGTGCTCTCTGATGACATGTGTCTCGGGAACCACACTCTAAAGAGTACCATTGTTGAGGCTTAGCCATTTTTAGAAAGACCCATATAACCATTATTTAGGATTCAGAGCATTGATTTGAATCAGGACTATATATAGATAGATATATATATATATATATATATATATATATATATATATATATATATATATATATTTACTATATGATTCCTGCAAGCAAATTTATACTAAGGACTTGGAGGGAAAAAAGACAAATAGACACAGGAATGAAACTATGTTTAACCATCTACATACCATATAATATTTATATATTACCATATCACAGTTAAATTATGGGCCCACAAGGTCTCTTTTACCCTTATGAGACCAGTGCTTCAAATGAAACTTTAATGTTAAGGGGGTCCGATTACAGAATTGCACTGAGGCCCAGCAGTTTCAAGTTTCACCTCTGGTTGGACTGAAAGCATAAAATCTTTATCTATATGCACTGGACTGGAATATTTGTTGTCTACTGTCAACAGTTATTGAGCACCCAACTAGTGGTAAGCAACTTAAAAGTTTATCACCTTGGTGGAATCTGTAAACGCAGACTAGACCTGTGATTTCTTGGATTAAAGTGGTGCTGCTCTTTTAAGAGCCTTAGTGTTTCTACTGCTCTGCTCTGAGACTTCATTATCTGTGATACAACTGTGATGTCCCAGTACAGATACACAGTCCTGTACTACCTGTAGGCCCTGTCAGGTTGAGTTCCCTCAGTGACCTGGGGGCTCCCCTGCAGGGTCTCCCCCTGTTGTTTTATATGGTGTGTATGTAATTTTAATGCATAGACAGGATCCCTGTGTGGAGATAGTGGGAGTGGGACCTGTAGGAGCTCTCAAGGACCTGTGAGTAAGCCTTTCACATGTTATGGTATGTAGTCACATGATTTGATGTCACATGTACTCCCAGAGAGCACCAGCTTAACCTATGACCCACAGCTTGACCAATGGGCTTTAGTCCAGCCCCCCACTATATAAAGGGGCGGCCATTACAATTCACTCTCTTCCCTCAGACTGTTTTTGAGATTACCACCTAATTTTTTGCTGAGCACAGTGGCCACCAGAGATCTCAGGACCAGTGATCAGCATCTGGAAGGCCACAAAGCTACCGTCTCTCCAGTAAGTCTCAAGTCTGTGTCTGCTGCCACTGAACTAGTCAAGTCCTGCACATAGTAAAGTCAAGTTCTTCACATAGTGTAGTCTAATTACAAGTCAAAGTCAAGTTTATTAAAAGTATTGGTCCAGTAGAGCTGCGAGGACCTCTGGGTCCTGGTCACCTCTCTGGGAAATCTGGCCTTAGCTGTGAAGATAATTACACCTGTCTTCTACTCAGTAAAGCCTCCGTTTGACCCGAACTGGTTGTGGACTCTTTATTCACTACTAGCCCGTGGGATAGTGGAGAATCCAGGCGTGTGGTGTTCCGGAACCCGAAAACCACACTGGCGTCATGAACACATAGGGGTTAATACCATCCGACCCCCGGGGTTATTAACATCTGATCCCATCAACCTACACCACAACACCAGTGGTCCCGCCATTTACACAGGTGGTCACCACATCTTCCTTGGCGTCATGAACAGGATACAGGTGTGTGCCTTAATCACTCAGCCACCTAGTCAAATGAAGTCAGGCCACCCATTAACAGGATACATGTGTGTGCCTTAATGTCAGGCCCAAGGCCTGATTATTAAAATCCTATATGTGTATTGTAACTGTAACTGTGTAATGTCTTATCCAAGACATGGGTGAGGGGTCATTCAGACGGTGTATCCTTTTTGTGTATTGCATTTTATTGGGGGTCCGGCTGTTTGTTTGTATCTCCTTTGAAGTCAGAGGCCCTTTGAAACAGCAGGATGTAAGGGCACTCTGGTCCCATCATATAATCAACCAGATAAGAGGGCCAGGAACAGAGATGCCCCCCTGGTGGGATCCGAGGGGAGGGGGGAATGAAGTCTCCCTCCAAAAAGGCAGATATATAATACTTAACAATGCTAGACTCGGGGGGGTTGAAGGCTGTGCCCAAGGCTGACAAGAGCTGGACTCTCACTCACAAAGGACGGCTATACCATCATGCTGTAAGAACTTCATTTTTGTTTTCTGAACTTGTCTTGCAAAACTCTTTTATATATTTTTGTACCTGTATGTCATTTGTTCCTGTATTTTTATATATTTAGCACTGTGATACCTTTTATCAGATTAAATGTTTAATTAATCAGCTCTGGTCTTTGATCTCTAAATATATGAGCTCACCTTTCTGAAGGAGGCTCTGGTAAAACACGTTTATCTAAGGGTTAATTTGGTGACTTGCTGGGACTAGTAGTGGATACCCAGAGGTCTGGCGGCTTTAACCCTTGCACCATCACACTCTCTCTAATGTCTTGGCTGGACCGATAGGGTGTGATCGTGACACTTAATCACTCAGCCACCCATTCAAATCAGGCGAACCATTGACAGTATGCAAGTGTGTGCCATATACAAGTTGCTGCAAGTCCTACCCCCCAAGTCTGAACTGTGTGTAATTGAAGATTTCCTGTCTTTGCAAGAAGGTGTGCACCAGAAAAGTGTACGGGACTGTCATTGAAATAAGTTTATGTGCTGGTGCTGAAGAAATAGTGGGGGAGGTGAAAACTACAGTGTTGTCTGTGGAAAAGAAGTCTGCAAAAGTTGGATTCACAATGTGCAAGATTAGAATGGAAGTAATGTTGCACACCAAAATGTCTGTTGTACCAGAAAGGGTTAAAGATCTGCTGGAAAAGCATGTCAAAAGTTCCCGCCAGAGCCAGCATCCCGCCCCCGGGCGTGGAAACAATGTCTTGGTGTCCAGTCCGAAGTGGAACTTGAAAGGTTCGCCCCTTGTTGCCAGGGAGGTGGATGAAGAGGATGCACCACTGCGCTGCTTCCGGTCCCAGGCCCCGCTGATGACGTCCTTCCGACTGGCGGCCATCTTATTGGAGACCATTATAAAAGGCAAAGCGGAGTCTGACCTCTTCAGTCTACCGGAAGTACTGGCAGAGAGCAGCAAGATGGCGGAGACCCAGCAATCCATGTGTGACCGGAGTCCCAAGATGGAACTGAAGCCAGCCCCCGAGGAGACTAAAGCAGGAAGATCCCCGGGAGAAGCTGTGCCACGAGTTCCGGGTACGGCGCGCAGCTCCGGAGGTTCCGGTCAAGTACCTGTTGCTGCGCAGACTCTACCGATTCTTCTATCAAGTAAGTTGCTGGTAGTGGGGGGCCCCTAGGTATACCTGTTAGTGATTAATGTTGCCCCAAGAAATTTCCAACCCGAAGGGGAGACATTAGCTAAGGGGTCCCACCAGGTACAGCCCAGGCCACTGCAGCCTCGATGATCCCGGCCGCTGCATCCCTATGCTAGGCCTCTTAAAGGGCCAGTAGCTCACAAGTTATCAAGGGTCCCAGCCATACGAAGAAAACGGTGGGAAAAAATCTAAGCGTATGCCGCTGTACTTCCTCTGTCTCAGTTGTGCCGCATCTTTAAAAAAAGCGCAATCACCAGGGCAAAAAAACTTCTCCCGCCCCCTATCAACAAGTCCAGCAGATTCGCAAAAAAAATGATGGAAACTATGACGCGAGAGGTCCAAACACAGGCCCTTAAAGAATTTGTTAACAAACTGATTCCAGGCACCATAGGCCAAAATATTAAAAAGGCCTGCCAATACATTTGCCCCCTACAGACTGCGCACTTCAAGAGGATAAGACTAATGACTCAATTGCCTGGGGGCCTGACCCTGCCCACTCTAGCAGCCACAGAGATGAGGCCAAATCTACAGGCCTCCAGAGGCATATCCAAGGGGCCAATTATGGCCCCACCCTGCTTGTCCAAGTTAACAGGACCTGGTTTCCTCCCTCCAAGTATTAAAGGAGCTGAGAAGAATGATGCCAATTACAGCTCCTTCAAGTTGGATATCCTAGCTCTTGTATGAGCTGTGACTGAGAAGTTTAAAGATTACTTGGCTGCTACACTGTCCACTGTCTATAAGGGTAATAATCCACTGGCCCACCTGAACACTGCCAAACTGGGTGCCATTGAATAGCGATGGGCCTCGAGGCAAGCCAATTATGATTTCACCATGAAGTACAGAAGTGGCAAGTCAAATGTCAATGCCAATGTACTGTCTCTGATGACCCCCGGCAAAGAACCACCTGTCGAAGGTGAGTGGGAAGACGTGGAGATGACCCCATTCTACCAGAGATTCGTGAGTCAGAATGCTGCGATCACCCTCGAAGAGGGAGAATCTAGGTCCAAGACATTCCAGGAAGACTTATATACCTGGAGGACTCTGCAAGACGTAAGTCGAGTCATGGGGGATCTGTTGGACTACCTGCTAATGAAAAAGGTGCCAAGCTGTCTACACCGGGCTCAGAGCAACTACGAATTGAAGCGTCTTTGGCAACAAAGGAAACGGTTGTTTGTGCACAAAGGACATTTGTACTGAAACTCTTTGGATCCGGTGTTGGGTGAAAGACTTTATCAGATCTTGGTTCCCCGAAGGGACGCGGCGCTGGTCCTCAATGCCTACCATGATCAGTCGGGGCACTTTGGGGTCCACAAAACCGAAGCTACTGTCAGATGACGGTTCTATTGGATTGGGATGCGAAGTGACATTGAAATATGGTGCAGCGATTGTGCTGTCTGCAACGTCACCAAGAACAGTTGCAAGGATGCCAGAGTGAAAGGCCTTACCAGTTGGTCGCCTTAGACCATGCCAAGTTGTCTCCTACCCGGTCCAAGTATTTTTATGCTCTCACCATGGTGGATCACTACTCCAAGTGGGTTATAGTCGTACCAGTCAAAGATCTTACAGCCAGAACCACAGCCCAGATGTTCTACTCCCATTGGGTACAAATTCTCGGATGTCCAGAGTCTGTCCTCACCTTTGAGGCCCAACTCTTCCAAGAGTTATGTCAATTTCATGCCTGCAAAAAGTTCAGGACAACTGCTTATCACCCACAAGGGAATGGGCTCTGTGAAAGAATCAACCAAGTCTTCATAACATACTGTGAGCAGCGTCTGTGTCCAGGCATGAAGAATGGCCTGATTGTTACCAGAACTGTTGGAGATCTATATTAATACCGTACACTGTTCCACCGGGTACACTCCATTCTATTGAAGACAGGACGTTTGGACTCCAAGCTCCTTTCAATAATTCTCCTCAAGCTTCAATGGAGTGGATCTCAGATCACCAGAAAAGGATCCAGGAAGCAAAGGAAATTGTCAACAGAAAGATGGGTGAAGCTCAGAGGCAGCAGCAAGTTTACAACCATCATGCCTCCGCCAAACCTCTCCAGATAGGTGACAAGGTTTGGTTGAAGAAATTCCCTAGAACCCACAGACTGGACTCCATCTGGGAAACGGAGCCATATATGGTGATTGCGGTACCCTATCCCGACGCAGATGTGTATACAAGCCAAAAGTCAGGGCAACCGAGTCAAGTTGTGTCACAAAGAAGATTTGCCAGTGCCACCGCAGCCTCCTTCACTCCCAGTCAAAACTGTGAGAGATTATGTGCCCAGAGGAGAAATTCAACCATTAATGGATGATCCCCTGTTCCCTCCGGACCGAACTGCAGTCATTGGGTTCATACCAGCCTGTGTGCCTGAGCAACCAACACTAGTTCTGTCACCATTGGCACAGGAGTATACTCCAATCTCCAGATCACATACCTCACCCATGTCAGAACCCCAAATTTCAAGTGTCAGTCCAGTATCGTCACCTATTCCAGCTGGCCAAAAGGGAAGAACCTGCCACCTGCCCAGCTGAGTCAAGAGCTACTGAAGAGATTGCTGTTCCTGAGTCTCAAGAAATGGTGCTGCGTAGGTTCCAACAGCCAACACAAGGGCAGATGCCCGCTAGATACAAAGACTAAAGCACACAATTAACCCTTTAAGGACTGAGCCCTTTTTTACCTTAAGGACTGAACCCTTTTTTGCATTTCTGACCACTGTCACTTTATGCATGAATAACTCTGGGATGTTTTTACCAATTTTTCTGATTCTGAGATTGTTTTTTTCGTGACACATTCTACTTTAACACAGTGGTAAATTTTCATCGTTATTTGCATCCTTTCTTGGTAAAAAAAAATCCCCAAATTTCATGAAATTTTGAAAATTTTGCATTTTTCTAACTTTGTAACTCTCTGCTGGTAAGGAAAATGGATATTACAAATAAATTATATATTGATTCACATATACAATATGTCTACTTTTTTTGCATCATAAAGTTGACATGTTTTTACTTTTGGAAGACATCAGAGGGCTTCAAAGTTAAGCAGCAATTTTCCAATTTTTCACAAAATTTTCAGTTTTGAAGTGGATTTGAGGGGTCTTCATATTAGAAATACCCCATAAATGACCCCATTATAAAAACTGCACCCCCCCCCCCAAGTATTCAAAATGAAATTCATAAAGTGTGTTAACCCTTCAGGTGTTTCACAGGAAAGCAGCAAGGTAAAGGAGAAAATTCTAAATCTTCATTCTTTACACTCGCATGTTCTTGTAGACCCAGTTTTTGAAAATTTACAAGGGGTAAAAGGAGAAAATGCCCCCCAAAATTTGTAACCCAATTTCTCTTGAGTAAGGAAATACCTCATATGTGTATGTCAAGTGCTCTGTGGGTGCACTAGAGGCCTCAGAAGGGAAGGAGCGACAATGGGATTTTGGAGAGTGAGTTTCTCTGAAATGGCTTTTTGGGGGCATGTCCCATTTAGGAAGCCCCTATGGTGCCAGAACAGCAAAGAAACAACAACATGGCATACCATTTTGGAAACTACACCCCTCAAGGAACGTAACAAGGGGTCCTTAACACCCTACAGGTGTTTGACGACTTTTCGTTAAAGTTGGATGTGTAAATTAATTTTTTTTTCACTAAAATGCTGGTTTTCCCCCAACTTTTACATTTTTACAAGGGGTTATAGGAGAAAATGCCCCCCCAAAATTTGTAACCCCATCTCTTCTGAGTATGGAAATACCCCATGTGTGGACGTCAAGTGCACTGCAGGCGCACTACAATGCTCAGAAGAGAAGAAGTCACATTTGGCTTCTGGAAAGCAAATTTAGCTGAAATGGTTTTTGGGGGGCATGTCGCATTTAGGAAGCTCCTATGGTGCCAGAACAGCAAAAAAAAAAAAAAACACATGGCACATGGCATGCAATTTTGGAAACTAAACCCCTTAAGGAACGTAACAAGGTGTACAGGTGCTTGACAAATTTCCGCTAAAGTTGGACGTGAAAATGAAATTTTTTTTTCCCACTAAAGTGCTAATTTTACCCCAAATTTTTCATTTTCACATGGGGTAATTGGGGAAAAAGCCTTCCAAAATTTGTAACCCCATTTCTTATGGGAAATCCCCCATATATGGATGTAAAGTGAGCTTTCGGTGAGAGAATTTGGTTGGAATAGAAGTGGGAGGCCATGTGCGTTTACAAAGCCCCCCGTGGTGCCAGAACAGTGCCCCCCCCCCCACATGTGACCCTATTTTGGAAACTATACCCCTCACAGAATTTAATAAGGGGAGCAGTGAACATTTACACCCCACTGGCGTTTGACAGACCTTTGGAACAGTTTAATGAAAAATAAAATTTTCCAAAAATCTGTCAGACACCTGTGGGGTGTATATGCTCACTGTACCCCTTATTACAATACATTAGGGGTGTAGTTTCCAAAATGGGGTCCACTGTTCTGGCACTATTGGGGCTTTGTCAACACACATGGCCTTCAATTTCGGACACATTCTCTCTCCAGAAGCCCAATGGCGCTCCTTCTCTTTTGAGCATTGTAGTTTGCCCGCAGAGCACTTTACATCCACATATTGGGTATGTTTTTACTCGGAGGAAATGGGGCTACACATTTTGTGGAGCTTTTTTCCTATTCTCCCTTGTGAAAATGAAAAATGTAGGGTAACACCAGCATTTTAGTGAATTTTTTTTTTTTTCATTTTCTCATCCAACTTTAACGGAAATTTGTCAAACACCTGTGGGGTGTTGAGGCTCAAAATACCCCTTGTTACATTCCGTGAGGGGTGCAGTTTCCAAAATGGGGTCACATGTGGGTATTTATTGTTTTGTGTTTATGTCAGAACCGCTGTAAAATCAGCCACCCATGTGCAAATCACCAATTTTGACCTCAAATGTACATGGCACGCTCTCACTTCTGAGCCTTGTTGTGGGCCCGCAGAGCACTTTACGCCCACATATGGGGTAGTTCTGTACTCAGGAGAAATTGCGTTACAAATTTTGGGGTTCTCTTTTTTCCTTTTACCCCTTGTGAAAATTAAAAGTATGGGGCAACACCAGCATGTTAGTGTAAAAATATATATATTTTTTACACTAACATGCTGGTGTAGACCTCAACTTTACCTTTTCATAAGGGGTAAAAGGAGAAAAAGCCCCCCAAAATTTGTAACACAATTTCTCCCGAGTACGGAGATATCCCATATGTGGCTCTAAACTGTTTCCTTGAAATACGACAGGGCTCCGAAGTGACAGAGCACCATGGGCATTTGAGGACTAAATTGGGGATTTGAATTCGCCGCAAAAATACCCTATGGCAGTGTTTCCCAAACAGAGTGTCTCCAGCTGTTGCAAAACTCCCAGCATGCCTTGACAGTCAGTGGCTGTCCGGCAATACTGTGAGTTGTTGTTTCTCAACAGCTGGAGGCTCCGTTTAAAAAAAACCTCTCCGTACAATACGTGTTTTTTTTTTTTATTGGGGTGGGACTGTGTAGGGGTATGTGGTGCATATGTAGTGTTTTACCCTTTATTATGTGTAAGTGTAGTGTAGTGTAGTGTTTTTAGGGTACATTCACACGAGCAGAGGTTTACAATGAGTTTCTCGTTTGGAGTTTGAGCTGCGGCTGAAAATTTGCCGCAACTCAAACTTGCAGCAGAACTCGCTGTAAACCCGCCCATGTAAATGTACCCTGTACATTCACATGGGGGGGGGGGGGGGGGGGGGCAAACCTCCAGCTGTTGAAAAACTACAACTCCCAGCATGCACTGACAGACCTTACATGCTGGGAGTTGTAGTTATGTAACAGCTGGAGGCACATTGGTTGCGAAACACAGAGTTTGTTACTTAACTCAGTGTTTCACAACCAGTGTGCCTCCAGTTGTTGCAAAACTAGAACTCCCAGCACGTACAATCTCTCAGTGCATGCTGGGAGTTGTATTTTTGCAACAGCTGGAGGCACACTGGTTGCAAAACCCTGAGTTAGATAACAAACTCGGTTTCACAACCAATGTGTGTCCTGCTGTTGCAAAACTGCAACAATCAGCATGCATTGACAGTCGAAGGGCATGCTGGGAGTTGTAGTTTTGCAACAGCTGGAGGCACACTGCTACAACTCCCAGCATGCCCTTTGGTAGTCTCTGGATACTGGGAGTTGTAGTTATGCAACAGCTGGCTGCACACTTTTTCATAGAAAAAAGTGTCTCCAGCTGTTGCTTAACTTCAACCCTCAGCATGCACAGACTACCAAAGGGCATGCTGAAAGTTGTAGTTGGAACTCCAGCTGTTGCAAAACTACAACTCCCAGCACGCCTTTTGGCTGTGTATGCTGCGAGTTGTTGCTACGCAACAGGCCTCATCTCCTGCTGTATCCTGCCGCCGGGACCGCTGCCGATCCTGCTGCTCCTGTCACGGCCACCAATCCCGAGGGGACCCCCGCCGGACCAGGGCAAGGTAGGGGACCCCCGCCGACGCCAATCTCCGCCGCCCCGATTGCCGCCCAGCAGGGTCGTGATTGATCAGTCTTTCCGACCGATCAATCACATGATCGTGAGGTGGCACCCATGCTACCTTCCTCCTGCTGGGTAAGTGTGAATGGGGCTGTCTCGGACAGCCCCATTCACCCTTCTTTTCCGGGTCACCGGGTCACCAGAGACCCGATTGACCCGAAAAAGCTGCAAATCATTGGTCTGAATTGACCGACGATTTGCGGCGATCGCCGACATGGGGGGGTCTCAGGACCCCCGAGGGGTTTGCACGGGGTGCCTGCTGATAGATATCAGCAGTCACCCTGGTCCGGTCTCCGCTCGGCGAGCGCCGGGGACCGGAATTCCCAGGGGCGTATACATATGCCCTCAGTCCTTAAGGACTTTAAAACGGGGATGTATGGATAAGCCCGGCATCCTTAAGGGGTTAATGTACACATAGTTCAGTATACATAAGTCAATTATACCTCAGTCACATAAAGTAGTACTGTATCACTCACATTCAACAGACTACTTCAAGTAGCATGTCAAATGTATGTAATGTCATGTATCATTATGTTTCTGCACAGGATACTTTCCTGGTCAGTAACTATTCCTGAAACGAACCTAAAGCACGTAGTCAGTAAAAGGTAACATGAATGTCAAAATGTTATCTGTGTCAGATATCTAGCATAAAAATGTCTAGAGTAACCAGTAATAATAGTGTTCTGAGGAGATGTGTTTTATGCCAAGGGATCCCAGTAGCCAAGGCATTGGGCAGAGAGCCTCCGGCAACCCAATCCGCAACTATAAGTCTAAAGTCAATAGTCTAGTTGTGTATACAATGTCTAGTAAATAATGTCTAGTTTATAGTCAATTCGTGTACAGTATATCACATGCATTGTGTATTATATGCATAGTCAAAAATGTCATGTTATGTTTAGTAAACAGTTATGCAAGTCAGTAAATGCATAGTCCAGTAGTTATGTGCATAGTCAGAGGTCCTTACAAGTCAAGTAAATGTATATGTACAAGTTATATATAACCACAAATCCTGTTCACAATCCTGTTCAACTACAAGTCAGAGTGTGTATAGACTATTATACAAAGACTCTAATGTTATCCGTTATTTCACCAACCTGAAATGGCTCAGGACTGCATCTGGCCCCAAGGCCACTTCGTTCCTCAAGCCTGACAGAACCTTACATCGAGGACGACTAATGTTAAGCAAGGGGGTTTGTGATGTCCCAGTACACGGTCCTGTACTACCTGTAAGCCCTGTCAGGTTGAGTCCCTCAGTGACCTGGGGGCTCCCATGCAGGGTCTCCCCCTCTTGTCTCCCTGTTATTTTATATGTTATGTATGTCACTTTAATGCATAGACAGGATCCCTGTGTGGAGATAGTATACAGGACCTGTGGGAGGTAACAAGGACCTGTGAGTAAGCCTGTCACATGTTATGTTATGTAGTCACATGATTTGTTGTCACATGTACTCACAGAAAGCACCAACTTAACCTATGACCCACAGCTTGACCAATGGGCTTTAGTCCAGCCCCCACTATATAAAGGGGTGGCCAGTACAATTCACTGTCTTCCCTCAGACTCTTCTGAGATTACCACCTAAGTCTTTGCTGAGCACAGCGATCACCAGAGATCTCAGAACCAGTGATCAGCATCTGGAAGGCCACAAAGCTACCGTCTCTCCAGTAAGTCTCAAGCCTGTGTCTGCTGTCACTGAACTAGTCAAGTCCTGCACATAGTCAAGTCAAGTCCTGCACATAGTCAAGTCAAGCCCTACACATAGTCAAGTTGAGTCTAATTACAAGTCAGTCAAGTTTATTACAAGTATTGGTCCAGTAGAGCTGCGAAAACCTCTGGGTCCTGGCCACCTCTCTGGGATATCTGGCCTTAGCTGTGAAGATAATTACAACTGTCTTCTACTCAGTAAAGCCTCCGTTTGGCCCGAACTGGTTGTGGACTCTTTATTCACTACTAGTCCATGGGATAGTGGAGAATCCTGGCGTGTGGTGTTCCAGAACCCAAAAACCCCACTGGTGTCACGAACACAAAGGGGTTAATACCATCCGACCCCCGGGGTTAATAACATCTGATCCCACCAACCTACACCGCAACACCTGTGGTCCCCCCATTTAAACCGGTGGTCACCACATAATGTCCGACTTATGAAGGCCCACATACACTTTAGTGAAAAGTTAGCCAACCCTGCTGATACCGGCAAGACTTGTTGATCCCAACTGATGATGTGGAGGGAGAGAAGAATTGGGCATGTTGAATTTCAACACATGAACGTTCCATTGAGTCAAATGTTCATCTGTATGGGGTAAACGAAAAAAATTGCTGTTGGCTTACAGCTATTAGAGTTGTATGGGATCCTTGGAAAAAGCTCCACTGTTTGGGCCAGAGATTTAGGTCCTCACACGAAATTTGTGTTTCCTCTTTTTCCCCCTTTTCATAGTGAATTTTTATTTAATTTTTAAACAATGTCATAAGTCACTCAAAAAATATAACCCCCCCGACTTTTGGGGAAATTTACAGAGTGAAAAGGCAGGTAAAATGACAGGGAAAAACAGTAATAAATAAAGTGAAATGCATTTCCCTTTACCTTTTTTCAACTGAATTTCCTTGGAGCTTCAATGGTTGGTACATGAGGCCCTCAGATTTCTGGGTTAAATATTAATATTCAAAATTTGGTTATTAGATTTGGTCAATTGATGTACCGTATATCCATGATGATCACGTTTGGCTAGATTTCCTGTTATGCTTCATTGTATTTGAAGTAGCCACAACAATTTGAGGTCATTTGTTATAAGTAGAAGCACAGTTGTCTCTTTAGGTAGTGTTTTTATTGCTTGAATAAATCAGTTTAAGTTTATACCATGAATATTATTTATTTTATTACTACACCTACGCACGCAGCAGATGATGCTATTAATAAATGTTCTCCTTTGGCTCCCCTGTAACCCATCCGTAAAGTACAAATACAGTTGAGTAAATTCAGAAGAGGATACACATTCATTAAATCAATTCATGTAATACTGATTCTGACAATAAACCACAGAGAATACTTTGCTCATATGCTGGAATTAGAAATACATCCTTTATTATACTGTGTACAGCTTGGGCTTGCACTGTGTATGGTAGTGTTGAAATGATCTTTTTAATAACATACTCTAATCTACTCAACATCTACGTGCTCTAGTGCAAGCCCTTTCTACTGTTAGTGAGCTTCAGGGAGATGAAGACAGATAAATAAAAATAATATTGCTTTCTCTCCTGAGGGGCTTACCAAGGGTTGTGGAATCAGCTGAAATCTTGTTAATGTGTGTGGGTAGTAATGCCATTAAAAGCTCATTTTGCAAACATTGTGACACTTATACAGATATATGGTAAGGTTTGTTTTTACCCTTGGGGATTTAGTAATTTATATTAATTTTGTTTTGTTCCCCATGGACTTTCTTGGTAAAATATACATTTAGATGGTTACTTATAATTTCCTAAAATATGATATAATCAGAGGCGGGAAAAGTGTTCTTGGTGCAAAAGGTAGGAGACTACCTTTTGATCCTTTAACACCCTTGCTATGTACAGTTCTCAGTGCAGGCTTGCGGGCCACCCTACCATACATACATACGCACACTGCCTCAGAAAGCTAGCCATACACTTACAATAAGGGTTGGATAAATTTTAGTTCAGCCAACAGTTATCTTTCCCCACCTTCCCATACACATGAATGTCCGTCACTGCTTAATGTTCATGTGTCTTCTATGGGGAGGAGAGGGGTATGTGACATCTCTGTTGCTGGCTTATTCCTCACAGAACAATAGTTTCTGTTGGAAAATATCCATCAAGTAAGGCCTGTTGGTTTTTTTTCCCACCTTAGTTGGGAGGACACCATATACTTTAGAGTTGGCTGAATCGGTGGGTTGGTCAACTTTAGTCTACGGTGTCTGGGACCTTTCACTCTACAAGAAACTGCAAATTAATGACATTAGGTTCATTTAAATGAAAAGTCTACTCACATGTAACAAGGGCATCTCCTCACCAATACACAAGAAGTGGTCATCGTAGCCTGGCATTGTTTTTTCTCTTCCAGAATTTCCCCTCTTGGGCTATGGATTCATTTGACCCAGAGTAGACCGTGTTTTTGTCACCACCTTTTTCACCCATTAAAGGGGTTATCCAGGAAAAACCTTTTTTTTATATATCAACTGGCTCCAGAAAGTTAAACAGATTTGTAAATAATTTCTATTAAAAAATCTTAATCCTTTCAGTACTTATGAGCTTCTGAAGTTAAGGTTGTTGTTTTCTGTCTCTGATGACACTTGTCTCGGGAACCGCCCAGTTTAGAAGAGGTTTGCTATGGGGATTTGCTTCTAAACTGGGCGGTTCCCGAGACACGTGTCATCAGAGAGCACTTAGACAGAAAAGAACAACCTTAACTTCAGAAGCTCATAAGTACTGAAAGGGTTAAGATTTTTTTAATAGAAGTAATTTATAAATCTGTTTAACTTTCTGGAGCCAGTTGATATATAAAAAAAATGTTTTTTTCCTGGATAACCCCTTTAATACTACTATCATCCAAATATACTAATCAACTCTGCTATATCTGTTTAGTTCTACTTGTAAAAAATGTATCTGTACTTACATCTGTGCCATAACACAACTCTTTCCGTTGGTGTTATACATCATAGAAAGTATTTAAAGGGACTTTAATTGACCACAGATATGGTGCCTAGCACAGGGGCAAATACAGTATATGGCCTGTGCTGATGGTTTAGTTGTACAGGGGCCCATAGTGAAGATGTGCCAGCAGTTAGAAAACTATTAGAACTTACTCTCCTCTCTTTTTGAGCAGCTGTATGCCTCCTGCTGCCATGAAACACAACAGGAAGACTCTGGAGTAACATCTACATTACTTTTAGCTTCTAAAAAGTAACGTGTGTCTTTGACCTGTAGAATTCATTTGTTGCTATATATCATGACCTTATTAGTAAACGTCAATACATGCATTAAATACTATTTTAATATTGTTTTAGAAATATCTTTATTGATTGAATATAATTTTAGTTTAATTCACTCAACAAGTAAATAGTGTTATGAGTCTCCATATCTGTTGGTGTAATGCTGTAATAAGTAGTAGAAAAGGAAAATGGAAGTCCAGCTCTCAAGTGTAGTAGGTTTCTGTTAAAACTTGAGCTTTAATAAATCCAATTAAAACATGGTGCAAAAATGAAAAGTGATAGGTGCATAAAAACATACATGCCGACGAGTTTCGGGCTTAAGACAAGCCCTTAGTCATTGCAATAATTCAATAGACAGTGCTCGCTTATATACATAAAATACAAATGAAGTGATTACCAGAGCAATGCTTCCCAGTCGTTCCTGGCGTGTGATGACAGTTCCGGCTGCAAGGATACACGAGCACCACCCAAAACATGCCATGGATATAAGCTCATATACCTGCATGCATTGAGGCTAAGAAACAAATGCATCATCTGTACAGTAAGCAAAATAAGCAGTGTATATATTACAGTGTGGCAGACGATGCTTATATTACAGAGGAACCATTAACATTCTCTAGACTAGTATGAAGCAGAACGCTTATGCTTGATATAGAATGATAGTTAAAGCATAGGTTGAGTAGTGGCAAAAAGTTTAAAAATTTAAGAATTACTGATTCGCATCGTGTGCACAGAACACAGACATATGCAAGTCCCGAACTGAGGTTATTTAAAATGCATAGCTTTTAGTTGCATACATCACTTGTCATTAACAGTGTGAGGAGTGTGTAGGGGATAGCCTACAAGATTAAAAGGCGGTCTGGACTCAATGTGCATTGATAGCATCTGTATTGCGGCTCAGCTCATGACCCAGCACATGTAGCCTATGGATAGGCTGTAAAACAGCAACGTCTGCATAATGGTGTAGCAATAAGACAACATGCACTCATAAGTATGGCAAATTCAAGCGCTAACTGGGCCAGAGAACATAATATTAAACAAACTATGTATGACAGGAAAAAGCTATTGTGCAAGAACGGGTAATGATACCAAAGAATAGAATAGAATGCATTCCTAGAGTTTATAATAGTGGATAAATATCCATACTCTACATATACGCCAATACTGACAGACACTGTTATTGTTGTTGTAAATACATACAGTGGAATGAGACATAAGATACTCCTGCATATAAAAACCGCAGTAACAGAGGACACTAGTATATATACATCAGGTCATTTCTGTAGTTGAGACCGCTTGGTACACGGGAGTCCAAGGACAAAATCAGAACGCCTCCGTGTATATACCAGGCATGCCCAGTCCCCTCCGTGGCAGAGTTGTTGCACTTTTTCAATGGCAATTATTTGAATACTAGAGCTATCACCACCATGTATGTCTCGGATATGCTTACTGAGACCAGATGTTACCCTGGTGTTTGTTAAGGTATGTGTTGGTATGCTCCCCCTTAAATGCTCAGCTATGCATATTTTAAGCTTCCTTATAGTGCATCCCATGTATTGAAGATGACATGATTGACACGTGGCAAGTATATAACATGACTGGTGTTGCAATTTATTAGCCCTTTTTATAGGAAAATTCTGTTTGGTTACTGTAGATGTGAAACGTTGGGTTGTGGTACCATATTTGCACATTGGACATCGTGATTGATCACACTTGTTAAATCCAGTTGTGGAGAGCCAAGTGTCTGTTTTAGACATGTCATGATACTTGCTGGGGGATAGTCAATCGCTGAGGGACCTTGCCCTCCTAGCCACATATCTGTGCTTTTTAGGGAAGCCATGGAATACTGGGCACTTGGGGGACTGTGGCATTAGATAATCTCTTTGTTTTTGATTAATCACTCCTAGGGCCAAACCTTCGTCTAGCAGGCAGCTTAGCTTGTTGGTAATCTGCTTCGCAGGATTGCTCGGTAGCGGTTTGTAGGTGGAGGTATCACTTAATTGCTCTATTATAAGTTTTTCATATAATTTTTTTATCCAATGCTACAACTGACACCCCTCTTATCCGCCTAGCGTATCTCTTTATAGGTGTTGCCTTCCGTTGGACCCGATTCAGATTATGTTTAAGGGGAACTTGCGTGTTTGTTAGTTCTTGCTTCACTCTTAAATTGTGCTCCAGTCTTAGTATCCATTGTGTCACATCTAGAGTGTATAGGGTAGAAAGACGGATTAGGTGTTGAAAAATTGTCCACGATGTTCTCCCGTTCTACTTGTGTGTCTTCCTGTATCATGTTCTGAAGATCAATAAGATTTAATAATGTACTTTGGTCCTGGAAAGATGCATGTAGTGGTAAGGAGCTCATGGCCGTACCATTCAGATATAGTTTATTGGAGTTGACTGTGATAGGTTGAGGTTCTTCTGGTGGACTGTCAGGGGAATAGAAATGTTTTTTTTTAACAGTAATTGCTCCCAAAAATTTGTTAACATCCCTGATTGTTTGGTACAAATAAAATCTCCGTGTTGGGACAAAATTGAGTCCCATTGAAAGAATCTGCACCTGCATACCAGGTGAACACCTCGTTGTTAGAATAATCCTTAAAGGAGATATCAAGTGGTGAAAAACTTATCCCCTATCCTAAGGATAGGGGATAAGTTTCAGATCGCGGGGGTCTGACGCTGAGGCCCCCCGCGATCTACTGTACAGGGACTTGGAAGCCCGCGGGAAGGGGGCGTGTTGACCACCGCACGAAGCGGCGGCTGACACGCCCCCTCAATACAACTCTATGGCAGAACCGGAGTGCTTCCTTCGGCAATCTCCGGCTCTGCCATGGAGTTGTATTGAGGGGGCATGTCGGCCGCTGCTTCGTGCGGTGGTCAACACGTGCTATCTGGCTAGCGAGTCGGGGCCCCATACAGAGGCCCCACCGGTTGGACCCCCCGATCTGAAACTTATCCCCTATTCTTAGGATAGGGGATAAGTTTTTCACCACTGGACAACCCCTTTTAACGTCTCTTGTGAATTTTTACTTCTTAAGTGCTGTTATAGATCCCTCTAGCTTGCTTAGATTTTTATTAATTTTTTTGAGTCTCCATATCTGTTGGTGTAATGCTGTAATAATTAGTAGCTCTACTACAAAGGTGTTTATTACTTTTTAAAGTCTCCAGACTTAAATGGCTTAAATGGGTTATCCAGCTACTTTATTTCTTCATTCTGCCTGGCCTGCAACAATAAAAATAATAAACTTTAACTTACCTCCTGCTGCTTCCCTGGTGCTGCCGATATCATTTGGCCCCAGTCTTCTTTTGATTTCTGGGGCCTGATACGTTACACTGCGCTGAGCTTATTGCCGGCCGCAGCAATGTCCCACTTTGGGCCTGGCCTTCTTCCTGGTGCCCTGGCTTGTTACATTACACTGCCACACAAACTTTTAGTGGTTTGGTTTGCCACTAAAATAACATCAGCCACATGGCAGAAAGGGAAAGGAGGAAGGACCACATGAAGGGAATCCCATTATGTTTTTCAACAGTTCTCTCATTAGGAGGCAGTATAGAGGTGATGTCAAAACCACTATAAAAGCCTATGCACATAGCTTCAGCAGCCACTTTAGAGATAGCAGATGTTAAAGATGTTCCCCTAGACATCCAAGGATAGGGGTTAAGATATCTGATTGCGGGGGTCCTGCTGCTGGGGACCCCCAAGATCTCTCCTGCAGCCCCCGAGTCATCAGCTGTATGGAGCTAAGTTTGCTTCATGGCTGATGACTCACGATACAGGGGCCGTCGGTTTGTGACATCATGGCCCCGCCCCTCATGACATCATGCCACACCCCCTTAATGCAAGTATATGGGAGGGGCAGGATGATGACCACGCCCCCTCACATCATAGACTTGCATATCAAGGGGACAGGGCGTGGCATCATGAGGGACAGAGCCATGACATCACGATACTCCAGCCCCTGTATCGTGAATCATCAGCCATGGAGCAAACTTAGCTCCGTACTGTGAATGACTCGAGCGGCTGCAGGAGAGATCTTGGGGGACCCTAGCAGCAGGACCCCCGCGATTAGACATCTTATCCCCTATCCTTGGATAGGGGATAAGATGTCTAGTAGCAGAGTACCCTTTTAAGTGAAGATCTCTGTGAGGGACACTAAGCAGTAACAATACATATAGGAGTAGGACCGTACATATATAATTTTAATAATTATGGGGATGCACAGAAAGGGAAATTTTGGTCCAAAACCAAACATTTAGGCTGTTCTTGGCCAAAAATCGAAAATGCATTGCCCTGCCCACTTATTTCAATATAGTTTTAGATTTTTTTTATTTACTGATGTACTTGAAGGGGACTCCAGAACAAATGCGGGGTGGCTATAGAAAGTACTGCCCGGGCTTGATGCCACAGCACTGCAACTCACTATATATAAAATGAAAAAACATTAAATATGGATATGAATATGAAATGGGGAGAAATTATCTTAACGCCTCCTCCAAATTTCATGTGCCTGGTATAGTCTGCACACACTCTGGTGTTGTTTCGCTGCTCCCTCCCATGCGGCTGCACTGTACCATAAAGTACTGGGAGGAAGTGACTTCCCTTTTTGCAGCATTTTTTTGCATTTGAGTGGAAATTGCATTTTTGGCCCCTTTGGCGTTTTGGTGTTTTTTTTCCAAATTTGTTGCGTACCAAAAAAAAAAAAAAGTATGCAGTAGGGATGGGAAAAATGTATTTATCAACATTTTTATTTTTTATAACAAAATTTTTATTAATTTTTAATAAAGTGTGTGTGTGTTTAACTTTTTTTCCTCTATTTTTTTTAATTTTTTAGGTAGTACTACTACTCCCATCATGGAACAGACTGTTCCATGATGGGAGTAGTAGTACCTGTACTAATAGACAGATTGCCCTGGGTGTCACTTCTGACACCCGATGCGATCGTCCATAATATAGCAGAGATGCGGAGCGGCTCTATACAGTGCTCGCATCTCTGCACTATACTCTAGGCTGGCCAGTGATGTGAATAGAAATTCACATCACTCATTCGTATATTGGGGATTGGCAGGATGGTTGCAGCCAATCTCCGCTCTCAGAGGGAAACATGAATGAGTGAGAGGCCGGCCGGAGTATAGTGCAGGCTGTTGGTTGGTTGGTATCTGGCTGATACTGAAATTAGGGGGAACCCTATGCATTTTTTAAATATAAATAATGTGGCTCCCCCATTTTTTCTATATCAGCCAGATACCAACCAAGCAACAACAGCCTGACGTTACCAGGGTGGGCAAAGACCATTGTTACTGGCCCTCCCCAGCCTAAATAATGGCAGCCTGTTACCGCTTAGCCCCAGGAGCGTCACTTTTGATGCTTCAGGCCTGTTGGTACTTGCTCTTCCCGGAACCCCTGGGGTGGTGTGTACCGGGTAATAATTGGGGGTTAGCGCTAACTGATTTTGGGGCAAAGGCTAAGCCCCGGCTTAGTAATGGATGCTGTCTACAAGACGGCTTCCACTACTAAGCCTGAAAATTCTATTATAAAAAACACAATACATTGAAAGAAAAATTTTATTTAAAAAAACACTCCCCCACAGCCCTCGTTAACCCTTTTATTGACATTTAAAAAACTTTCATCGTCGCAATCCACCGAATCTGACATAGTCCTCCGCATTCACGTATCTAAAATGAGAAGAAATAAAAACAAAAAAGGTTAGTAAATTTTTGCGCTCTCCCCTTGGGTGTTCCTAAACAGGGAGCCTACAATTGTTGATGTCTGCCTACTGTATCCTGTATATACAGTCATCTATAGACAGCTGTATATACAGGATATTGCACAAAGACTTAACCCAGGACTACTCAGCAGCAGCGTGGGTTAACTCTTTCCTTGCTGGGCTCCTGTATAGTATACATGGGTACACTATGCATGCCTGTATACTATACAGCTGGAGGAGGTAAGTAGTGATGCTCTGCACCCTGTATATGCTATACATCACTCCTCACCTCCTTACAATCTGTGGACTGGGCGCTCCGCATCCAACCCATGGAGTGGTACCCTGAAGGCAGTAAAAAATTGCCACAGGGTACAAAAATGACACACATTAGCAAAAACGCAAGAAAAAAAATGCAAAAAAAACTGACAAAATGCAGGAAAAAGCTGAAACAGTTTTTTCTGGCTTTTTTGCTGGTGGACAAAAAACCTCAATGGAATCCTGGCCTCAAAACAATAGAACAAAATCCCTGTGTCTACTTTTTCTGTGAGGTGCAGCTCTGGTGTACAAATAGAACTGTGTGGAGATTTAGAACTTTGCACAAAATGTATCATGTGCCTTGCACGAGTATGGTAAATTTGGTGCAATTGCACCAAATTTAGACCAACCAAAACGATCTACAAAAAACTTCTACCCACACCAACATTGATACATTTCCCTCACAGTGTGCATGGTGTGTGAGGATGTGTATGTGGCATGTGTTCTCATGCATATATATATATCTGTTGGAAAATAACATGAACCAATGCCAAAGTACTGACAGCTGGCATAATGTTAACCTTACATAGCAAATCACAGTCATTTGGTAAAAATTACCCAATAAGGCAGCATGGCCTCTGTTCATTGATTTGTATAAAATGAAGACAATCCTTCTCGGGGATGCCAGATAATATAATTAGAATAACAACTGACTTTCAATAATTCTGCAATAACCCTTGCTTCTCAGTATTCTCACCATGGAGATAAAACCTGTTGTTGCCAGTCAAACAAAATTTTGCCATAGCAGCTAGGAATTACATGGTTGTTCAGTAACTATATGCTGAGGGTATTTTCTATAAGATCAGTAGTAATACATTGAAGAGCCACGACTGTGAAGCAGAAGAAAATTGCATGCAATAGTAATTACATTATTAAGATATGTTTACAGCTGCTAATGCCTGGTAATGTCTTTTGCATTGGATCAGTATTTAATCTGTTTATTCCAAATGTAAACCAATGAACCAACCAATAAATGTATTCATTGTCTTGGCTTGGCATATTGTGCAAACACACTCTATGTCTGGTTGTATGAATAACCATAAATAAATACAAAAAAATTAAGATAGTATGTAAGGAAGCTTCAGGTTTAGCATTAAAGTTTTTTTTTTTATATATATCAACTGGCTCCAGAAAGTTAACCTCTTCAGGACACAGGGCGTATGGATACGCCCTGCATTCGGAGTCCTTAAGGACCGAGGGCGTATCCATACGCCCGTGGGAAATCCGGTCCCCACCGCTAGCCGGTTGGGGACCAGAGCCGGATGCCTGCTGAAATCATTCAGCAGGCACCCTGGCACATCGCCCAGGGGGGTCCTGAGATCCCCCCATGTCGGCGATCGGAGAAAATCGCATGTCAATTCAGACATGCGATTTTCTCCAATTCCGGGCTGATCGGGTCTCTGGTGACCCGATCACCCGGAAAATAGGGCTGATCGGAGTTGTCAGCAACAGCCCCGATCAGCCTAAAGGATAGGAGTGAGGTCGCAAAGCTGCGATCTACTCCTATCCCCTGCCATTACTCAGAACGGAGTTCTGACCAATGGCAGCGCAGGACAGGGGGTTGCCATGGCAACCCCCCGTACTGCCCGCCCCTGGATGTCGAGGGGCTCTGGAAAGAAGATGGATGCCGTACCTGCAGGAGAAGATGCCTGGGGACCTGGGATCTTCGTTGGAGCCTGCAGGATCCTGATCAGGTGGGGAATCGACAGTGGGGGGGGGGGGGGGAATCAAAAGTGAAAGTAAATCGATCTTTACTGTGGCAACCACTAGGGGGGCCAAACTGCAACTCCCAGCATGCCCAGAGAGCCAAAGGCTGTCTGGGCGTGCTGGGAGTTGTAGTTTTGCAACATCTACCACTGTTACAGTGGTGCCCAAACAGTAGCCCTCCAGATGTTGCCAAACTACAACTCTCAGCATTCCTCGACTGCCCAGGCATGCTGGGAGTTGTAGTTCTGTAACATCTGTCCCTTCAGATTTATAAATTTTCATGAAATTTTTGAAAATTGCTGCTCTATTTTGAAGCCCTCTAATTTTTTCAAAAAGCAAAAGTATGTCCATTTTATGATGCCAACATAAAGTGGACATATTGTGTTTGTGAAGAAAAATAAAATGTATTTGGAATATCCATTTTCCTTACAATTAGAGAGCTTCAAAGTTAGAAAAATGCAAAATTTTCTACATTTTCATGAAATTTTGGGATTTTTCACCAAAAAAGGATGCAATTAACGCCGAAAATTTACCACCAAAATAAAGTAGAATATGTCACGAAAAAACTATCTCAGAATCAGAATATTCGGTAAAAGTGTTTTCGCGTTATTAATTTGTAAAGTGACGGTGGTCATAATTGCGAAAAAGGGCTCAGTCCTTAAGGTGAAAAAGGGCTGCGTCCTTAAGGGGTTAAACAGATTTGTAAATTACTTCTATAATTTTTTTTTAATCCTTTTAGTACTTATGAGCTGCTGAAGTTGAGTTGTTCTTTTCTGTCTAAGTGCTCTCTGATGAGAGCGGAGCCGCGCGCGCCAGAACATGACAGCCGGGGACCGGGACGGGTAAGTGACTTGGGATGCGATTCGCGAGCGGGCGCGTCCCGCTATGTGAATCGCATCCCCGCCGGCAATGTCAGTGCAGCGCTCCCGGTCAGCGGGTCTGACCGGGGCGCTGCAGAGAGAGAGACGCCGCGAGCGCTCCGGGGAGGAGCAGGGACCCGGAGCGCTCGGCGTAACAGTAGGTAAGTAGCTATGTAGGTAGGTAACTATGTAGGTAGGTAGCCAGGTGGCTAAGTAGGTGGGTATGTAGCCAGGAAATTAGTACGGTAGGTAGCCAGGCAGGTAATTGTGTAGGTAGCCAGGTAGGGAAGTAGCCAGAGCTCCTTCACATCCAAAATCATCCCCCTCCCCGTCACCTGCATCCCCCTCCCCGTCACCCCCTCCCCTGCACCCTCCCTCCCCGTCACCAGCACCCCCTCCCCCTCCTGTCACTTGCACCCCCTTCACCCCGTCACTTGCACCCCATCATCACTTGCACCTCCCATCATCTCTTGCACCCCCCATTATCACTTGCACCCCCCATCATCACTTGCACCTCCCATCATCACTTGCACTCCCCATCATCACTTGCACCTCCCATCATCACTTGCATCCCCCCATTATCACTTGCACCTCCCATCATCACTTGCATCCCCATCTTCACTTGCACCCACCCATGATCACTTGCACCTCCCATCATCACTTGCACCCCCATCATCACTTGCAACCCCCATCATCACTTGCAACCCACCCATCTTCAATTTCAACCCCCATCATCACTTGCACCCCCCATCATCACTTGCACCCCCCCCTCCCCACTCCAGTCACCTTCCCTCCCCTGCTCTGCAGATTCCAGGACGATTTAACGGAAAACATTTTTTTTTACCCATATCGCAGGCAGGGATCTCCTGGGCAGCACAAGCTAGCTGTGTTCTTCTTCAACTACAGTGCAGGCGCCGATGAGTGACGTCATCTGCGCCTGCGCTGTGTGCGGGCAGAGGTCACTGGTCCTGCAGCTCACACTGTGAGGAAGCTTTAACTGTGCGTGTGCGCACACAGCTTAAAGTGGTGCTCGCTCACCTGGGGATCCAGGACAAGTGTCCTGGATCTCCATTTGTAGAGCGAGCGCCTCTCCGACCGGAGCCAGTCCCGCGTGCCACTCAAAAGCACCCTGCGTGCCATGAGTGGAATGTCTGCCAGGGGTTGCCGACCCCTGCTCTCGCTCCTCTGGTTGCTCCTGCTCCTTCTCTCCTGTCAGATTACTAGAAAAAACGCCCATTTGGCGAAACCTAAACTGTGCTCCACTGTGCCCCTCCCCTTCTCCTCCTTCTCCAGTTCAGCCCCCACAGGGCTCATGTGGCAGTGAGATGTAGGCGACAAGTCTCCAGTGCCATCGTTTCCAACACTTGTTGTAAGAAATAAAGCAGTGGAATGATGTCATTCATCCCGTAATCCTGGCGACTTACTAATAATGTGGCTTCCTCAAAGGGCCTGAGCAAACGGCAGGTGTCACGTATGAGCTGTCACTGGTTCATTTTGAAATTACACAGGGGAGTATCCCTATCCTCTTGGATCATCAAGAAATGGATGATGGCTTTTCTCTGTTCGTACAGTCGGTCCAACATATGGAGGGTGGAATTCCAATGTGTGGGAAGTCACAAATCAGACTGTGTTGGGGGATACCGTTAGGACGCTGCAGCTCAAGGGGGGTGTGCTTTGCGGTGTACAAGTGGCTGAAGTGCATGCAAAGTTTCCTTCCCATTGTTAGGATGTCTTGCAAATGGGGGGAACATTTCAGGAACTGCTTCACAACCAGATTGAACACATGTGCTATGCAGGGCGCATGGCTCAGTCTTCCCAGTCGCAGCGCATGCAAGATGCTCTTCCCGTTGTCAGTCACCATGGTCCCCATTTCCAGTTTTCATGGAGTAAGCCACGCTTCCATATCTTTACGAATGACTTTTGACAGTTCCTCCCATGTGTGACTCCGTTCGCCAAGGCAAACCATGTGAAGAACAGCATGACATCGCCGTGCCCTGCACACATGATATGCTGAAGGGCCACTAAGACTTGTTTGGGTAGTGGAGGCTAAGGACATGGTGGAGGATGAGGAGGCGGAGTCGCACACTGTCACAGGACCAACGGCCTGAGAGCATTGAGGAGGAAGCGGCGGGACCTGTCCAAGTAGGTTTTGTGGCTGTGCAGGAACCACATTCACTGAGTGAGCCGTAAAGGACATGTATTGTCCCTGACCATAGTTACAGCTCCAGACTTTGGCACTACAGGGCACTTTGGTACACACCGACAGGCTCAAGGACTGGACTACCTTCTGTTCCACAAAATTTTGCAGGGCTGGTACTGCCTTCTTCGCAAAGAAATGACGGCTTGGCACTCTCCACCTTGGCTCGGCACAAGCCATCAGTTCTCTGAAAGGTGCAGAGTCCACCACTTGAAAAGGGAGGATTGCAGCACCAGCAACTTGAACAGGAGCACATTCAGCTTCTGTGCCATTGCATGAGTGGGTGCATACTGTTGTCTCTTGGACATGACTTCGGTGATGGATTTTTGGCTTAATGATTCAAAGTAGGAGAAGCAGGAGCATCTGGAGCGACAGAAGGAGGGTATGACACACAGCTCCCTTCGGCTGAGGTAGTGGAGTGTTGGCTGGCTGAAAGAGGGAGCGGAAAGCCACTGGGTGATGCAGCAGGCTGGACCACTACATCGGAGCCACAGTTCTCCCAGGCAGCTTTATAATTGCAAAGCATATGTTGACGCAGGGCCGTGGTGCCAACATTGGGACCCTGGCCACGCTTCACCTTCTACCGACATATTTTGCACGTGGCCTCCTCCGGATGCTTGATGAAAAACTGTCACACCGCCAAGTAGCTGATTTTCCCATCTCTTGGAACCCCTGTTGCACTACCTCCTGGGAAGGTAGGCTGCCATGAAGCAGGTGGTCTCCTACGGGCACGTTTGGCTCCAGAATTTCCCCTTCTGCCACCATGCTGACTGCCAACCATGTTACCACCTTGCTGGCTCAGCTGCTGCCTCACCGGAAACCTGCGACTCTCTTCTCCTGATGATGAGGAAGCCTCTTCTGCACCCGGCTCCCAATAGCGATCGGCTTTATCATCATTAACAAGTGTCTGCACGTCACTGATGTCCTCCTCAGGTTCCTCAACAGTGTCTGCTTCAGGACCCTGAACCCTGGAAACACCGTCTCCCACGTCACTCTCCTCATCACTACTTGCCCGCCTAGGGGAGGAAGCAACGGATGTCTCCTCCACTTGTTGGCTGGGCAGTAGCTGCTGACTGTCCTCTATTAGATCGTCCTCAGTGAATTGTGGAGCTGAACCCACAGCATAAGATACTTCTCTAGGAGAGGGAACAGCATAGGACAAAGGCAATGGGAGGACAGGGACTACTGCCGGGCCATGCCAACTGAGGGTTGTGTCTGAGGTACCCACCGACTGTTGACTAGGGGTATCAGATGTCACTTTTGATGAAGTGGATGACCGTGTTAACCAATCGATGATGGCAGATGGGTTGCTGGTCGAGACACGACCACTAGCTGATACCGGGACTCCTGCTGCCACTCGCTCCTAGTCTATTGTGACCTCTTCCTGATGAATTTAGGCCTTTGCCACTCCTCTGTGCACGTCCTGGCACTTTTCTATGTGACATACTTAGTGCATATATGAGGGGAGTACAATACGCTTCACTATGCATAAAACAGTATTTGTCTAGAACAGCAGCAGGTGTATAGTTTTGGCTGTCCTTTCACAGTATCTAGGCCCTTGACAGATTAACAGGTACAAAATAGTACAATACTTAGATGTATGTATGTGGTATGCACTTATGAGGGCAGAAAAATGCACTACAGTACACTTTAAAAAAGTATTTGAGCACACCACCAGATGGTGAGTACTTTTGCCTGGACTTTCACAGTATCTAGGCCCTTGACAGATTAACAGGTACAAGATAGTACACCACTTAGATGTAGGTATGTGGTATGCCCTTATGAGGGCAGAAAAATGTGTTACAGTACGCTTAAAAAAACTAATTTTAGTAAAACAATAGCCAGTGATTACTTTTGCCTGGACTTTCACAGTATTTAGATCCTTGACAGATTAACAGGTACAAAATAGTACACTACTTAGATGTAGGTATGCGGTATGCACTGACGAGGGCAGAAAAATGCGGTACAGTACGCTTAAAAAAACACGTCTTTTTGCACAACACCAGCAGAACACAACAGTGCTGCAGCACAAAAAAGCTGTGTACTAAACACAAAATTGCACTCTGTCAAAGACTATTAGGAATGGACTGCTGGGTATTATACCATCTACAGACTAGTATAACCAGCAGATGATTTGTTGTGGAACAAAGACACAGAATTGCGCTGAAAAATTATTCCTGCCTCCTCTGCTAAGGTTTATGAAGTTGAGGCAGCTTGTTGAAATGTATGAGGCAAAACACAGCTATCTGCCCCTCTCTGTAACACAATGCTGAAGAAAGTGACTGGGAGGTTAATGGCTGCAGTAAAAATCCTTTTCAGTGAAAAAAATACACTACTCTCTGTCCACCAGAACGCTGCTGGAATTAGCTTTTCTGTGTAACACACACACAGCTATTTCAATCCTATCTGTATGCAGTGTAACGAATGATATGACGAGCCGCAAAATTGCTGCGAATATATAGGGCTGTAACATCACAGGGGTGACTGGCTGCTGATAGGCTGCATCCTGCATGTGTTTCAGGGCCATCCCGCCTACTTTCCTTCCCTCCTTCCCAGCGTTCCTTGCCCCATGTTCTGACATGTGGATCCCCCATTTTAGCCAGGACTGCAGTAAATGGAGTTTAATGAAGTTGTTTGCGCGATAAAATCGCAGCGATATTTGCATTAGTTGCGAATCGAATATATCATGAAATTCGTAATGAATTCGGGTTCGTCAGCTTTCATTTGCTCATCTTTAGTGATCACCAATGACTGCTCAATTTACCCGCAATTTACTGGCAAAATCATGTGGCCACTGGACACAGCATATGACGCAGCGTTTTATTTACATGCCACAGCAACCATGTGACAACATTCCGGGATTAGAAAGAAGCTATATAATTTTTTTCAACTAACGTTAGAAGTGGATCAGGCAAGAAGGAGAGGTACTTGGCTATGTTTGGAATTCTCATAGAGAGTGAATGAAACAGTAGCCGAGCTCTGGAGTTAAAATAGATATGTTTGCAGTTGATATTCTGTGGAAAGAGGTAGAAAATTTAAAATAATTTGCCTGCAGCCAGAAACCTTAAATTATCCTTTATAATGTGTTGCCACCAGTTATATAGGTTGAAATATGATGACAGGTTCCTATAAGCAAAATATATAGGCTGCAGGGTGCCCTTTATACACCAAACATGGCATCTCCTCTAAACACAGTTCCTCCACACATGGGACGGTAACATTCAGGAATATAAGGCAATACCCCACCATATAATGGGTAAAATATATTTGTTGTTCTCCAGGCCTTGGTCAGTACTACTGACACAATTCTATAACTGGTGATAGTTATTGGCAATGTCAGCAATTCTCTCATTGCTCCAGCAAGCAAAATGGGAATGGACAATTAGTTCAAGCTGTGAACCATCGCATGCATGGTCTGCGTTAGCCATCTAGTGCCACATTAGACACTTAGGGGGCACTATCCTCACTGTTCACAGTTAGCAAGACCTAGTGCCACAATGCAGAACAGTATCTCATTACCCAGATATATTTTCCAGAGCACAACATATGGCCCGACCACTGCTGTACAGCCATTTAGGAGGAAGGTCACAGCCTTGGATAGTTAATGGTAGGTAGTAGGGATAGTGCCAAACTATTTGTGCTAGATAGGGCAATCCTAGCTCAGAATTATGTGTAAGGGTTAAGGTCTTTTAGGAGATCAGCTCATACATCTGTGCAATTATTATCATTATTATCCTTATATGTTTTTAATCATTTCCCTCCTAATAAAATGTGGTTTGGGATTTTGTATGCTGTTTCTCTTCCTTGCCACTGGAGGGGGATGTTTCATTTGAAACGAATAATTGTAACTAGCTCAAACAAAACTTTTCGATGGCAATGGCAAATTTTCAGGCAAAACAAAAATAAATTAAAAACTATTCTGATGCCCAGTTACAATGGTCAACAAGGTAAAGTTGAGGCATATGGTGTGTGGTCTCATATATCTAATTCTTCTGCCAATCACCAGCGAGGATCTGCTTGTTGAGTTTTTATTTGTAGGATCCCTTAACAAAGTGTATGAAATCTGTGTCTCTTTATATGTTTGGTAAAAGAAAAGAAACAGATCTCAGTCAAAGGAACTATTATACCAGAGTATATATATATATATATATATATATATATATATATATATATATCTCAATGCAGGCAGCACACCTGTGTGCTGCCTGCATTGATCTATACCTATTACGGACCGGAGCACCGAGGTTCTAGGGCGTGCACCCGACCACATTGTTTTCGGGAGGTGCTGCTTTAATTTGGATTGTATATATATATATATGTATATATATATATATATATATACATATATATATACACGGTATACACACACATCCCATGCACTTAACATCGTGAATACATTTCCTCACTGGTTATTGTAATGGGTGTTTTATTTTATCAATTGTTCCCATTTCTAGCTAGAATAGGACACACAGGTTTCTGTAGTATTATTTTGTTAAAGAGAATGTATCACCTAAATGTTATTTACTGATTTGAGACAGATACTGAAACATAATTTTTTTTCCTCTGTTTCTATTTTATGTTGGTATTTTCTTCTATTTTGTACATTATTATGCGGGCTGCCATCTTGCTTGAGTTGTTTGCATTTAGAGATATGTTTTACAGCAGGATCCATGGACACAGACAAAAATAAACAGCTGTCCCATTCATATGAACTGGAAACATTATTGGCCATTCTCTTTCACCTTTTCTGAGGTCATTATACAGGGAGGGGAGGCTTAGCTCTGTTGTTAATAGTGGTGGATCCGGTATTACCTGTCTACGGGTGTTACTTTTAACCATACTTCTGCCTGTTCTGTTAAAAAAAAGTATTGCTAAAAAAGTAATCTGTACATAACAGGAATTCTCTGCTTAATTTTAGGCCTAGTGGCCAGAATGGAGACTGCAAGATTTCTGGAACATTTTTAAATAGATGGTAAAAAGAAATATTGGAAAAAAACACCAGAAATTCTCTTCTCAGGACACTCTCATTTTGTTAGAAGAGCCCTATGATGATAAACTGTTTACAGGTTGTTCATGCCTTAGTGATGAACTGTAATCTGTGGGAAAACTTGTCAATAACTGTTGAATTCCACCAGAGTGCCGTCGCTGGTAAAATTATGCATAACACACTTTCTGTTGAAATAAGATGGTTGTTTGTGTAATGTTCTTATATATGAGCTGTAACGTCTGGCTCTGGCTGAACACGAAGAGTTAAATTACTCTAGTTTGGCTGGAACTGCTTGGAGCTCAACTGTGTCATCTGGGTGTAGTTCTCAACTCTACTACCTATCAGGAAGGTGTATCCCTGATCACCTGCCTATATAGGCTAGGAGCAGTGATCAGTTCATTGTCTGTGAAAGGTCATACCTTAGCTGACATCTCCTGCTTAGTGGATACCTGCTTGTTAATTGATATTTGGCTTTTCCCATTACTCTACTCTTGTTCTGCATTCCTGTACTCCACTATTTCCTGGTACCAACCTCGGCTAGACTGACATTGATTTTACCGTGTGTGTGTGTGTCTTAGTGTATCTCTGTTAGTTTGTGTGCCTCCAGCTGTTTCCCAACTACTGTTTTTGTATTTTATTATTTTGACAATGCTGCCCCGGCACTTAGCAGGGAGGGGTTGTCATTGTGATTGTCGATCTATCACTTAGGGCGGATAGGCAATAGGTGGGACAGTGGCTGTGGATGAGTTAGGGTTTCACTGTTCCCTGCCCATATGTGACAAGAACACTGCAATTTGCAAGTTTCCACAATTCCCAATTACTTCTATGGGATTTTCTCAAACAATACAAAACAGCCAGATTAGCTATTTTCAGAATCCAGCAACCTTTGACTGTCGCAACTAGGCCAGATGGGTTTTGAGCATGTATTTTACTCTGAAGACTTTTATATAACAATACTGTAAATTTAGCAATGCAAATAATTGTTTTAATACCTAAACAATGTTTTTTTTCCCCCACCACTGGCTAGAAAATGGAAAAACAGATGATACAATGTATTTCTATGAAATACATTACGGCCCTACTATTTATATCCATCTATATATAATTTCAAGGATTCCTGTGTTTATAGAAGCAGGCAGCAAAGAACGCTTTACTTCTTCCTTCCTTTGTCTAACTGGTTTGCAACAAACTGGTTTACATAGATATGGATGTATAATGCTCCTTTGTAGTAAAATGTAGAGGTTTTATGGGATAGCCAAAGGGAAGAAAATCTAAAGTTTTATGGCCTGATCTACTTTGGGTGTTGTTTTAATGACGGAAACCAAAAATAGCTTCTGCATTTAGAATCTCAATTATTATGTCTTTTCTCTTCAGTAAACAGGAAGCTGAAGCCTTAGAAACAGAATTACTGGAAGATTACCGCTTCGGGAAGCAACAACTTATTGAGATATTAGGACACAGCTGTGCAGTGGCAGTAACCAAGGTCTGTATTGTGAGAGTGATTTTATCATATATAGTTAGTGCCCTGTATACAGTATATTAGAATAGCAAGGGGGCACAAAGACACAATTTCTTTATGTACTAATAATAACCTTTAGATACCAAAGGAAACCTAGGCTGAATGAATGGCCATCTATGTAATCCTTGTGTAGGCAAGGACACTAAGGATGCGTTCACACTGTGGAATCTCCGCTCGCTAAATTCCTGCGAGCGGAGATTCCGCCTGGCGGCCGCCGCCGGTGTTGCTTCGGCACTAGGGCCGCGGGGCACTGAGCCGTCACCATTGACGGCTATGCAGTGCTTGCGAAATCCGCGCAAAGAATGAACATGTTCCGCCGCTGAAATTCCACAGTGTGAACAGGTCTCGCGGAGATCCATTCCGTAGTGTGAACGCACCCTAAGGGTCCATCAACAGGGCCATTACCATCACATATGATAGTCTGAATCTAACAACACATATTTATATAGGCATAAGGCACTTTAGAGATCTTGTACAATTATGTATAAATGACCTTTTCAAAGATATGAAACTATGTGGGGTTTGTCTTAAACCATCAAATAAGATGCTTATATGTGTGTAATTCTAATTATCTCAGATGCTGTGCACTTGTGTATTGTCCCATGAATTGTATTTGTTGCATATATATGGAAGTTCACTGTTCCCTTAGATTATGCTTGACAAAGGCTACTTGTTTGCCAACATTCTGCATTGGTAAATTAAAACAAACACAGCTTGAATTCACTTTGAGCCTCCTAGTGTGCCATGGCCTTAATGGCGTTATCTCATTCATTATATTGGTCTTTGTGGTAGATATATGTAGTCATGTCATGGAGGTATTATTTGACATTTGTATAGTGTTATTATTTAGTAAGAACATGACATTTGCTACCATGTGTATAAGAATCAATTCTTGTAGCTAGGAAAATTTAAGGGCAAGGATGATCTAGGGGTACAGCTTTCATGATAATATCCAGGCACAGTATACTGATGAGGGTATACATCTAAGCCTATTCTTCTAAAAGCATTTCTTATAGCTATGCTGTCTTCAGTTTATTTTGTGAAAATTATCTAATTTTATTTAAAAAATAAAAAACAAACTTGTAACAAGTTCACACCAGGTTGTAATTTCTTAACTCAGTTTAATTCAAATTCATTTGTTTTAAGTCAATTTTCATCATTAATTTCCCATTTGACCTTAAAGGGGTAATCCACTGGAAAACTTTTTTTTTAAGGGAAAGTTAAACAGATTTGAAAATGACTTCTATCTAAAATCTTACCCCTTCCAGCAATTTCCTATGGGGATTTGCACTTACTCTGGCCAGTTCCTAAAATGGACAGAGGTGTCAGCAGAGAGCACTGTGGTCAGACAGAAAGGAAATTAAAAAAGAAAAGAACTTCCTGTGTGAGTATATAGCAGCTGATAAGTACTGGAAGGGTTAAGATTTTTTAAAAGAAGAGATTTACAAATCTGTTTAACTTTCTGGCACCAGTTGATTTAAATAAAAAAAAATTATATATATTTTCCAGTGGAGTACCCCTTTAATGATAAAAAACAAAAAACAAAATTCATGGGGCCATAGTTTATCTTGCACTATTTCATCATTGTAAGTCCCACAAAAGTAAACAGGATCCATTTTGATACTTTTAGGTTCCCAAATACATTGTCTTCCATCTCGTTTTGGGTCTGTTCATGTTGATTAATGCAGCATACATTAAATGGGTGAAATATCTGAATAAAATGGATGTAGTCAAGAGAAAAACACACACCGGCACTACTCCGGTGGAAAAACGAATTTTCTTCTTTCTTTTTTTAAATCAACTGGTGCCAGAAAGTTAAACATATTTGTAAATTACTTCTATTAAAAAATCTTAATCCTTCCTATATTTATTAGCTGCTGAATACTACAGAGGAAATTATTTTCTTTTTGGAATGCTCTCTGATGACATCATGAACACACTGCTCTCTGCTGATGTTATTATAATAATGATAATAAGTCTTTATTTGTTGTTGTCCTTAGTGGGATTTGAACCCAAGTCCCCAGCACTGCTAGGCAGCAGTGCTAACCACTAAGCCACCATGCTGCCCTCAGCATACATCTGCTATGCACGGTTGCTAAAATGGACAGAGATGTCAGCAGAGAGCACTGTGGTTGTGATGTCATCAGTGTTCCAAAAAGAAAGGAATTTCCTCTGTAGCATTCAGCAGCTAATAGGTACTGGAAGTATTAAGATTTTTTAATAGAAGTAATTTACAAATATGTTTAACTTTCTGGCACCAGTTGATTTAAAAAGAAAAAAAAATTGTTTTTCCACCGGAGTACCCCTTTAATGCTGAGCTTCCAAACACATAGGATGCATTAATCACTTCATTCTTAAGGACTATCAGTGGTGCTCTGCGTGGAAAATATAGTCCATTGCCAGTAGTAATATAAGAAACATATCATATGGAGCACTCACCCAGTCACTTCTTTACTGGCAGTCACCGAATGCTGTCATCTTCGGATAGGAGCGGGGAGGTGATCTATGTTACCGGGAGGAGTTCTGACGCTGGCCACAGACTGTATCATGCCACTTGGAGCTTCGTCAGGCCGCTCTATCGTTATCACGTGATGACATCAGAGCGGCCTGACGTAGCTCCAAGTGGCGTGATACGGTCTGTGGCCATCGTCAGAACTCCCCCCGGTAACATCGATCGCCTCCCCGCTCCTATCCGAAGATGACAGCATTCGGTGACTGCCAGTAAAGAAGTGACTGGGTGAGTGCTCCATATGATATGTTTCGTATATTACTACTGTTAATGGATGCAGGTTGTCGGTTATTATAACGGACAACTTACATACTTCTGCATCTGTTTGCTTCAGTTATTTCATCCTTTTTCTTCCTTTTCTGTCTGTTTTTTCAGTTTTTTTTATCCACTTTGTAATCTCTTTTTCTATTTTTTTTCTGGTTGTATTGTCTCCTGTACACCGGCTAGATTCTCTGCTCTGCCAAGTGGGATTTTCACAGTTGGGGAGCAAGGAATCCAGCCTGTGGTCACAAGACAAACCTTTGAAAGAAACTGTCATCAGTTTCACCCGCACTAACCTGTTGGTACAGGCAGGTAGTGAGAGTGACACTCATGATAACCATGCACAGGAAAAAAAAAATAACCAGCACAACTACCTAATACATGGGTGCATGCCCATACTTACCTGTCCCCGTTACCTGTTACCTGTGCACAACCATTCTTACCTGTCCCCATTCCTAAGTCCTGTTGGCCTGTTATCTTCCTGGTTTGGGCAGCAGGCTTGGTGCACGGGCAGAGCTTCAGGAGAAACCTGATGTCACTCCCGCTGCTTCTTCGCTGGGTCTTGCTGCTGAATCTCATCAATCCTTGCACCTACTTTTTAAAATGATGTTTTAGTCCACTAGCGGGCTGATGCGCAGCTGCAGATGCAAGAATTTCAGTGCTCTTCAAAGATTCTGGCTGCACATGTGCTTGAAAAGACTCTTCCCCTGCATGCAATGCAATTTCCTGGTTAAGATCCTCTTTTGAGCATGCTCAGATATAATAATGAATTTTATATCAGACGGGAGGCTCCTATCATTGCATTAATCTCTATTTAATGCTCAAATAGCAATAACATTAAATATACAGTCATGGCCGTACATGTTGGCACCTCTGAAATTCTTCTGGAAAATGAAGTATTTCTCACAGAAAAGGATTGCAGTAACACATGTTTTGCTATACACATGCTTATTTCATGTGTATTGGAACTAAACCAAAAAAGGGAGGAAAAAAAGCAATGTCACACCAAACTCCAAAAATGGGCTGGACAAAATTATTGGCACCCTTTCAAAATTGTGGAAAAATAAGATTGTTTCAAGCATGTGATGCTCCTTTAAACTCAACTGGGGCAAGTAACAGATGTGGGCAATATAAAAATCACACCTGAAAGCAGATAAAAAGGAGAGAAATTAACTTAGTCTTTGCTGTGTGCATCTGTGTGTGCCACACTAAGCATGGACAACAGAAGGAGGAGAAGAGAACTGTTTGAGGACTTGAGAACCAAAATTGGGAAAAATATCAACAATCTCAAGGTTACAAGTCCTTCTCCAGAGATCTAGATTTGCCTTTGTCCACAGAGCGCAACATTATTAAGAAGTTTGCAACCCATGGCACTGTAGCTAATCTCCCTGGACGTGGACGGAAGAGAAAAATTGCTGAAAGGTGTCAATGCAGGATAGTCCGGATGTTGTATAAGCAGCCCCAAACAAGTTCCAAAGATATTCAAGCTGTCCTGCAGGCTCAGGGAGCATCAGTGTCAGTGCGAACTATTTGTCGACATTTAAATGAAATGAAACGCTACGGCAGGAGACCCAGGAGGACTCCACTGCTGACACAGAGACATAAAAAAAGCAAGACTACATTTTGCCTAAATGAACTTGAGTAAGCCAAAATCCTTCTGGGAAAACGTCTTGTGGACAGATGAGACCAAGATAGAACTTTTTGGTAAAGCACATCATTCTACTGTTATATGGTGGAGGTTCAATGATGTTTTGGGGTTGTTTTGCTGCCTCTGGAACTGGGTGCCTTGAATGTGTGCAAGGCATCATGAAATCTGAGGATTACCAATGGATTTTGGGTTGCACTGTACAGCCCAGTGTCAGAAAGCTGAGTTTGCTCAAACATACGTCAAAAAGCACCCAGAAATGGATGGCAACACAGCGCTGGAGAGTTCTGAAGTGGCCAGCAATGAGTCCAGATCTAAATCACATTGAACACCTGTGGAGGGATCTTAAAATAGCTGTTGGGAAAAGGTGCCCTTCCAATAAGAGAGACCTGGAGCATTTGCAAAGGAAGAGTGGTCCAAAATCCGGCTGAGAGGTGCAAGAAGCTTATTGATGGTTATAGGAAGCGACTGATTTCAGTTATTTTTTTTCCAAAGGGTGTGCAACTAAATATCAAATTAAGAGTGCCAATAATTTTGTCCAGCCAATTTTTGTAGCTTGGTGTAACATTATGTCCAATTAGCTTTTTTTCCTCCCTTTTTTGGGTTAGTTCCAATACACACAAAGGGAATAAACATGTGTATAGCAAAAACATGTGTTACTGCAATCCTTTTCTGTGAGAAAAACTTCACTTTCTAGAAAAATTTTAGGCGTGCTAGCATTTACGGCCGTGACTGTATATCATTGAACACATATAGAGAAAAAAAAACTGAAATCTGCATGGTAACAGTATGCAAATAAGTAACTGATGTATCCAATCAGGAACGAGCATAGTCTATATAAACTGCCAACTTGAGTGACTCCTCCTCTTTTTTTATTGCTCATCAGAAAGATACATATTACTGCTTTATTTACCTCAAAATATAACACTTTATTTATCATATTTATTTATTGTTCCCATTTTTCTTATTTCTGCTATTCCTGTAATCACTTACATCACTCTTACATATTCTTTCTCGTATAGTTTTTTCCTATACTGATTCCGTATTTATGTTAGAAGTGTTTCTTACAGTATACAGACTTCTGCCATCTATCCCAATTTTGTTCGGGAGTTTTACCCGAACTCTTGCGAGACTTTGTGTGCAATAGAAGCTATTGCTATTCAGCGCGGGCTCTCCTTCCTGTCACAGACGCTGGACAGAGCACAGATTGAATATAACCACAGTCCCTATCTTCTCTTCTGTTACTTCCTCCCAGATAGGAGCAATTTCTCCCATTCCTATTCCAGTCAAATTAATTAATTATTCATATTGGTTATATAGCTATATATCACTCAGGTGACAGGGCCTCTTCTATTCCAATACAAAAATTGGTGGACAGGTCAGTGTTTAAATGTTATACTTGGAGGTGTGTAAACTCCTTATTTAATGCACCTTGAACACTGTCTAGGCAGCATTAAGGTTCACCTGTGAGGCCAGCAACCATATCAGCCAACTTGGGTGGGGCTTATAGTCTGCCTCCCTCCTCCCATTGTATGTGTGCCCAGCCACACTGGAGGTAACCTGGGAGGAGGCTGTGAGTCGGCCTTACGCTGCCACAATTGCCCACTGGCCCCTGGTTTTGCTTATCACGCACAGGTAGGTTAGTGTTAGGTCCCGTGCCACTTGAGAAACCTTGGAGTTGGTGTGCGGGCTCAGGTTTGTCCTTCATACAAGGATATACGCTCTAATGTCTCAATTTTAACATCAATGTTGAGGGTTAGCCAATGTCATTGTTTACATCTACCACAGTACTGCACCTAAATTCCTGTATTATTCTAGTTGTTACATATCCAAACCATCTATCTGGTGTAGGATCCTCTTGTGGCACTTGTAGTCTGCTGCAGGCATCCCCCCATTGTATGCATTTTTATGCAGGGCATTACCCCTAGCAACAGACCACAAGGGGAGGATCTGCTCCCCCAGCATAAATGCACAACCGCATTTGGGGTTGAGCACCTCCAGCCATTTGAGACCACGTCTTTGTTGTTGGACAGGTCAGTGTCCAGGTCCATTCAACTTGCAATCTAGACGAGCAATGTCTTCAATGCAGGATAATTTTTCCAGAACAATAGCCATTACTATGTCTCAAAATCATTCTGGTCTTATAATTACTCCTCATCCTCATTCGTCGACACCCTCTGACCAATTTTGGTCAGCAGATGACTCAGTTACCCATACGGACAAACGCCTTAAAGAGGCACTGTTATTGTTGAAAACTTTTCATATATTGCAGGACTCATTATAATATGCCATTTCACAATATATAATATAAGTATATTAATGGTCCATACAAAAAATATGGAGAAAAACTGTTCCAGGTTAAACCCCCCCAAAGGACGAGGGGGGTACTCCCTCCGTCTGGAGAAGAAAAAGTTTAGTCTCAAGGGGCTTTACCATGAGAACTGTGAACTTATGGAACAATCTACCTCAGGAACTGGTCACAGCAGGAAAAATTAACAGCTTTAAAACAGGATTAGATACATTCCTTGAACAAAATAACATTAATGCTTATGAAGAAATATAAAATCCCATCCCTTCCCCAATATCGCGCCACACCCCTACCCTTCAATTCCCTGGTTGAACTTGATGGACATATGTCTTTTTTCGACCGTACTAACTATGTAACTATGTAATATGCAACTGTTAAATTTAATTTTTTTTCACACGAAATTAGAGCTCAAAATAGCCGCCACTTGGGGTCGCCTGTCTTTTAGCCAGACAGACTAGTCTAGATTTTGAAACATACTGGATACCGGCCGTAAAGCGGGCCGATAACCAGTATAGGTGATCCCTGCAGTATCAGGTAGAGTGTATGCACGGGCACGCACTGCCTGTGAACGAGCAAAGGGAGCCTGCACACACAGGCAGTGTGGAAAACACTCACGGCTCCCCCTCCCCTCCCCCGCTGCCTCCGGGACACGCACCAAGGTGAGTTAGTAATTTAGCCCCTGTAGAGCATTGAGCGGGGCCTTACCTCGCTTGCTGAGGTGCGGAAGAGTCAATCCAAAATATGCGGGCGGTCAGAAGACTGCTGTGGGCGGTCAGGCGCTATGCCTGCGGGTCCCACGAGAGCCGCAAAATCCCACAGCAGCCTCAACTGTCTGAACTCATAACTGTGCCCCTCCTATGTCTCCTCACTCTGCGATCACCATATTTTACACATGTAGCTGGCCCTGGAGGATCGTGACTGTACCTGTACTGCTTCTATTGCGGTCCCTGCCCTGGCTGGGTCTGTAAGTGACTGCATCTCAGAAATCCTCCCAGCCAGGGCCTCAGCACATGGGGCACAGACCCTAGGGTGCAAAGCTCTGCAGTCTGCACATACCTCCACCTGTATAAGAATGTATATACACACACTGCTATACACATGGAGGGGTATGTGCAGAGCATTGCACCCTAGTCTGTACTACAGACAAGGGTGCAATGCTCTGCACATACCCCAACCTCTATAGGAATGTATATACGCACAGACACAAAGGATTACAGAGTAGAGTGGAG